>NW_006798798.1:6176960-6207823 GCF_000442215.2 Lipotes vexillifer | reverse complement strand
ACCCGCATCCCCTGCATCGGCAGGCGGACTCTCAACCACTGCGCCACCAGGGAAGCCCCTCAACGATTTTTAAGAATGTAAAGACGTCCTGAGACACAAAAGTTTGAGAACCACAGATCTAAATGTCAGCTGTCATTGCAGGACCAGTAAGTTGAGGTGAAGAGCTGACTCTTGAGTTTAGCAACAAGGAAGGGCTTTATTTTTTATTTATTTTAAAATTTATTTATTTATTTATGGCTGTGTTGGGTCTTCATTGCTGCGTGCAGGCTTTCCTCTAATTGTGGTGAGCAGGGGCTACTCTTCATTGCGGTGTGCAGGCTTCTCATTGTGGTGGCTTCTCTTGTTGTGGAGCATGGGCTCTAAGGCACGCGGGCTTCAGTAGTTGTGGCACATACGCTCAGTAGCTGTGGCGCATGGCTTAGTTGCTCCGCGGAATGTGGAATCTTCCCAGATCAGGCTCAAACCTGTGTCCCCTGCATTGCCAGGCGGATTCTTAACCACTGCGCCAGCAGGGAAGTCCCAAAGAAGGGCTTTAGCAATAGAAAGAGTTTAGTTTTTGTGGAGTTAGGAGAGGGTTGCACTAAGTACCATGTAGACACCTCTTTCCTGAAGTTCGGCTGTGGTTTTATAAGGGATGGATCAGGCCGACAACACAAAATCCAATATTGGATCTTAACATCACAAAAAGAGAGAGAACCTGATGGTATGTGCCTCCTGATGCAAAAACTCAACACCACCCATAAAGTATATTTATCCTAAAATTGAACCTGGATCTGACCCAGTTTTTGGATCTACCAGTTTGTAGAATACACAGGGATAGAGGAATATATTAAAGGACAACAGGGGGGTACAACCAGCCAAATCAGACAGTGGGAGATCCCACAGGGAAGTTGTAGAATAGAAGACTTAGAGCTCTATCAGCCAAATGCACTGCCTGAACCCTACTTGGATTCTGATTTGAACAAGCCAACAGTAAAAAGACATCTATGAAACAAATGGGGAATTTGTTTCATATATAATAACACTGACCATATATTAAATCACCTCACACCTTTTAGAGACACATATAGAAACACATTTCTGGATGAGGTGACATGTTGCCTGAGATTTTTTAAATTACTAATTAATTATTTATCTAGGCTGCACTGGGTCACAGTTGCCACATGCGGGATCTTTTACTTATGGCATGCTTACAGGATCTAGTTCCCCAACCAGGGATCGAACCCGGGTCCCCTGCATTGGCAGCGGAGTCTTACCCGCTGGACCACCAGGGAAGTCCCTGCTGTCTGAGATTTAATGACGGGAGAAATAGGGGGAGGTCAGAAAAACTGAACATGATTGGCCAAATGCTGACAATTACTGAAGTTGGGTGACAGGTAAGAGGGGAAAAGGGATATTTTCCTTTAAGATGGGCGCTCCTTGACCCAGCTTGAGAGTTAACCGAAACCCTGGAGAGTGACCGGTGGAGATGCAGGAAAGCGGGAGGGAGGACACTAGTTCTCACTCTCTGATTAAACCACGGCGCGTTCGGCAGGCCTCCCGTACCGGCGCAGCCCCGCCCTCCGCGAGGGAGCCAAACCCCACAATTCCCCCGCGGGAGCAAGACCTCCGCTTCCAGACGTGAACAAGGTTAGATGGAGGGTGTCGCATGCTTTTCTGGGAAATGTAGTTTGCGTGTTAGGTTGGGAGACACCTGTCAACGCCAGCGAGACTACGCATCCCACAATGCACCGCGCGCAGGGTGCGAGGAGCCGTGCGCTGCTGCCCCCACGTGGCGACTGAGAGGTTATTGCCCGAGTCTGGGACAGTGCAGACGCTAAGGGCTGCAGAGCCTGCAGGGACTTGGGAGGCAGGCGCTGTCCCGGGAACCCCTTTCGGGGAGGGTGGCCCCAGAATTGGGCCAGGAAAGATGGGGTGGGGAGGTGAAAAGGGTGAAGAAATTTGGGACAGGACCCGCTGTAAGGATTAAATGAAGGCAGCATTGTAACTGTTGACTGTATATAGGCATTTTTATTCCTATGGCTTATACAGCATTTACCTGCGTGCCTGGCTCTGAATTTAAGTGCTTTACATGTGCTAGCTCATTTAATGCTCACAAAATCGTTTGGTAGGTACTATTATCGGCTTCAATTAAGAAATGAGGCTGAGGGCTTCCCTGGTGGCGCAGTGGTTGAGAGTCCGCCTGCCGATGTAGTGGACATGAGTTCGTGCCCCGGTCCGGGAAGATCCCACCTGCTGCGGAGCGGTTGGGCCCGTGAGCCATGGCTGCTGAGCCTGCGCGTCCGGAGCCTGTGCTCCGCAACGGAAAGAAATGAGGCTGAAACCCAGGGAGAAGGACTTGTCCAGTGCCCAGCTGGTGACACAGCTGGGGTTTGAACCTAGGCTGTCTAGCTATTCCTCACTAAGGTTGCACCACCTGTTAACCTACTGAATTATCCCAAGTTTGTAACTGGTACACGAATGAACTCAAGTGGGCTATTAGCATATTGAGTTAGAAATTTAGCTCAGTTCCAGGACAAAGGTTGTATTCAGCCTAAATTTTGCACTGGGATCAAGTTTCTGATCAGCATGAATCACGGAAGGGATTACTTCAAGCCTACAAAGCCCTTTTGTTCACATGACTCCTATTCAAGTCTCCTCCATCCCATCCCTTCCCTCATACCAGCACCACCTGGCAAATTTAGTGATTTTATTCTCCCTTCCCCTACTGCCAGCAACCTTATTCATAATGAAATATCACAGTCAAAAAAAAAAAAAAGATAAAAAAGAGGAAATGTTTGGTAATCATCTGTTTGTCTGCCTTCAACTCCCAAGCCAGTACTGTGTTCATTTCATGAGTGTGTTTCCAGCATCAAGCCTGACATACAGTGGGGATTAGGAGGACTCAAAAATGTGGGGAAAGAGAGCTGGACATTCACTGTCTTCCATCTGCACTTACCTGAGGATTAAGGGCAGGGTGGTGCATGGTGCAGGTCAGGCACGGGCAGCTGGTGGGGGGACAGGAGGATTTAATGGGCCTGGTGGATCCCATGGCCCTTTCCTGCCGCTTCCCCTGAGGTTATGGATCTGGGGACCTGGTAAAGGGTGGTCAATGCTGGAGCCGCAAAAAACCCACGGTCCATTTTCATAGTAGTGGCTGGGAGGGAGCTGCTCAGCCCAGAAGTATGTTCCAAAGCCCACTCTGCATCTTGGGTGGCTGCATGACTGACACGTACTCATCAATACAATATGAGCAGAAATGGAACATGTAGAACATGTTTTTAAAGAAAATGGTGAAACATCCCCACACTGTCTTCTCCTATTTGCCACCTGGAAGCAGATAATTCCAAGCACATGAAGATGATGGAGCCCCAGTATGGAGTCTGGGTGTGTGAATCATGGAGATTGCTGTCAATCAACCAGAAACTCTGCACTGGACTGTGTGTGTAAGGGGATATTTGTTACAGCAGCTGGTATTGCCTTAACACACTGACCACTGTCCCCCTTCCTTTCTGGACCCCTTAAGGCTTAAGCACCAGGTCATTCTGTAAAACGCGCCTCCCCAATCCCTAACTGTGGTTGACTTTCACACAGCAAGTGTAGGTTTCCTAATTAGAAATTACCAGCATGATCCCTTCCATTGTCATCAAAAATTTTAATGTTTCCCATGTTCTGATGGGTACAGCTTCTTCCATGCTGACAGCTGGAAGGCATTAAAGCACACCCTGGAAGTCGGTGCTTAGATCTTCCACTGCAGCTTGACAGATCCTCATATACACTGATGCTGTGACCCTTGCTTGGAGCTTGGAGGTATGACTTTGCGTGACCACTGTGTCCAGGAGAGCACGTGATCATCTTCCTGCCCTTATTCTTTGGCCTCATCACATGGGGGTGCACACTGGGCCTGATCTTAAAGTGAGCCTCAGGTCCTCAATGCTGAGCTAATTCTGCTGAGCTCGGGCTGAACTAAGGTTGGTAGATTCTGGTTGAGAATTTGGGGACACCCCCTCTAATGCTCCTCACTCTGACAACTCCCTCATGTGAAAGGGATCTAAGCCTTGGAGTAACCAGTTTTGTTTTGTCGATCGACAACTTCATTGATGTGTGTGTGTGCGTGTGCGTAGGTGCATGTCTATCCCAGATGGGTGTTTGATGTGAATCTGAGCGTATCCTGTGTGTAAGTGTAACTCCCCTGTGTGTGGGGGACAGAATCTTTGTGCACTGACTGTATTTCTGTACATGTGACCTCTAGTGTCTGTGTTTCCGGTGTGTTTGAGTCCAGGTGTGTGAATGTTCTGTGTATCTGAGTGGGTCCACGTACCTTACAGTGGGCATGAGAGGATGTATGCATCAGGCTGTATGTGCATGTGAGCAGCTTCCCCAAGGATCCCTTCAGCTCTCAAGCATTTCAACCTTATTCTGCTTTACTGCGGTTGCTCCCACCAGTGCCAACTTCTTCTCCAGAAGCTATAATAAAGTAATTTTAACAATTAAGTAGAATCTCCCGAATAGTCATTCCATCAGGAATCCCTTCAAGGAGCTAATGAGGAGTTACTGCACATGCAGACATACACGTGGTGGAACAGGCTCCCTAGAATGCCTGGGCTGCATGCACACGTCACATACCTGAGGGCACAGACCTCTTTGCCCAGCTCTACAATGCTGTGAGGGGCCTCACGCTCCTTCTAAAGACTTGAGATTTCTTTTTTCTTTTAACTATTAAGTGAACAGGTCCCCCACCCACAGGGACAGTGGTAGAACTACTTGATGACCCCAATATCCCTTTTCCCCAGCTTCTGTAGCTGGGGGAACTTCTGATATTTGGCAAGGAAATGGCCACCCGGTATAAAAACTACATTTCCCAGCCACCTTTGCAACTACAGGTAGCCATGAGACAGAATTCTGGCCAATGAATAGGAACAAGTTTTGAGTTGTATATACATATTCCTTAAAAACAAGGGGTATCCCCTCTCCCTCCCCTCACCTACCCAGCTGTCCCCAGCACCCCCATAATCATTGAGTCTTCCAAACACTTCCCAGGTTTCCGGCAAATTTAATACATGTGTCTCAAAAGTCAATGGCGAGGGTCAAGTGAATAAAATAAAAATGGGGTCATGGGGAGAGGGCCATGGACACACACAGGGAAGGGCAATAAGTAGGTGAGTTAGCTGGAGCAGGGGGGTGCCCTTCCTTGGGCATCACATCTCGTCCAAACCGTAGTCCTCCTCGGGGAAGTCCCCCACTGTCACAACGGATGGCTTGACGAAGGCGCCGTACTTGGCCTGGCATTCAAAGTAGCGTTTCCCATTCACACTGCAGGGCATGATGGGGAAGGCAGTGTCAGAGGGCTCCTACTCCAGATGCCAGCATGGCTGGGCTCCCCCAGTAGTACATGTATGCACTTACACATAAATGCACACATACGCGCACACAGGCACACACACAGACACTACAGTGGGGATCTCTACCTGCCATCGTTTTTCCCTAGCGGCTCATCATAGCGGACACCGATCCAGTAGCCAGGCTTGAAATCTGTAAGTCCTGCCCAGGGGAGAAATCCCAATGAAATCTCCTTAAGCAGCTC
Organism: Lipotes vexillifer; assembly: GCF_000442215.2. Classification (NCBI taxonomy): domain Eukaryota; kingdom Metazoa; phylum Chordata; class Mammalia; order Artiodactyla; family Lipotidae; genus Lipotes; species Lipotes vexillifer. The sequence goes on along the minus strand of NW_006798798.1, from coordinate 6,202,260 downwards.
ACCCCAGATTCGCACCTGCCCACTGAGTATAAAGCCTGTCCTGGCAAAAACCACTCCTTGCTACCACCCAGGACAACCACCACCTCCTGCCCACATCAATATGGTAGCCCCCTTCACTGGTCTCCCTGTTCCTACCCTGACCCCCATTCACTCAACACCCCCAGCCAAAGGGGGGCTCTGTAAAAATCGAAGGGAAACAGCACCACTGCCTTGTCCCAAATTCCTCAAAAGCTGCCCATCTCGCTCAGCATAAAACCCACACTGCTTATGGCCAAATGATTTCTGACAAGGGTGCCAAGACAGTTCAATGAGGAGAGAACAGTCTTTCCAACAAATCGTATTGGGTCAGCTAGATATCCACATGCAAGAGAATGAAGTTGAACTCCTACCTCACACCATAACCAAAAATTAACTCAAAATGGGTCAAAGACCTAAATGTAATATGTAACACTATAAAACCCTTAGAAGAAAACACAGGTTTAAATCTTTGTGACCTTCTATTAGGCATTGACCTCTTACATATAATGCCACATGCATAAGCAAAAAAAGAAAAAAAACTGGACTTCATAAAAATCAAAAATGTTTGTGCTTCAAAGGACACTATCAAGACTGTAAAATGACAACCAACCGACAGAATGGGAGAAAATATTTGCAGATCATATATCTGATAAGGGAATTGTATCTAGAATATATAAAGGACTCTTACAACTTGTTATGGGCTGTACTGTGTCCCCCCCAAGTTCACATGTTGAAGCCCTAACCCTCAGTAGCTGAGAATGTGACTGTATTTGGAGACAGGGCCTTTAAAGAGATAACTAAGTTAAAATAAGGCCGTTAGGGTGGGATCTAATCCAGGCTGACTGACATCCTCATAAGAGGTTATCTGGACAAAGAATCCAGGGATGTGCTAGCCCACAGAGGAAAGACCATGTGAGGACACACAGAGAGGGTGGCCATGTGCAAGCCAAGAAGAGAGGCCTGAGAAGAAATCAAACCTGCCAAAGCCTTAATCTTAGACTTCCCGCTTCCAGAACTGTGAGAAACAAATTTCTGTTTCTTAAGCCACCTGGTGTGTGGTACTTTGATATGGCAGCCCTAACACACCAATCAACAACAAAAAGACAAACCACCCAATTAAAAAATGGGCAAAAGATCTGAATAAGCCATCTCTCTAAAGAAGATACACAAATGGCTGTTAAGCACCTAAAAAGAGGCTCAGTACCATTAGCCATCACAGACATGCAAATCAAAACCATAATGCTCTACCACTTCATACCCATTAGAATGACTGTAATCAAAAAGATAATAGTAAGTGCTGATGAGGGCGTGGATTAACTGGAGCCCTCATTCATCGCTGGTGGGAATGTAAAATGGTGCAGCCATTGTGGAAACAGTGTGGCAGTTCCTCAAAAAGTTAAAGAGTTACTCTGTGACCCAGCAATTCCACTCCTAGGTACAAAGAAATAAAAACACATGTCCGCACAAAAACTTAAACAAGGATACTTACAGCAACGTTATTTCTAATAGCCAAAAAGTGGGAAGGACCCAAATGTTCTTCAACTGATGAATGAATGAATAAAATGTGGTGTTACATACAATACAATATTATTTGGTAATAAAAGGAAATGAAACACTGCCGCATACTACAACATGCATGATCCTTGAAATTATGGTTCTAGTGAAAGAAGCCAGTCTCAAAAGACCACGTATAATATGACTCCATTTATATGAAACTTCCAGAATAGGCAAGTCTATAGAGACATAACATAAATTCGTAGCCAGCTATGTGGACTGGGGGCGCTGGGGTTTCAGAAATGGGGAGTAGCTGCTAATGGTTATAGGGTTTCCTTTTAGGGTGATGAAAATGTAAAACTGACTCTGGTGATGATTGCATGATTCCTGTGAACTAAAAGCTAATGAATGATACTCTTTAAATGGGTGATTTTTTTTTTGGCTGTGTGGCGCAGCTAGGGGGAATCTTAGTTCCCCAACCAGGCACTGAATGTGGGCCCTTGGCAGTGATAGTGTGGAGTCCTAACCACTGGACCGCCAGGGAGTTCCCTCAATGGGTGAATTTTATGGTATATAAGTTATATCTCAATAAAACTGCTATTAAAAAAACCAAAAAACCCCCCACACTGCTCTCTCCTATCTCTGAGGCCCAGCACAGTCCAGCCTTGCCCATGGCCTGGGTGTGCCCTGATCACTTCGGTCTGTGCTTCCCCTATCACAGGCCTAATAATTCTGCCTGTTTCCCCATCTCAGCTCTGACCACTGTGCCCCAGGCTTTCACCTCAGAATTGATCCCTCTGGCCTCCACTTCCTCCATCACAACTCAGGTCATATGGCCTCTGCTTCCCATTTCCCTGCCGTGAACATACCAGGCTGTCACAGTTAGCCCCTGGGTCCGTCTCCCTTCCTGGACTGAGATCCCCTTGAGGGCTGGGTCCTCAGCACTGCCCACCTCAAGGCAGGACACGAGGCCTCAGTGAGCCACGTACCTACATACATGACGGTGCCCCGGCGAGGGGGCTGCCCAGGCGCCTGCACCTCACAGCGGCTGCCCACAGGGATGCCACTGGCCTGGGCCGCCTCCTCAGTAAGGCGCTGGGAGCTCTCGGCCTCCTGCTGTGCCCGCTCTTCTTCACTGTATCGACCTAGCTTGTTGCGCTTCAGGAAGGAGCGGACCGAGTCTGTGGGTGAGGTAGGGGGTGAGAGTCAGACATGGGAGACCACCTGGGAGACCTCTGGCCTAATGAGATAATCTGCCACCCGCACGGGGCCAACACTCCGAGGGAAGCGCTTCCGTGCTGGGTGTTGAAGGGCTGTCACCCAAGCCCCCCAAGTCTCCCACCACAGCCCTGGCCTCTCCCCAGGACCCCTGGGCCTCCCCACAATCCTGAAACTAAAGGGAAGGTGCCTGCTTGCAGTCTTTCGCGGTACCCCATCCTCCTGTCCCTCCAGTATCATGCTTGCCTCCACCCAGGCTCAGAAACCTTCATCTTCCCCACCACACATTCTCACCTGTCCCCACATGCCCGCACCCCATTGTCCTGTTGGTTCCACGTATTCTACCATGCTCTGCCCCCTACGCCGTGCCCCCAGTGTGACCCTGACCGCCCCCCATCTGACCCCACATACACACCCCAGACCTTCCTCTCAGGCCTCCTCTACTTTCTCATGGCCCTGTCTGCCTGCCTGCACTCGGCCACACCCCACAGCCTCCATTCACACCTCATGCCCGTCCACCCCTGACTGTTCTCCCATGAGCCATCTGTCCCCACACCAACCTCACCCCGCCCCCTCCACTCCCCCACGCTTGCCTGCCCCACTGCCCACACCACCGACTCGCCCTCAGTGTCCCCGTCTATCCTGTCTGCTCCCCACCCCCTCCCCTAGCCCCCACCCCTTCTTGTGCACCCCGTACTTTGCCTCTGGTCATAGGCTTCTTGTGAGATCTCGTATTTCTCCACCCTGGACATGTCCTCATACTCCCCAAGACGGGCACCGCTGTGGTCAATGACCTGTAGTGAGGGGAGGGAGGTCAGTGGAGATCAGGGTCTGGGCAGAGAGGCCTGGAATGCTGCGGGGGGCGAGTGTGGCTGCACGTTGGAGCGTTCCATAGATTTAAGTGTCTCTTGTCTCGGAAAAACCACATTACTCTACCCTCACCTTTACCCCAGCCTTCTTGCCTGCCCTGAGCCCAGCCGAAGGGGTGAGAGCAGGTGTCTACAACGGCCATCTCCCTCTCTACCACCCATCCAAGGCCCTGGAGGCTGCATCTGCTTCCAGATGACCCCTACACACTGGCATCCACATCACTGATGGCCCCAGGACACTGGAACCGAAGGGCAGAGCTTGGGCCTTGCTCGTGAACCCTCCGGGCAGTGTGTCTATCCTCTCTGGACCTCTGGGACCCTCCTAGGCTGACCCCAACTTCCAGATCCTGGTGCATCTCTTCTGTACCACCCCCAACATTTATTCACTCATCACCTGCTGAGCTCCTCCAAGGCACCCAGCTGGGCCCCATGCTGGGTACTAGGGACACAGTACAGAAATAGATCAATCCCTGCCCTCAAGGAGTGCTCATTCTGCTGGGAGGCCAACCAGAAACAAATGCACAGAGATGGGTATTAAACACCAGATGACGACAAGGTTCTATGCAGACAAATACAACAAAGAGGCTTCTGGAAGGAGGGGATGTCTGAGACAAGCCTGAAGGAACAAGCACAAAGTCCCAGATGTAGAAATGTCTTTAGCTCCTTTGAGAAACAGCAGGGCCAGCACGGCGGCAGTGGAGTGAGCCAGGGGGAGAGTGGGAGACACAACAGATCACTGGAGACTTTGGCTTTTACCTAGAATGAGATGCAGCCAGGGAAGGGCTCAGCCAGGAGGGCTCTGATCTGACACAGGTGTTTACATGCTCCCTCAGCTGAGTGTGGGAAGCAGATGGAGGGGCACAGGGATGGGAGCAGGGAGACGGCTTGTGTGATGGTCCAGGAGGGAGAGGATGGAGGCTGGGCCAGGGTGGGGGCAGTGAGGGAGGAGAATCTGGATTCTGGATAGATTTTTGTGGGTGGAGCCCATGGATCTGCGGACAGATTAGATGTGGGTGTGAGGGAAGGACAGGGGTGAGGAACACCCTAAAGCATTTGGCCTGAGCCACTGGGCAAAACAGAAACGGCCCTTATTTCTGGCTAACAATCACTAAGAATTTCCACTTTCTATATCAGGGGTTTTTCTAAGTTTGAGGTTGCTGTCATTCGTTGCAGCAAGAAATATGGGTGAGGGCTTCCCTGGTGGCGCAGTGGTTAAGAATCTGCCTGCCAATGCAGGGGACACGGGTCTGAGCCCTGGTCCGGGAAGATCCCACATGCCGCAGAGCAACTAAGCCTGTGCACCACAACTACTGAGTCTGTGCTCTAGAGCGCGCGAGCCACAACTACTGAAGCCCGTGCGCCTAGACCGTGTGCTCCGCAACAAGAGAAACCACCACAATAAGCCTGCTCACTGCAACGAAGAGTAGCCCCCGCTCGCCATAACTAGAGAAAGCCGCGTGCAGCAACGAAGACCCAACGCAGCCAAAAATAAATTAATTAATTAAAAAAAAAGAAATATGGGTGATATTTATAAACAGGAAAAGAATTTTAGAAAAAATACAAATTCTCCAGAGGCTCCACCTCTGGGAAACTTTCCTTGTATGGCCTCAGAAGTCAGCACCCTGTCTATACCTGAATCCATGTGTGAAACCCTCCTGTTTGAGGACGCCACTGCCCTGCCTGACCCACCAGCATCCCAAGGCTGAGACTGCCCAGGTCAGTCCAAAGTCAGTCCTATGGGCTCAGCACAGTCCCGACCTGCTCCCACAATGGTCTAGGACCCATAACCTCAACTGGCCTATGGAAGCAGCCTCCTCCTTGGTCTCCCTACTCCTCTGTCCTCCACTGTCTGTTCCCTACATGCAGTCAGAGGGAGCCTGTGAACACCTGAGTCAGACCAGGACCCTCCTGGCTCAGAGTCCTCCCCTGGCTTCCACTTCCCACCAAAACAGGACAGGTCACTCTTCAGCCCCTGTACCCCACTCTGCTCCCTCCCACCTCAGAGTGTTTGCACATGCTGTGCCCTCCTCCTGAAGCACGCTTTCCCCTTCTTCAGTTAACTTCAGGTCTCTGTTCAGGCAGCACCTCCTCCAGGAAGTCCTCCTGGATCTCATTGATGGGTCAGGCTCCCCAGTATAGGATCTCCCAGCTCTGTGATCTCCTTCTGCATGGCCCTCGTCTCACTGACCCTTTACATTTGTTCCTGTGAATATTTAGCTAACGCCTACCACACTCACTGGACAGAGCTAAAACACAGACCTTCTCAGACTTGATTCACAGCTATATCCCTGACATAATGTGGATGCTCAGTGAACAGTTATGAATAATTAAAAGAAACAAAAAAGACCCAGTTCTCTGGGTACACTAACTTCTGGAGCCATGCAGACTGAGGTAAAAATTCTAGCTATGTCTCTCCTCAGGAAATTAAATTCCATACTGAAACTAAGTTTTCTCTTCTGCAAAATAGGGTTAATTACACCATTTTCCAAGTATTATTTTATGCATTGAACTCATCATTCAACAATGTTTCACTGAGCATCCTCTCTGTGCCAGGCACTGTTCCAGGTATTGGAGAAAAATACATAGTATGCCACAGGTGATTAGTGAGAAGGACAAAAATCAAAGAAAGTGGGAAAGGGAGGAGGTTTAAATTTTATACCGAGGGCAATGAAGCCCTCACACCCGGAAGGTGACATTTAAGTAAAGACTGGAAGGAAGGAGTGAGCCACGTGGGCATAGAAAAAAGAAACATTCAGGCACAGAGAACAGCACATGCAAAGTTCACCTGGGATGCTAGGATGTCTGCAGAGTTTTGGGGGGGCGGGGAAGACTGAGGACAGAGAGGATGATGTGAGCTGATGCATGCAGAGGTCCTCTGTGTTCTGGCTTCTCCCAATATGTGAGCCTCTTTGCTCACCCTGACCCACCTCACACTCTTGTTCCCTCTGCCTGGAATGCCCCTCCCGCCTCTTCTCTTAGGTCATCCTTCAGATCTCAACTCAGGCATCCCTAACTTCAGGAAGTCCCTTCTGATACCCCGAGGTGGGGTCAGGCACCTCTTCTGGATGCCTCCAGTCCCCTAGGCTTTTCAGCCCAGTCCAGACCAATCTGGCTGCCAATGTCTGGTGATGGGTCTGTCTCTCTCACTGCTGGACTGGGAGCTCCATGCGGTTAGGGCCTATTTTGGTTATCACACAGCGCAAAGCACATCAAGCATCTATTGAATAAATAAATGAATGGAGGGGAGGGATCCCAAGTAGGGAGGCCTCACATGGATGCGACAGCCGTCATCTACGGGGTAAGAGCCCAGCAGTGCATCCTCCTGATCCAGCTTGCTGTAGAATTTGTCGTCAGGTCCATACAGCTCCAATTCCATGCAAGAAGCAGGGCTGCCCACAACCAGCTGTAGTTTACACTGTGGGGATAACAAGATGGGGAGGCGGGGACGAGGTGGAAGGCTGTCAGTGGCCCCACTCTCTGCCCTGAGGCTCCGCCCTTTGTATCAATAACCATCACCCATTCCTCGCTCCTCCAAGAGACGTACCATTTAGGACCCACCTGGTTATCCCTGGCCCCACCTCCTCTGGTCTTGCCCCCACTCCCTGCAACCTCTTTTCTTCTCTGGCCCCGCACCCATTCTCTGGAACCTCAGGTTCCCTCTGGCCCCGCCCCGCTGAGGTCCAGTCCAGAACCTCTGCAACCTGGGCTTATCTCTGGCTCCTTCCCTGCGCTGGGGAAGACCCTCCATTTCTTCCTGGCCCCGCCCCTCAACACTAGCCCCGCCCCTCAGGACCCCGCCCCCGCGGCCACACCTTGAACTCAGCTATGGTGAGGCTGCGACTGTACCGCTTCTGGGAGCGAAAACTGTTGAGTGAGCTGCTGATGAAAACGTTCACTGTAGGCGCCGACAACCCCGTCACCTCCATCTCGCCGCGCCCTGTGGGGTCCCGCAAGCCAGTCAGCCGCCTCACACCGGCTCCGCAGCCGCCGCCGCCGCCGCTTCTGGGATATCAGCCCCTCCCCCTGCTCCCGGACCTGGCCAATCCACGCCCTCCCGCCAGGGGGGTCCGCCAATCGCCGCGTCTCTTCGCCGCCGCCAGGAAGAAGTCCTGGGTAGGCCCAGCCAATCCGGAGAAGTCTCTCACGGTGCACAGTTCTTCCAATAGCGTCACGGGAAACGACCTGGCGGGCGAAGGCTGAAGCCGAGAGGAAGGACTGGCAAGAGCTACCCCTGTCCGCGCATGTGCACTGGCCTTCAACCTGCAAAGAGCCAAGGCCTCTCCATTTACACTCAGCACTTTGCGGGTTACGTGACGCATCATTTTTCCCGGTTCTCGTACCACACTATTCTGTAAACTGGGGAAGAAAGGCCCAGAAGTTGGAAGCCATATTCTAGGATATCAAAAGATTGAAGCAAGTAATTAATCAAACCTCAGCTCAGATCAGCCACCACAAAGACACTGGGAGCCATTACATGTGCACAGCTCCTCCCCTCTTTTGGCGAAGCTAAGAGATCTGACCCTTCCCGCGACCTGTCCCGCGGCTGAGCAAACGCTGAAGGCTAGGCGGGCAGTGAGTCGCCATGGAACCCGATGGGACCTACGAGCCGGGCTTCGTGGGTATTCGATTCTGCCAGGAATGGTGAGACCCGGCCAGCACTGTGGAAGGGGAGCAAGTAGTGGCCCCAGTACTGACCTCAGACCTCCCCCTCCCCACAGTAACAACATGCTTTACCCCAAGGAGGACAAGGAGAACCGCATTCTGCTGTACGCGGTGAGCGCGAGCCAGCCGGGCGCCCCGGTGTTCCGTGACCGGCCCACAGGTTCCCAACGTGGTCCGGCCCTACTCCCAGTGCCGCCCCGTCCTGGTCTAACCCTCCCAACTGTCCCCCTAGTGAACCCGACTTTCTCGTCTTGCCCATCCGCGAGGTGATTCTCGATTACACCCAATGATCCCAACCTCAAGACTCCATCCCCTAGTCATCCCCTCGGGGGAAGGCCATGCCCTTCCAGTCCCATCGGGGATCTCTCTGTGACCCCCTTCCCGCCACTCTCGCCCTCTCGCAGTGCCGGAATTGTGATTACCAGCAGGAAGCCGACAACAGCTGCATCTACGTCAACAAAATCACGCACGAAGTGGAGTGAGTGGCAGGGCCCGAGCTAGGAGACGGGGTTGTTGGCTTGGGAGGCCCGGTCTAAGCATACTTATTCACCCTTTATTCCCTCAGCGAACTGACCCAGATCATCGCTGACGTGTCCCAGGACCCCACGTTGCCACGGACCGAAGACCACCCTTGCCAAAAGTGAGCGCGCAGCTGGTACTGGGGAGGGAAGGTGGCTCATCCTCACCGGACGGAGAAGGGAGGAGGGAAGGGTATGGCAGGCTCTGAGTGGCTGACTGTCCCCTCAGGTGCGGCCACAAGGAGGCGGTGTTCTTCCAGTCACACAGTGCCCGGGCCGAGGTGAGTGGTGAGAGCAAGGCTTTCGGAGTGACCTGGGCCTGGTCCTTCCCAGGGGTGGGGACACCAATATTGGGGAGATCCTGCCCTTCCAGGCATCTCGAGCTGGACCTTTAGTAGTGGGGAAAGCCCCCTAGTCTGTCCTTTTGGGGTGAGGCTTCTCTGGATGGAGGTTCGTATTGTATCCAGCCCTGTGGATCCAGACCCTTCCTAACCGTACATCCTTTCTGCCAGGATGCCATGCGCTTGTATTATGTGTGCACAGCCCCACACTGCGGCCACCGCTGGACCGAGTGAACCACTCTCCCCCTTGTGTAAATAAATGCTGTGTTCTATGCGTGCCTTTCCTCTGTTTATTTCCCTCTCATGGGTTGGACACAGGGTTCCCAGTCTCAAGCAGCGTGGTGCAGGGTGCGGTGCTGCGCGTAGGTGTCAGGCCTCGAGCTGGTGAAGCCGCAGTCCTCACACACATGTAACTTCTCACAGCGCTCACGATAAGCGTAGCTGGCCAGCTATCCATGTGCCTTGGCAGGATGCACTTCAAGTGAGCAGCGCTGCGTGAATGCTTTCCCGCAAGCTCCGCAGAGGAATGGCCAGATCCCTGTGCAGGTGGGCCAGAGGGAGAGAGGACAGACAGGGCAATGGCCCCCAGACCAGCACCCTCCGACCTTGCCCTCCGTGAGCATTCCGCCTTTCCTACTCCCAAGTTCGCCAGACCTTGGCCTGCTTCCCACCATCTGCTACCTCCACCCCGTGCAAACGTGGGAGCTGTGTGTCCCCACCCTCCTCACCAGGATGTTCCTTCCCCTGGAGGAGAAGGAGGGAGGCTTTCCCTTGCACCCTTCAATATGGGACCTGAATCCTGTAACCAGTACCTGTTTTCTCTTTGTATCCCTCAGCAGGCCCCCACCCTGGCACCACCCCAACACCCACAGGCTGGGAGCTGAGGTGCATGGTATTCCCAGCCTCCTGAAGGCTGAGTCTCTGTCCCACTAACACATGCCCCACTTGTGCACGGAACTCAAGTACACGGAAACTCCACATCCCATGCACCTACCTCCATTTCGTTCCATCCCCCTGCAGCAGCACCTCCCAGTCAGTCCCTGCCGCTGCTCACCCGTGTGAGTCCTCATGTGCCGCTTGAGGTCAAAGGCGTCGTGAAAGCCCTTGCCACAGCAGTGGCACACGTGGTGGTGGGCAGGGCTGTGGCACTTGAGGTGCCGGGTCAGCATGCGCTGCAACGGGAAGCCTTGGGGCAGAGGGGGCAGCCAAGCATCCCAGGGCCCCTAGGAGTGGCAGTCAGTGTGCCCTGGGAGGGCTGTGGGAGGGACATGGGAGTTAGGACCCCACCTGACCCCTCCACTGGACCAAGAGCACCTAGAACTGGGAACCAAGGAGGTCTGGGAAGGCCGGAGACTGCAGTTTGTGCGTGCTTATGCCACCCTCTCCCCAAGGCCTTCCCTGACCACCTTGCCACCATTGCCCTTACTTTGTTTTCTATTTCTCCATAGTACATACCATCTTCCAACATAATATTTTTTTCCCTAATTTTATTATCTGTACCTGCAGCTCCCACCAGATTATAAGCTTCAGGAAGGAATGAGTTTTTGTCTTACTCCTAAACACCCGTTGCCTAGAACAGTCCTGGCTCCCAATAAAAACGAATAATCTCCAGCACATGTACATCCCGCCTAGGGCTTTCCTTCTTCCAGTGCACGCACAGCTGAGCATCCCTTCTGAGAGGCCCCAGAGCTCCTCCCCCATCCCCCATCCACCTCCTGTCACCTTGTCTGGTTCTCTGACATAATGCAAACCACCATCCACTTATTGGTTTGAATCCTGTTCTTCTGCCCCACTGGGCAGAGAATCCCTGGGGGCAGGGGCTGTGGCTGCCCACCCTGGGGAAAGGGTACTTGGGGTGAGGGCTAACAGTGAGCCCACTACTAAGAAAGAAAAGGCATTTCCAGCAGAGAGGACAATGGGTGGAAAGGTCCCGAGGCTCGAGTGGCATGAGGGGGTAAGGGGCAGGCAGGTTCTCTTGAGGCTGAGAGTGGGCAGGGGTGAAACTGAGCAGGGTGTTGTGGGACAGCTGCAGACTCACCGCTGCCCAAGAGTCCCGGAGGCCAGAAGACTGGTGTGCCAGTGGCCCCCCCAGGCTGCTGCAGTCTGAGGAGAGAAGCCAGATGGTGATGCTTTGTGTCTCCCCTGCCCCTCACCTCTAGGCCCAGTGAGGGGCCCACCTGGGACATAGGCATGTCCCCGGAGCTGGTCAGGCAGGTGGCCCCAGTTGGGTGGCTGTGGACGCTGACTCCTGACCAGGAAGGCACGGGGCATCACCACCAGGAACAGCTCCCCCCACACACACGGCTGCTTCCTCCACCTGCTGTCAGACCTCAGGCCCAGGAGGACTATTCCAGGTGGGAAGGGAGGGGGAAGTCACGGAGAGGTCTCATTCTCTCCTTGCAAATTTTGTGACAGGCCCAGGGGGCAGACTTAGCTGGCTCCAGTTACCTCTGCCTTGGGCCCTGCCATTCCTCTGCCTTCTCCTCTGCCAGGTTCCTGAGGGTACTCTCCAGCCTCCAGGGGAAGACAAGCACTAGGGCCCCCAGGGAGGTCAAGCAAGGGCAAGACTGGAACCTAAGCAGCCCTTGGGGGTGGAGAGAGGAGACCCCAGTGGGGCTGAGTGTTTTTCCATATTACCAGCAGGGCCCAGGACCTGAGGGTCTATTTGCCAAGCAAACCAGTCACTACCGGACATCCAACAGCCTGCTTGGTTATTCAAATCACAGCAGCCGTCTGAGGAAGCAGGGGAGGGGGTGACTGTGATTGCTTGCTCCAGAGGGTGGAGAGACAGCAGGGTCCAATTGGTAAGGTCAAAGTGAGGATCCAGCCTGTGCATCTTCAAGCAGGAAACTCTACCTCTCTGATCCGCAGATGCCCAGAGCTGACGTTCAGCCGGAAGCACTGTTCAAGTGTACGGGGTATCACAGTACTGGTTTGTTACTAGTGCAGCTCCTAGTAACTCCCTCACTCTCGTACGGTCCAGGAACTATAAGGGGTCACCTGACACAGCCAGGGGCTCCCAGGACCCTTACCCCAGCACTGTGGCCAGGCTCCATTCTAGATTGGTCATTGGCTTCTTAGCCAGGGGTTAAGGATTTTGAATATTCCCCATGCAGTTACTTTCACTTATTCACCCAACGATTTTCTGATCTCCAACTATAGGCCTGGCCTAGCTCAGCACTGAAAATGACATAAAGGTCCATGGGGGAGACACACCAGTGACAGTCCAGAATGACCAAGGCTGTGATGGGGGAAGCACAGGCAGAGTGACTCAAGCTTCAATGGGGAAAAGCCGGGGGCTCAGGGGACCCAGAAGAGGCTCCTGATCCAGTCTAAGGGTTCAGGGATGACTTCCTAGGTGTGAGCCTTGAAGGAAGAAGAGGTTTCTGGTAAACAGGGAGGGTTTTCCAGGCAGAGGAAGTCTATAAAAGGCTTGATGGTGAAAGAAGCAATATTTATTCATTTCTTCACATTCCCTGAGAGCCAGTCCAGCTAATTCATTTTCGGAAGCAACAGAGGAAGCGCTGGAAGCCTGCTGGCCCAGAGCTTTGTCACTTTATCTCTGCAGGACCTGGGGGAAGTCACATCTTGTCTTGCTGAGCCTGTTTCTTCATCTGGAAATGGGACTAATGAGTCTTCCTACCAATGGTTTGTGTTGAAAATCCATGCAGATCACCCAGGGAGAGGATCTGGCATGCAGCAGACATATAAATGCGGGTTGTTCAAAAGTATTGAAGGGTGGGGTGGCTAGGCAAGCATCTGAGTTTCAATCAGCCCATGTAAAATGGGATTTTTTTTTTTTTTTTGGCTTCACTGCACGGCTTGCGAGATCTTAGTTCCCTGACCAGGGATGGAACCTGTGCGCCCTGCAGTGGAAGGGCGGAGTGTCAACCTCTGGACTGCCAGGGATGTCCCTGTAAAGTGGGATTTTAAGTGTCTCCATCTCCCAATTGTTGGACTTAACGCAGCCGTGACTGGTGTGCCTGGCCTGGGTCGGCAGCCCAGTATCTAGGACCTGACCAACGCAGGGCCAGATGCACTGAAGAACAAGCCAGTGAGCGGGTTATGGGAGCCATTTTGTTCGTCTCAGGTGCCCAGTTCTCCATGCCCAACACCACATCTCTTGGGACAACTGGTTCCTGAGTTGTTGCTGAAAACACATTAGGGAAAAACCCTGGGGCCAGGTATCTTTACTTGCCCCCAGGTCCCTTTTCTGTCCTGCTCTGTGTCCTGGGAAGCTGACCTGGGTGGTCAGTATCATTTGGGCTCCTGGGCCCTCTAGCTTCCAGTGGGGTTTAGACAATGGGGAGCCTGGCAGAAGATGGGGGAGAGGTTCCCCCAACTCCCTCCCTGTGGGGTTGCCAGGAACACAACTCCCCTCAGGGCAGCTCTCTCCAGGATTTGCTCTTCTGGGTTCCACTTTGCTCCCTTGTGCCTTGTGTGGGGAGTAACACCTCTCCTGTTACCAGTCTAGGGTAATGCACTGGCCCTGAGGTTTCCCTGTTCTCTGTCCACTTCTCTGCAAATGATCCCTCTGCTAAACTCTCTTTCAAATATCCCACGTGAGCATGCTGTCCTCTTCCTGCTGGAACACTGTCGCATGCACACACATTCATCAGCAGTGGTTTCTTAACCAGTCGGTTTGTCTGAGAAAAGTCTGGTCCTTCCAGGGCTGAAGAGCTTGGCATTAGGAGGTGGAGACTGGCAGACACACTGGATCCTCTCTACCAGCTCACCTTCCTTTTGTGCCGAGAGAACCCAATTTTGTTGCAACAGTAACAGGCCCAGGACAGGGGAGGTGGCTGGTCCAAGCAAATTAAAGGCATCTCCAATCCTGTTGCCTGCAACTGCTCTGAAAGGGGAGGCATCTAAGAAGCCTTTGCACTTTTTCCCCACTATCCTGGTGGCTGCCCTGCTTTGTGTCTTTGCTCCTGGTTGGGTGAAGGTGTACTGCTGGGAGCTGTGGCAGCCATGTTGCCACCATGAGGGCCCAAGCTGGAGAGTGAAACTCAGACTCACAGAGGGTGAAATAGAGCAGGAACAGAATCAAGAGTAACAAATGGCCCTATAGCTTGGGGCCCCTTAAGCCAGGTGTTTGCTACCTGGAGTTGAAGAGTTAACTATGATACAGGGTGGGAGGAGAGGTAAAATCCATGAGGGACCGAGGCTCAAGGTGGTCCCCTGGGTGTCCAGGGGCCTGGAAACCAAACACCTCAGAGATCTTAGGCGTCTGTGGCTGAGGCAGGCAGGGGCAGGGCAAGTGGGTCTCCAGTCTGCAGGGGTGGCCAGTGGGCCGGGGCAGGGAGAGGGAGCCTTGAGAAATAAACAATACTGGGCATCTTCCCAAACACCAAGATCAGGCATTATATTTAGGAGAAAAAAACTATATTGTGAATGTGTCTTGGATTTAAATGTCATGAAGCGACAAGGCCCTGCCCAGTGGGACCCATTCTTCCTCCCACCTCCTCTCCTACCCTCGCCCTGAGCTCACTCTGTTCCAGCCTCCTGGCTTCACTGCTATTCCTTTCATATACATCTGAGCTTGCCATGGGGCCTTTGCACTGGCCTTTGTCTGCCTGGATACTTGCCCAAGTGTCCACACGGCCTGTGCCCTCTATCAAGCCTCAGCTCCAACATCACCTAAGAAAGTCCTGTAACCAGCACAGGGAATGCCCTCAGTTTACCTACAGTTAGACAGTTATTTTAATTTCTGTCGTGTTTCACTTTCTAGGTGAATGCCACGAGGGCAGATGCTTTGCTTGTCCTGTTCCTTGCTCTACCCCTACCGTGTACAGCAGTGACAGCAGCTGGGACCAGCAATTCCTCGGGGCTGGTAGGATTTTTTTCAACAACTGTATGATTGGTTCAGTGTTTACAGGGCCAACAGAGAGCCACGTCCTCATGTTAAAAGAGTCTGGCTCTACCACCAGGCAAGCCTCATTCGACTCTCAACTCTATGGGACCCGAGGCAAGGCACTGGATCTCTCTGAGCCTGTTTCTGGTGGGCTGTGATCATCAAACAGAGCAGGGAGGAACTCACAGGCAAGTGGGGGTTCAGGCCAAGCAGGCTGCACAGTATGACTGTGCTCTAGGAGGGTTCTGCTCCTGCCGGCTTCCTTTTTACAGACTTGGGACAGTGAGGGCTTTTGTGGTCACAAGAGTGTCCTTCTTAGCAGACATGCCACGTGGCTAGATGCCTGCTGCCTAGGGAAGCTGGTACCAGTGCTGGGAGCTCATGGGATGCTGAAGCTGGACACAGTCTTGCTGGGGAAGGAATTACTGGTCCCAGCTGCTGGGTGGCCTAGGCATGCTCCCTGGATTTGTCCTCCCTCACTTTACCCTGCTGCAAATGGGAACGAAAGCCTGGAGCTCACAGGATCCAGCATGGGACTGGCCCAGGGGCCGTGAGCCAGTGTTGTGGCAGTATGTGAACTGGTGGCCAGGGTCTGGGACATGGTGATCACAGAGGCTCCAGTGGGTTCTTGCGCATCAGTAGGGGGCAGAGAAGAAGGGCTGGCCCCTCCCTAGAGTACAGCTGGGCCCCACTGGGCAAGGACCACACGTGACTCCACAGCAGCTCAGTGGGCCGGGGACAGGTGACGTGGGAGCCAGGTGCTGGGGTCATCATTATTGCAGTTCCCCAACAGTCCTGTGTTCCCCACGACAGAGTCCTGAAACAGGGCCTGGCACTGGGGCATCTGTGAGTTCCCTGGGCTCTCTACCCTCTCTCCCTGCATCCATCTGAAGGGGGCTTTGTGGATGCACAGAACAGGCACCAGGAACCACTCCTCCAAGCTGTCAGTTTATTTGCGTAAAATAACTATTTCTTCAGAAGCAGCAGGGCTGAGGTGGAGGGGGCTGTTGGCTCTCAGTCCCCCCGTGCCTTCCTCCGCACAGCCTGCACCAGCAGCTCTGAGTAGTGTTCCAGCAGGGCACGCAAATCTGGGCTGGCCAGGGGGCACAGTGTAGGTGGGGAGGGGGGGCCTGGGTTGGGCAGGGCCTGGGCTGGGGCCAGATCGGTCCCAACGAGCCAGTCGTTGGCCTCTAACTGGCTGTGGATCCAAAGGAAAGTGGAGGCCAGCTCAGTCCGTGCCTGCCGCTGCTCGGCGCTCACCTCGTCACTGGAGACCATCTGCAAGGGGCGCCCATCTTGTTAGGGGCCACCTGGGCCAGGCAGTGCCAGGGAGTCCCTCAGTCCTTTCCCCTGACCCTGGGACTCGGCTCACCAGGTGGTAAAGGTCCAGGGCTTCTTGGAAGGTAGTCTGCAGTCTGTGCACGACGGTCCCCACGTTGCTCAGCTCAAGGGGATCTGGGGGCAGGACCCTGGCTGGGCCCCTCGGTTCCCCGCAGTGTCCAGGGCAGCCCTGGACTTGACTGAGTGCATCTGGGGGTGGAGGGGATGAAATGAGAAAGACACTTCTACTTTTTAGCTGGTCTAAAGAGGCCAGTGTTGCTGGGCCGACCCCAACTGTCGTCCCTCTGCCTGGGACACTTCCCTCAGTCCCCAAGGCTACCTTCCCACCCCTTCTGCAGGTCTCTGCTCAAATGCCACCTTCTCCCTGAAGCCTTTTCTCATCATCCTGTTTAAAACTAACCACTGCTCCCACCTGTCACTCCCTAAACCCTTTCTCTTTTTCTCAGCACACATCGCTTTGTGATACACTGAACACTTTCCTTATAGATTTAGTCTGGGCGTCTCCCCCAGTTAAGGTGTCAATTCTCTGTAGTCTTGTTTACCACCAAGTCCCACGTTCCCAGGGCCCAGAACAAAGCCCAACACAAACAAGGTACTCACTAAATATGTAAGGCAATGAATGAATGAGTGGCACAGCGCCTGTGGCCAGGTCAAGTGCCCACCTTTGGAACTGAGCCAGCTGTTACATGGGATGAGCTTAGGGGACAATCCCTTGTCCCAAGGATGGTACTCACCAGGGGTGGGCTCCAGGAGGGAGGTGATGCTGCCAGGGACCCCAGGCCTGGCCTCTGGAAGTGGGGGGCTGTTGGGATGGGAAGGGGTATTGAGGGACTCGGTGGCCAGGAACCTTGGGAGAAAGGTGGCGTTGTGGAGCCTTGGGCCACTCCCATCCATAGGGCTGGGGGCCAGGAAGCTGGCTGTTGTGACCATGACATTGGGCTGGGTGGCCACAGGCTCCTGGGACCAGACACACGTGGTGGGAGGCTGCAGTTGGGGTGGGGGCAACACGAGCCTGTCACAGATGCTTGACAGGGTGAGTTTCAGGCTGGCGCGGGCCTCATGGTTGCCCCGGGAGGGCAGGACAGCTTCTTGGCCCTCACTGTCAGAACTGGGTGTCACTGTGGTGGTGATGACTTGGAGCTCCTGGCCCAGGGAGGCCAGCTCCCTCAGGGACGAGGACCTGCACAGAGGCCTGGCCAGCTCAGCCAGGACAGGGCCCTCACTGTCCTCAACGGAAATGCTGTGTGGTATCCTGGCACAGGAACTGGCAGTGGCCTCCATGCAGGAGCGGGCGGCGGGGGTGTGGACACCCTGAGCCAGGCCTGGAGTGGGTAGAGCTGCGGGTGTCGGAGGCTTCTTGTCTGTGGGCGGCACAGAGGAGGGCAGGATGCAGGGCGCCAGGCCCATGAGGCAGGGGGCTAGAAAGGAAGAGGCAGCTTACTCTCACACCCCAGCTCAGAGCTGATGGACAGGGAGCCCCAGCCAGGGTGGCTGCAGGGTCTGAGTGGATCCTGTCCATCCCCACCATAGCTCAGCTAGGCACCCAGGGCCATTTGCTGAGAAGGCTAGGGCTTTTCACCTGGGGGTGGGGACACTCACTCAGTGGGGACCAGGCTTCCAGGGTCTCGAGGGGCTCCTCAGCCTTCCCCCCAGAGATGACCTGCAAGCATAGCCTCGAGGTGAGGATGAGGCCACCAGGCTCCCAGCCCTATGTCTCGAGGGAAGCGGCCCCAGTACTCACGTTGGTCCTGCCTGGGCAGGTGTAGCCAGTACCTGCTCTCAGGGGCTCTGCTCTGGGCGGGCTCCCCCTGAGATCCATGAGTTTGACCTCCGGGGATTTCACGAGGTGCAGGGGCAGCCGGGAAGGGAAGGTGTGGATGAACCTGTAGGGGGGAAAACAGGTGGTTGTGGCTGCTCTGGGGGCGCCTGAGGGCACACAGCCCCACCCCACGGGGAGACAGAGAGCTGGAAGGCAGGGTGGGAGTTCACTAGTTCACCAGCTCCCACCTGGATGTCTTCTGGAGGCGGGAGAGGAACTGGCCTGAGATGCTCAGCCGGGGATTGAAGAAGTCGTCCTCGGCCTCAGAGGCCTTCAGGTCTCTCAGGGATCCGTGGAAGGGCTCTAGGGCAAGATGCCGAGGGCGCCCTCAGAATCCCTCCAGCCAGCCAGCCCTGGGCCCAGGCAGACCCACAGACCAGCAGACAGATCCTCAGAAACCCCCATCAACAGACAACACACACTTTGGGAGCAAATGGAGCAGGCAGAAGAAACCATACAGCTGGGCCCCTAAGTAAAACATACGCCCTCCCACCACCCTCGCCAGCCCTGCCAGGGAAAGCCTAACCCCAGAGAAGCCCACACTGAGCCCAGTCCTGGATGCTGCCCAGGCAGGGGTCAGAGAGGGGCATGGCCTACCCTCAGGGTGGGCGTCAGTAAGTGTCTCGAAGTGGTGGCGGAGGAACTTCTCTTGCTCAGGGGTCTGGGGCAGGGAGCCGTTGGATATGCTTGGCACCTCGGGCTGGGACAACTCTTCTGCGGTACCTGGGCATCCTGGGGAGAGGAGAAGGGGGTTGGGGAGAGGGAGTGGGCAGGAGAGAACCATCAACACCATGAATCATGGCAGACGCTCTGAAAAAGCCACTGGCCACTTAACAATGGAGAAAGCTGGACTTGCCCATCACACACCCTGTTGCTACCAGGCGGAGAAGGAAGGGCTAATGCGTCTGTCTTCCAGGGGAGGAAAGTGGTGCTCAGTGGCCACCAAATGCAGGGTTGATGTTGGGCCAGTGGTTATCTATGGTGACCATCCCCTGGCCAGGCCCACACACTGCCTTCCCCACATCTGGCCCCTACTTACCTGGTGTAGGAGGCGTCACATCAAACTGAGGGTCTGGGTCTGGCTGTGGAGGGGAGGAATGGATGGTGGTAAAGCTGCACTCCAAGTCAGCCTCTGACTCCCCTGAGTCTGGAAAACAGGGTGGGAGGGGTCAGGAGTCCAAAGCTGGGCCCTGACTGAGTCAGGTAAGGCGCTTTGGGTCTCAGGGCTTCAGTTTCCTCATCTGCAGAAAGGGGATGATAAGACCGCCCCTATTTTTATGGACCAGCAAGGCTACACTTCGAGGAAGGTGCAGAGCTGGGCTCCCACTGGTGGGAAGTTGGGCTCCAGAATTCTAGAGTGACAATAGCAGGGACCATGCCTGTCTCTGTGACAGACTCTGGGCTTCAGAAAGACTCGGTCAAGGTCACTATCAGCGCCCAGAAAGGGACCTGGTGGCCAGGTGAACAGACTACTGCAGGGTGTACTGCCTGGTGCTCACTCACCCTCAGGTAGGCTCCGGTCCTTCGAGTCAATGGAGGGGGCCCTGAGGCAGGAGTCACCTTGCTGGTCTCCTGGCGCCCTCGCTACTTCTTCCGCACAGTACTTGCTGCAGTGCCCGTGGGCGTGGGGCGAGGGAATGATAACGTACTGGTTAGTAAACAAGTGGCCCCCACCCAGAACGCCTAGACATCTGCACCTGCTCCTGCTGGGAGTACAGCCTCACCTCTCCTGCCGCCTCCAGAGGCCCCTGCACCTTCTCCTGGAACCAGGAAGACAGGCTGCACTGGGCTCCTGCACCATCAGGGCTTCACCCCCTGCCCGCCTCCCTCCCTCAGGCCCACTGGGAGAGCGGGGAGCAGCTCTTCCATGGTGTGCCTACCAGCTGAGGCTTCCTCTCTCCAACTAAGGTTCCCACTGGTGCAAAAGACACCCACCTGTCTGTCCCTGTGACTGTCACCTCTGTCTCCAGTGGGTAGATGATGAGCTCGCTGGCCTCAGAAGACTCCCTCTGTAGAGGTGGTAAGGAGGGAGGCCTGCAGCCATTGTCCTGGGGACTCTCTGACTGGGGGGGAAGACAGCACAGCCATCAGAGGCAGCTGTGGCAACCAGGGCCCTCCTAAGCTGCTAGGTGTTCCGCCAACACCGACGGTAACGGTAAAGATGTAGGTAGTGATGGCAGCCCTCACTGCTGGACGCTCCCTGTGAGCCAGGGCCTGGGCTGGGGCCATGATGAGCTCACTCTGTGCTGCCCCTGCATTATCATCAGCCCCTTTACAGATAAGGAATAGGTATAGCTCCAACCCACTAAGAGTCTATTCATATGGAATTCAAGAACAGGCAAATCAATCCATCGTGAGAGAGGTCAGAATGCTGGTTACCAGGGCTTCCCTGGTGGCTCAGTGATTAAGAATCCGCCTGCCAATGCAGGGGACACGGGTTACAGCCCTGGTCCGGGAAGATCCCCCATGCCGCGGAGCAACTAAGCTGGGTGCCACAACTACTGAGCCTGCACTTTAGAGGCCGTGAGCCACAACTACTGAAGCCCGTGCGCCTAGAGCCCGTTTTCCGCAACAAGACAATCCACGGCAATGAGAAGCCCGTGCACCGCAACGAGCTCCTGCTCGACGATTCTAGAGAAAGCCCGCATGCAGCAACGAAGACTCAATGCAGCCAAAAAATAAAAATAAAAAAGAATGCTGGTTACCTCAGTGGGGGTACTGATTGGAAGAGACACAAGGCGGTTCTCCAAGATCCCCTTCCAAGAGGTAGAAAATGCTCTATATTTTGACTTGGGTGGTGGATACATCGGTGTGTACACAGGTAGCAATTCATCAAACTATATATTTATGAATTATGCCCATAACTATTTATATTATGCCACATAAGCAAACTTATATAATAGAATAAAAAAGAATTTTGTTTGAAAAATAATAGAATAAGAGCTAAAGTTGCTTCAGCACCTTTTAGGGCCCAGACCCTGTATCTAGAACTGGATTACTGTAAAAGCCCCCTGTGCACTTTTTTTTAATGACCATTTTTAAAAATGACCTTTTCTGAAATCTTTTCTTAGTCATCTTTTTTTTTTTTAAATGGTTTTATTTATTTATTTATTTTTGCGGTACGCGGGCCTCTCACTGTTGTGGCCTCTCCCGTTGCGGAGCACAGGCTCCAGACGCGCAGGCTCAGCGGCCATGGCTCAAGGGCCCAGCCGCTCCACGGCATGTGGGATCCTCCCGGACCGGGGTACGAACCCGTGTCCCCTGCACCGGCAGGCGGACTCTCAACCACTGCGCCACCAGGGAAGCCCCAGTCGCCTTTCTTTTTAAAAAATATTTATTTATTTATTTGGCTGCGCCGGGTCTTAGTTGCCGCATACAGGATCTGTAGTTGCAGCATGCAGGCTCTTAGTTGCGGCATGACCAGGGATCGAACCCAGGCCCCCTGCATTGGGAGCATGGAGTCTTAACCACTGGACAGTCAGGGAAGTCTTTTTTTTTTTTTAAATGACCATATTTTTGAAAATCAAAGCCCAGAGAATCAAGCCTTGCTGCAGGTTACAGAGCCGGGAAGGGGTAGGGCCAGGGCTCCACCTGCTCAAATGCCCCCAACTCAGGCACAGGCCTGCCCTCGGGCCCAAGCTCTTAACCCCCGAGCAACCCCATCTTCCCGCTTTCTGGTCTGCCCTGGGAAGTTTCACTATGCACCAGGTCCGAGGCTCACCCTCCTGCCCTCTACCATCTCATGTAACCCTTTTGCACCCCTGGAGTGGGACAGTCAGCTTTATCTGTAGAACGAGAGCACTGAGGCCCCAGTTACTGCGGCGGCAGTCATGGTGCAGGGGCTGTAGGCCGGGCTGGGGCAGGCAGTCTATACCTCACTCAGCAGGCCCGCCAGTCTCTGCGGCTCCACTGTATCTAGAACAGAATCCTCTAGGTTCTTGGGCTTCATGGGGGTAAAGTAGCAATCCAGGTCCCGGGCATCCAGGATGGTCTTGAGAGGTTCCTGGTCAGCCCGCTCCGCCCAGCGGCCATGTGGCTGGTAGCTGCGCTTGGCATGGAAGGCCGAGCTGTCTGCCACATCATCATCTCCTAGCTGAGGGTGACAGGGGACGGTCAGGCAGCTAGCCAAGTGCTCACCAACTCCAGTGAGGGCCTGGGACACTGCACGGACCTGCATCGAGCCTCGTGGCTTTAAACATAAATCAGAAACAACTTCCAGATATTTGTTTCCAGCCTGAACCTTGTTCTTAAACTTTGGAAGTGCACATGCAACTGTTCCACATCTCCACATGGATGTTTGGTGATCTTTCAAAGCAAACATGTTGAAGACAACAACTGACCTTCCCCCTAAACCTATTCCTCCTAACGCCTTCCCTGTCTCAGTGATTCTTTGCAGCTGCTCAGGCCCCGAACCTTGAGGTTCTCCTTCATTCCTCTTATTCTGTCCCTCACACTTCCCATTGTATTTCTTCAACTCTGCCACCCAAACACATCCAAGATATGGCCACTTCTCTTCCACGGTCCCCTAACCCTAACCCTGGTCCTGCCCACCACTGCCTCCTACCAAGACTTGCCTGAGAGACAGTGGAGGGTGGGTGCTTGAGAACTTAGGCTTTGGAGCCAGCCTTCTAGGGTCGACCCCACCTCCCCTAATTCCTAGCTTGACCCCAGATAAGTTACTTAACCCCTCTGGGCCTCAGTTCCCTATCTGTGAAATAACAGGGGATATGAAAAGCCCATACATCCAGGAGGATTAAACAATACATATAAAAGACTCAATAGAACCTGTACAGTGTGTTCTGTGAATATTTGTTGGATGTAACTCCAGTTGTAATATGCACTGATAAGGGAAAGCTTGGGGGCCTGAGAGAGAACAGCCACATGCCTGACCTGGTCAGCAGTGCAGGGGCTGATGACAGGGAGGATTTCCCTGAAGAGCTGACATTTAGGCTCTGATTTGAGGTCTGACATTGTTCCTGAAATAAACCCTTCAACCTGGGGTTTAGGATTCTGCTGCCAACTTCTAACCCACCAGCTCCTGGCCTGCCCCTCCCTCAATTAATGATCACTCATTCAATCCTACCTTCATCTCGGTCCCCCTCTTTCTCTCACATCCAGTTGTTTGGCTCCACTTTCAAAATCCATCCAGAATCCAACCACTTCTCCCCTCAGGTCCAGCCTCCAACCTCTCCTGCCAGGATTATCACAGCAGTCTCCTCCCTGGTCCCCCTGATTGCCCCTCAAGCTCTGTTTTGCCCAGGCAGCCACAGGGACCTGTTAACACCCGAGTTAGAACACGACCTTCCTTGGCTCAGAGCTCTCCCTCCTGTGCATCTCGCTCAGCGCTACAGGGTAAGAAATAAGTGGAGAAGGACAGTAAGGGGTGGCGAGGGGGCGCAGCAAAGCCCACACGGTTCCTCACCACCCGGCGCCCACTGCCCCTCTGAGCCCTTCTCCCCCAGTCTGCCCTCATTCACCCTTGACCCAGGCATCGGGCCTCCCTGCACTTCCTGGAACATGCTAATAAGCATGATCCTGCCTCACGGCCCTTACCCTTGCAGACTGGTCTCTCTGCCTGGAACATTCTTTCCCAGGATCTGTATTTCTCACTTGCTTTAATTCTGCTCAAATACGTGAAGTCCTCCTAGTGAAGCCTTTTCTTTTTACCCTAAAATTGTCACCACCCCCAACACTTTGTATTTTCCTTCTCAACTTTTTTGTCCTCCATAGCACTGATTATCAGTTCCCCAAACACTATATAATTTACCTGTTTGATGTGGCTAGTAGAGAATGAGCCTGTGAAGGCAGAGATTTCATCTGCCCTGCTGGTTGCTGTATCTAAGGGCCACAGCAAGGCCTAGCCCAGGGTAGGCACTCAGTAAACATGTGTTGCATGAAAGAAGGACTGTCTAAGCGGAGAGTGGAAGGGTGACAGGGGTTCTCCAGGGAAAGGAGACATGTGGAGGGGAAAAGTGTTCCCAGAAGAATGAGGAACATGGAGGAGGGCACCCCTTCTTTGTCAGCTCCTAGGTGTCCCACTCTCTGGGCAGACTCACCAGCCGCTTTGCCCAGAGTGGCAGCTTGCCGTTGGTCAGCAGGCACCGAGGATCTGGAGAGACACATGGAATCCATGCAAAGAGAATAAGCAACCCAAGAGACAACGGGTAACATAAACAGCAGTTCTCCAGAGACAACACAGGAAACGACAGACATCCAAAGATGGTCAACCTCACTAACTGTCAGGGAAGTGCAAATTTAAACAATGGGATATAATGTTTTACCCTAAGACTGACCAAAATTAAAATGCTTCAAACTATCAAATGTTGGCAAAAGTGTGGGGAAACGGAGGGCTTAACACTGACTGCTGGTTGGGGCAGTAACTGGATTTGGAGGGCCGCTGGGGTTCTCTTTTAAAATAAAAAGTATATCTGACTTCCCTGGCAGTCCAGTGGTTAAGACTCTGTGCTCCCAATGCAGGAGGCACGGGTTCAATCCCTGGTTGGGGAATAAAAATCCCATATGCCATGTGGCACAGCCAAAAAAAATAAAACAAATCTTAAAAAAAAAAAAAAAAGTGTATTAACCCCAGGATCTAGCAATGTCAGTCCTCGGCCTCAGGCCGAGGAGTGGTCAGCACAGCTTCATTCACAACAGTGTAAAGTTAGAAAACACACAAATGCCCACCCAGAGCAAAATCACTGGTTATGCTTCTGGTTAAGAGGGAGGCCTCTGTTTTGTATTCACCAACCTACAAGTCAGTAAGATAGTTTTGAGAAGAAAAAGATACAGAATGATATCTGCAGTATAATACAATTTGTGGACACAGATGTTTCCTATGGATATGCACACGTGTATATTAATGTTCAGGAAAAGGCCTATAAGGGTTCACACCAAACTCATCAAAGTGGCCACCTGGGAGAGGATGCTGGATTGGATGTGTGGGTGGTGACAAAGAGAATGAGCTTACTCTCTATTTGATTGTTTCACAAGGTTGAATCCTCACACTGCTGTTGCCTACTAGTCAGCCATCCAGTTGGCCCCTGCCTGTTTCCTCCTTCTTGGCAGCCCACTACCCTCACTAAGAGCACCCAGTGCTGGTCACTGTTCCCAGCCTCTCTCACAGCTGGAGCAATCATGGCCAATGGGACCTGTGAGAAGCCTGCAGG
>NW_006798798.1:6165727-6176950 GCF_000442215.2 Lipotes vexillifer | reverse complement strand
GGAAAGAGTTTCCTCTGTACAGGAGATTCCAGGAGGGAATGTCCTCTTTCAACCATGTCTCTGAGGACGCAGCGGGGGAAAGGGAAGCTGGGACTAAGTGAGAGAGTAGCACTGACATATATACGCTACCAAATGTAAAATGGGTGGCTAGTGGGAAGCTGCTGCGTAGCACAGGGAGATCAACTCAGCGCTTTGTGATGACCTAGACGGGTGGGATAGGGAGGGTGGGAGGGAGGGAGGCTCAAGAGGGAGGGGATATGGGGATATATGTATACATATAGCTGATTCACTTTGTTGTACAGC
The DNA here is from genome assembly GCF_000442215.2 of Lipotes vexillifer. Classification (NCBI taxonomy): domain Eukaryota; kingdom Metazoa; phylum Chordata; class Mammalia; order Artiodactyla; family Lipotidae; genus Lipotes; species Lipotes vexillifer. The sequence goes on along the minus strand of NW_006798798.1, from coordinate 6,176,647 downwards.
AGAAACTAACATAACACTGTAAAGCAATTATACTCCAATAAAGACGTGAAAAAAAAATGTCTCTGATGCCTGGAACTTAAGCAGCCATCTTGTAATATGAGGGTCTAAGCCAAGGCGATATGCAGAGGGGCAGAAATTTATAGAGGGCCTGGCCTCTCATAAAGTCATTGAGCTACTACTCTCCCTTCTGCCTGAACAAGAGAATCTGGTCTGTCTTCTGGTGAACATCACCCTGTTTTACCCCTGGGACACCCCCTTAACACCCACCCCTCGCCTTTGGTCAGGTGGTTCAAGTGGAGCTGACTAAAGCCTCCTACCCTCAGGGATGATGACCACATAACTCAGGCCTGGCCAATCACAGTGACTCAGAAATGGGCAGGGGACTCACAGCAGGAACATGAGTCATGAACGCAGGACTTTGAGCTATTACAAAAGAAGTGCTCTCTTTTCTAGAATGTTATAACCTTGAGCTGCTGGGGATACTTTGCCCCTTGTACAGGGAGATTCTGCCTGAGAGCAAAGTCAACATGGAGAAAAGCAGAGCCAGGAGACGGAGAAACATCTATTTCTTTAACATCACCTGACTACCTGGATCCATCCATGCCTGAACCAACAGTCTCAAATTTTCATTTACAAGAACCAATTAATTCGCTTTCCAAATTCAGCCAGTGAGAACCTAGGTGCTATTACCCTGAAAAAGTCCTGACTGATACGATTATTGAGCTTCACTATGTGCCAGGCTGTGAAAACAGAGTAGTGGCCAAAACCCAGCAACAATCCCTACACCGAGAGGTCAAAATAGGGCCCCTTTCCCAACCTGGATCCAAAATCTCTTTTGACGGTGTCTTTAGTAACTCTTCAGGTTCACATTCTTCCTCCAGCTCATCCTCCGTCTGCTCTCCAGGGCTTAGGGAGCAAATCTCGTTGGGCATGGATGCATATGTCTCCTGCCTGAAGCCAGGAAAAAGGACGGCAAGGAGAGAAACATAGGTAAATGGGGTGGTAGAGGGGACATGCCTAGGGCTGGGCCCTGTGCTGGGGTCCATGTGAACATACTCTTGGCTTCTGGTCAAGACAGTGCTGGAAGGTCTCACCTGCCACACCACCTCTGCTAGAAACATACTGCCACAATAAATGAGATGTAACAAAGGCTGGGCTCAAGAAATAAGACAAACTCTTCAAGGGCCACAGCAATGGAACAAAAAGCAAAGCAGATGATAGTAGGGCATGAGTCCTGAGCTGCTGGCTTCTGTTCTGGGAAGTGGGGTTAGCAATGAGGTTTTAGCTCCACAAGCCAAAGAGCTGCCCACTCTCCTGGTGCCTAGATCTGCATTACCTCAAGATCACTGCAAAACAGATGGCCCATGTCAGGCCTGGTCCCCATGGGGAAGCAATGCAAAGCCTCAAGACACAGAGAGAGAGATAGGGACAGCTCCAGAGGCGGAAGAGAAGAAAATTCAAAACCTCCCACTCCAACTGAAACTTCCAAACCAAAATCCCAAATCAAAAACCTGAACAGGAATTCATTCCAAATAAAACTGGTCTTGCAACATAAAGACTTAAGAAATATGTTTAGGAAACTCAAAGATAGAAGTGAAGGAATAACTTACATTAAAAGATTAAGAAGGGCTTCCCTGGTGGCGCAGTGGTTGAGAATCTGCCTGCTAATGCAGGGGACACAGGTTCGAGCCCTGGTCTGGGAGGATCCCACATGCTGCAGAGCAACTAGGCCCATGAGCCACAACTGCTGAGCCTGCGCGTCTGGAGCCTGTGCTCCACAACAAGAGAGGCTGCGATAGCGAGAGGCCTGCGCACCGCGATGAAGAGTGGCTCCCGCTTGCCACAACTAAAGAAAGGCCTCGCAGAGAAACGAAGACCCAACACAGCAAAAATAAATAAATAAATAAACTCCTACCCCCAACATCTTAAAAAAAAAAAAAAGATTAAGAAGATAGGACTTCCCTGGTGTCACAGTGGTTAAGAATCTACCTGCCAATGCTGGGGACACGGGTTCAAGCCCTGGTTCGGGAAGATCCCACATACCGCGGAGCAACTAAGCCCGTGCGCCACAACTACTGAGCCCGTGTGCCACAACTACTGAAGCCCGCACACCGAGAGCCCATGCTGTGCAATGAGAAGCCACCACAGTGAGAAGTCCGCACACTGCAACGATGAGTAGCCCCAGCTCGCCGCAACTAGAGAAAGCCTGTGTGCAGCAATGAAGACCCAACGCAGCCAAAAATTAAAAGCAAACAAAAAAAATACCTTAAAAAAAAGATTAAGAAGACATCTCTGCTCCACTGGACCCTTCTCTGATCTCATCCCTCCCCACCATGGGCTGGGTGGGCCCCCTGAGGCTTCCCACCAGAGTGCTCATGGGCTCTCCAAGCACTTTTGCTTTTACACTTCAAAACCCTTCTCATATGCATTATTGTAACTTCCTATTCAAAGTACAACTCCCCTTCTAGGCCCCGAGGGCACAAACGGCAGGGCCTCAGGCTGTCTGGGCCATGGTTGTTTCCCTAGCCTCACTCCTCTCGGGGCCCAGGGCAGGAAGACATCCCTCTGGTGAATGGACGGGATGGACAGGTGGCTGCCAGGACCTGGGGTGGCTGCTCCAGTTCCTGCCCTTCGTGTTCTGCTGCTGCTGCTCACGGTGGTCAATCTCCAGCAAGTGCTGCTTCATGCAGCTGGTGATCTCCGGGCCCAAGTGCCAGATGAACACGCAGCTGCAGAGGCCAAGGAGGGATGTGGAAGAGGGAGGAACAGTGAATAGGGAAGCCATCTGACCCCAGAGCCACCTGGTTCATCACTGCCAAGACCTTATTTCCTGGCCCGGAAAACAACCCTCATCAGCTTAGCACAGGGCTCCGGACCAAGTCAGGTCTACACCCTGGGAGGGGTCCAGGGCATCCCAGCAAACCAAGGCTGCTCTGAAGACCCTGAGACCCAAGGAAGGGGGCTGTGAGGAAGGAGCGTACTATTGATAAACTGAAGAGAGTGCCAAAAGGGACTTCCTTGGATACCAACCATGTGCTAAGGAACTTATGTCATCTCATTTGACTCTCACCATACGATTTTCAAGGTAGATGGGGTCATCTCTCTTTTACAAAGTCATAGAGGGGAAATATAAGTGGCAGAGCTAGGATTTGAACTCAGGTCTGGGCACACACTATCCGAGGAGAGTAAGCTGGCATGCTCAGAGAGCTCTCTGCACAGGCAGGCTGTGGGCATGGGGTTCTGGTGTCTGAGCCCTTGCTCTCTCCTCAGGATAGGTCCCACCCACTCCCAGAGGGAGACCCAGCCGGGGCAGCCTCCAGGACTTTCCCACCTGTCTCCGGATACTGTGATCAAGTGACGACAATCATAGGTGAACTTCATGCCGGTGACGATTTCTGCAAGCAGAGCAGAGAAGCTGTGCTGGCCTTCTGAGCCAGAAGGCTGGGTTGGGGTAGGTTGGGAGGTGTCCCAAGCAAGGAGGCAAACCCACCTGAATGGCCAAACATCTTGGCAACGCACTCGCCGGAGTAAAAATCAATCACCGAGATGCTTTTGTCAGAGCAGCTTGTGGCCAGGAAGGTGCCTGAGGGATCCACATGGACCTGCCAAGAAGAGGACCCACGTGACACTTGGGCTGCCTCCTTCTGGAATAGGCCTGGGTCTCAACACACAACCCCACTGTGATCCTTTCATCCCTCTGATCAGGTGCCAAGGAGGACCGAGGTCTCAGGAGGCCCAGCAGGGCAGCAGACAGACAGGGGGGCCTTGTGTGTGGGTGTCTGTGTATGGTTTTCACCCGGGGCCCCAGCTCCTCACCTTCAGCAGGGACCCTTCATCACCCTGGGAGCCCTTGTAGCACTTCTTCTGCTTCCCGTTCACGGTGTTGTAGACTCTGGGAAGGTGAGAGCAGAAGTGGCTGACATGGCCCTGCCCCCCACCCTCTCTTGCTCCCTTGTTCCAACCTTACCTGCTGCCCTCCTCTCCCCTGGAAGCCCCCAGTACCTCCTGTCCCCCATCCGATGCCTGGACTGAAACCCCGTATCAGGGAATGAGACCCTGTCTCAGGCTGAGGTCACAGAGGTTACGTCTTGGGGTGTCCACTGAGTTAACATCCATCTCCCTGCCACACAGCAAGCTGAGTGCCTGGTACCCAAATTGAACGAGCAAATGAAGGAGATGGAGAACCTCTTCGCACATGCTTATTCCTCCACATCCTCCCTAGTTTAAGCTCAGATGTCCCCTCCAGCGACCCCAGGTAGGGTCGATGTCCTCCCAGGGCCCCCAAAGCCCCTGGGCTCCCCGCACCGCAGCCCCGACCTCTCTGTGCTGTCACTGCCTGGTCAGTCTGTCTTTTCCTCCACTGCACTGTGAGCTCCACGAAGGCAGGGCCTGTGACTCCCCCACTGTCCCTCCCGGACAGGAGCTCAGGGAACGAGGATGAGTGAGTTTATGAGCCACATCAGCAGCTCTCAGTTGCCCCACACAGGCTCCTGAGATCTAGGAGAACCCTCTGTTTGACCTGGAGACTAGGCCTGGGTGAACCCAGCTCCTCAGAAATACCCACTGGGTCCCACCACTCCACCCAGCTTCTCAGGGACCAGGTGAGCAGGGAGAGGAAAGCAGAGCGCTCATGAGAAGAGAGACCCAACCAGGCCCCACTTAGTCTGGCTGACTAAGAGTCCAGGGCAGTTCCTCACCTTACGTTGCGGTCCTGGCAGGCCACAGCCACATACTTCTGGGTAATGTCAATGTCCATGTCATACAAGGTGGTCTTCTCTGCCACGTGGTGGGTACGGACAAAGTGTAGTCCATCTGAGGCCTGGCAGGGCAGGCAGGGCCTTCAGAGGACACCCCTGACAAGCCCCCTACCCAGCTCCCAAGGAGGCTGCCCCACTCTACCCGCTGGGCACTGCGGAAGTAGATGCTCTTGTCTGCCCCACAGCTGATCATCTGGATGTCCCTGTGGCCTGGAGGAGGAAGCAGTGCCTTAGGCAGGGCTGGGCCACTGCTGGGCCCAACTGGGGCTGGGGATCCTAGCTAGGGAACTCTACTATAAGGGCACTCCGCTGGGGGTCAGAGAGGGCTTCCCGGAGGAGGTGAGGTGAGTGCTGGGTGCTGGTAGGACTCTGTAAACTGTGAGCTCTGTGTGAGGGGGGCACAGATGGTGCAGTGGGCAAGGCAGGAACCTGCAGAGCAAGAGCAGACAGGGAAACAGAAGCCAGGGACACAGCAGGGGCACCATGTTTAATTTGGGATTTGGAGAGGTGACTCTGGCCTCACAATGGAGGCGTCAGTGAAGCAGGGAGCAAGGGGAGACAGACAGACCGCTGGGAGGCTCACACCATCAAGAAGGATCAGAATATCCACACAGGGGCTTCCCTGGCGGTCCAGTGGTTAGGACTCTGCGCTTCCACTGCAGGAGGTACAGGCTCGATCCCTGGTCAGGGAACTAAGATCCCGCAAGCCATGCGGTGCAGCCAAAATACAAAGGAATATCCACACAGACTTCGGGCCAGGTCCTGTGCCACATGTGCCTCCCCTTCCTGACTGTCACCAGCCACTTGTACAAATGTGAACCCAGGGGCTCAGAGTCACACAGTCCTTGTCCCAGGGTGCAGAGAGTCAAGATGGGGCCAGGGCTGATCCCAGGCCTTCTCTGGTTAAACACTGTGCTCTGAAGCCAGGCTTCCTCTCCGAGCCTCAGCTCCCGTCTGTTCAATAAGCCTGTATCAGCCACTGCCCCGTGGAGTGGTATGAAGCCCTTGGGACAGTGGCTGCTACCTGGTAAGCATGATCGATGTTCTTACTTTTATTCTTCTTTCTTTATAGAATAAGAATAATCACAGCACAAATACCTTGCAGAGTTGTGGTGAGGATGAAGAAACAGAACAAATATAAAACATGTACAACCTTGGTACAATAGACACTGCTCCTTCATGACAGGACATTTGAGAGCACCCAGGCCCGACATACAAGTTAAGATGTTACTCGAGCAGAAGTCACTGGTTTATAGAAGGGAACGAGTCCCATGTTGGCGAGGAATCCAGAGAGGGCCTGCAAGTTACTACTGGTAATGTTTTGCTTCTTAACCTGGGGTGGTGAGTCCAAGTATTTAGCAATATTAGGACTAGGACCAATCAGAACAGTTGCTGGCTATAAACAATGGGTGTGTCTAGTTCAGACCTACTGACTATGAACCTTGATGTGGATATTCATTGTATTATTCTGTAAACTATTCACAGATTTTTCTGTTCACTTTTTTGTATATATGTTTCATAGAGAAGAATTAAGAGACTGATTCATTCTTTAGCTGGATAGCTTCAGACAGTTTCCGACTGGCTGGTGCCCAGTTTATATGAACTATCAATGTTTTGAGTGTAACGCCCAGTTGAGTCAGCCCAGTCAGAGCAGGGCTCACAGGAGTGGTTTTAGGATGTGCATCCTCTCAGACCGGCTGGGGCTTTTAACAGAGGACCATGCCTTCAGAAGGTGACCTAAAGGACCGACTCCTGGGCCACCCCTTGGCCAGTTATCACCTCTCCTGGATCTAGACCATTCATTAAAGGTGAGGTCACTGCTGGCCAAACTGCTAGATTTGCCGATCTATTCTAACTACCTCTACCCTGTGGAATGGGATGGCCTGAACGGTTTTTTACAGGTGTCTGAGAAGTTTGAGCTGATCAGCTTTTGTCAGGTCCTCATCAAGACATAGCAAACGTTGTTAACCTGTTTTTGCCCAGCTCCCGACCACCTGAGTTAGACAGAGACAGGGCAGAAAGTGGGGAAGACCAAGGACATTAATACATTCTCAGCCACAAGATTATATGTACAAAACACTTCATAGTCAAGAACTTGGAGTAAGTGGACGGATTCCCTCCATGAATGGATTCTTCTTGAATATAGTTTTGAACATGTTCTTGGGTTCTGATCAGTTAAACCCCCACAGGGCCTACTTCCCCTCCTCTTGGAATCCCTTAGGGCCAGGGATCTCCGTACTGGATCTTTTCGAGTCTTGGAGGGATCCCTTCAACTGCCTGGTTGAGCGAGGGCTGTAAAGAAGGACAGCCTTATGCAAAATACCAGGCCTGCACCTACTGGCTGTGTGACTCTGGCTGTAAAGTACAGTAACTGCTGGGGCAGTGCAAGGATCACATCACCCAGCACAGAATTAGCCTCCAGCAATTGTCACCGTCATCTATTTTTTGGCCAAGGTCACCAAAACCCATCCCACCTTGGACTGGCATTCTGATTTCTTTCTGCAGACTAGCACTCATCTAATGTCAGTCTTCCTGGATCAGGGCTGGAGGCAGGTGGGGGCTGGGGGCACACGAGTCATACCCAGCCCAAGAGGATACTCCAAAGCTCTAGCACCAATAACTGTTCTGGAAAGGGCAGGTGCCTCAAGCCAGCATAAGGAAAGTCAGCTCCCAATTTCTGCCAAAATTGACAGGAAGAGGGGAAATCTCTTTCCAGTGGCACAGTGACCACTGAGATCCTGCCCACGAGAGAAAGGCACAGCTGACAGAGGGAGAGAGTCCAGGTAACTTTAAAAAATTCAACCTTTGGGGACTTCCCTAGTGGTCAAGACTCTGTGCTTCCATTGCAGGGGGCACGGGCTCAATCCTTGGTCCGGGAACTAAGATCCTGCATGCCACGTGGAGCGGCCAAAATAAACGATACTCCAAAAGCATTAAAAAAAAAAATTAGTCTAAAAAAATTTTTTTAAATAAATAAATAAATAAAAATTCAATCTTTGGATCCAGCTGTGCCTGAATCCAGAGCTTGCCTCTCCCTTTTTTCTCTAAGCTAAAGGGGGCTTTCGCTGTTACGTGCAGTCAAAGGAGCCCATCTAATGAGGCACAGGACGCAGAAGGAAAGGGCTCACCAGCAAACTTGATGGCTGTGATGGAGGAGGAATGGTCATCCAGGGTCTGCTCCAGGTTGTAGTTCTTCTCCACGTTCAGCACGTGGATCAGTCGGTCCCGACTGGCTGAGGCCAGCAAGGTCAACCCTGTGGATGGAAAGGGTGCCACTGGGTTTCTGGGAGGCTGCTTGATGGCTTGGCCTCCCAGAGAGCAGTGTGACCGAGCTTTCCTGGCCTTGAAGAAGGAGTTCGGTTTCTTAACTGCAGTCAACTTGCCACAAACCCAGAAAGGGGCCACTCCCCCTACTCTGTGCAGTCTTTCCCCAGAGCCCCAAACCTTGGCATTTCACATCCCTTGCCACCAGTTCCTGCAGGATTAATCTTGATGTACACGTGGACACTCCTCCACTTGTGCCCACACCAGACATTCCAGCAGAGCCCAGCATTCCTCCCTACCAAGTCCAGCTACTTGGCAGCCACATGAGGCCCTGCCAACTTCTCAATCTCCCCAAAACACTGCCCCCTCACTCTCTGAGCTCTGGCTACATGAACCTCATCTAGGCCCTACTGACCACATGCTGCCACCCTTCCTTCAGCCACTGGACCTTCGTGCTGGCCGCCTCAGACAGTGCCTAGCCTGGGCACCTGCTATGTCTGAGGCCTAACACATGACCTGAGGTGGAGGGGAGCTCGGGAGAGGTGTACTGAATGAAAAGAAATTTAAAGAAAATTTGGTGGGGCAGAGGGTGTGGGGGAAGGAAGAGCATGGGAAAGAACATTAACATTATCAGGACATAACTCCACCTACATTATATTCCTGCCAAAAATGTATCATCGGAATCAAATCATGAGGAGAACAACAAACCCAAATTGAAGGAAATTCTATAAAATGACTGATCTATATTCTGCAGAAAGCCAAAGTCATAAAGACAAATTAAATAAGGCTGTGGAAATATTCCAAAACAAAGGTGACAGAAGAGCCACAACAACTGAAATGTGAACCGGGACTGGAAAAACAAAGGTGCTATAAAGGACAGCATTGGGACAACTGGCAAAATGTGAATAAGAACCCAAGATAGATGACAGATTTGATAAGATGCATATTTGATAAGTGCACTGTGGTCATGTAAATAGATGTCCCCATTCCTAGGAAATGCTCACAGAAGCATTTAAGGGTGAAAGCGCAGCATGCCTGCAACTTACTCTCAAGTAGTTCCGCAAATAATAATAATAATAATATACATGCTTTAATAATAATAATACACATGCTATTATTTTATTACAAGTGTATATATACACAGGTGTGCAAATACATAGAAATGGAAAGAGGGGAAGCAGATAATTCTGTCACAGGTCAGACAGGATTTAAAAGAAAAAACTTGGGGAGCCTGGGTGAAAAGGCTACAGGTATTCATTATAATATTCTTGCAACTTTTCTGTAAGCATCAAACTTTTTCAAAAGAATATGTTTGACTATTGATCTATCTTTATCTTCTCCAGCAGAGGAGGAGCTCATTCATATATTCACTCATTCAACCTTCACCTCTTTAGCCTGAGCTCTGTTCGGGGCACTTGGGGACCAGGGTAAACAAGTCGAGTCTTGCCCTGTCATTCACGGTCCCACCAGACACCAACTACTCCTCCCTGTGGCTCTGCCAGGCAGGCTGCTCCCCTGCCATGGGCTCACCTGTCTCAGGCTTGGAGTACTCCAGGCACAGCACCTCAGCATCATGGGCCTCCACCTTGACCAGCTCGTCCATGAAGTGCAGCTCGTGGATCCTGAGAGATACACACTGCCTGCTGTACCCTGCCTGGCGCCCCCACCCCTCAGCTCCAGGTGCTCTGCCACTACTAGAAAAGGTCAGAGCAGCCAGGTAGGCGACGTGGAGAACACCCTACCCTGGCCAAGTAGTCTACAGGTGCCCAACCGGTTTCTCATCTAAAAACCTGCCAAGCCTGCGAGAACCTCAGGGGGCACCCCGCCCCTCCTGGTTCCATGGGTAACACCTAGGATGGTCTTCTGGGGGAACAAAGGTTAGGGTAGGGATATATCAGAGGTGATTCCTGGGGCTGGGGCAGGGGTCAGAGGTCATACTCAAGGATAGGACCCATGGGTGGGAACATTTGATTCCAATCTCTCATTCTTTTTTTTTTTTCTTTTTTCTGGTTGCCCTCTGTGGCTTGTAGGATCTTAGTTCCCTGACCAGGAATTGAACCCAGGCCCTCAGCAGTGAAAGCGTGGAGTCCTAACCACTGGACCCCCAGGGAACTCCCTCTCATTCTTAAAGAGTCTCAGATCCAGACTTTCCTCATAGTCTTGCCAAATGAAATCAGACAACAGGTCATCCAGGACTGAAATAAGAAATAATCATTCCAGCTTCTCCACTCTCTACCCGTGTGACCTTAGCCAAGCCACTTGGCCTCTCTTCCCTCAGTGAACCCATCTGAAAGTGGAATGAATAACAGTACCTACGCCAGAGGGTCGGTGAGAGGATTAAATCAGTCAATACCCATGGTACTCAGGCCAGCAGCCAGCCTGGGGGAAGATCGCTATGCCCATGTTACCTCTTCTTACTGTTTTCACCATTCACAGCCGAGTGCTGTCAACGGGAGCAGCCCCCTGACACGGTCAGTTTGCCTCATGCAGTGACTGACATCACAACAGTTGCCAACATTTAAAAACCATGGAATTTCACAGAAAAAATCTGCACTTTATGTTCTTCTTAGACAATGGGAAGATATGACAACTTGGAGCCTATACTACTGGTGCTGCATGGTGGCTACCCTGTTATGGGGCACATGCTCTCCAGTGCCCCAGTCCCTCCCATTCTGCAACAGCTCTACTACCCAGGTGGTCACAGCTGTCATTCGCCACCTTAAACCTGATCCCTGTGACAGGGCTCATATTCTGTCAGCACCTATTGGGCCTGTCACATCTTGAAAAACCTCTGCAGGGTGGTAAACAGCCCGAGCCCTCAGATGTCCCATCCTCTGGTCCCTCTCTCAGGGCCACCAGAAATGCCAAGCTCCAGCTGGCATCTTCTCTGATGGTTCAG
>NW_006798798.1:6113652-6165529 GCF_000442215.2 Lipotes vexillifer | reverse complement strand
GATGGGTCAGCAGTGGTACCATGTGGCTGAGAAGGTGTCACCATGCCCAAGAGTCTTGCAAGTTTGCCTGTCCACCCTGCAGGCAGAGTTCACATGGCCCAGCTGCTGAGGTCCCGGTAGCTACCCTGATCTACCCTGAGCTAGCCCTTCTGGAAGCCCCTTCTCAGCTTATGTTCCCAGGGGTGGCTGGCTACCAGATTGCTACTCACAGTCCTTCATTCCCAACAGGCAGCTGGAGGTGCCAAGGCCAGGGCTCCTCCCCACTGCCCTTAGTACCTGAGCCCAAGCTGGGAGATGTACACTGGACAACGCCAGGGCCCACTTGCCTCAGATTTCCACTTCGGTCGCCTGAAGCCAAGTGTTGGCCGTCAGGACTGACCTGCATGACTCGTACCCCAGCTTTCATGTCCACAGGCATCCCATTCTCACTTCCCCGGTCTGGGAAGTGTGACATGTTCTGCAGGTGCTGGATGTCATTCTCCACATACACAACCTTCAGCAGGGTCTGCAAGCGGGAAAGGACTTAGGTCAGTGCTATGAGAAGCTCTGGAGCACCTCTGCAATTTTTTTCTCCTGATAGTCTCCCATTCTTCATTAGTAACAGAATTCCAATTTTGACCTGGGAGCTTCACGACTCAGAATAATAACTATGCTTCCCAGACTCCCTTGCATCTAGATGAAGCTGTGTCAATAAATTCTGGTCAATGAGGTGTAAAGCAAGTGAAAACTCTTCTTCTTCTTTCCCATTATCCTGCTGCCTGGAACTTGGATGTGATGACTGGAGCACCAGCAGCCATTCTGGACCACGATGACAAGGGCCACTCCTTCAAAATGGGCAGAGTGGAGAGCTGGACGGCTCTTGGGTCTCTAAGGGCTTCCTACAGCTGTCAAAACAGCCTGGACTAGTTACCTCTAGACTATTTTTACAAGTCAGAAAATCAAACTTTTACCTCGCTTTGGGTTTTTCTATTGTGTGCAACCAAATATAACATGGTTATCACAGATGCAGAAGAGAAGATGGTAGTATGGCAGGGGGACGTGGGGTGCTGGTGAGGGGAGTCGTAAAAGAGCATTTGCTATACACACCCTGCATTAAGAGCTTTTTTTCTTCCAGCCACACTAACCTCTTTTGGGTTTTCCAACTCATCAAGCTCTTTGCAGCCATAAGGCCTTTGTCCCTTGGTGTAGAACACTCTCCCCTCCCCTCTTTACTCCTCCCAATCCTTCATATCTCAGTTCGGTTATCTCCTCCTCCAGGAGGCTGCCCCTAATGCCACAGATAAAATCAGATGACTGATTTTAGATATATCTTACTCATACCTTACAACTTTCTTTCATGGTGCTTATTATGCTTGTGATTGTATCATAATTTGTGCAGTTATTGGCTGGCTGCCTCTCCCTACTAGACTGTAGGTGTCATGGGGGCAGGAGAAGGGTCTGCCTTAGTCACTGATGTGTCCCCAGCATGCAGCACAGCACCTAGCACTGACCTTAATAACTGTCTGTAGAATCAACAAATGCATGATTCAGGCCTCAGCTCCTCAGAGAAGCTCCCTCACTGACCTAGCAACACCAACTATTTCTTCAGTAAAGTTTTTCTCCCCAGCCTCTCATCATGGCTCTCTTTGGGATCCTGCCAGCACCTCCACCTCAGGCTTCAGTGCGTGGCAGCTAGCTAGACAGGAGACACCCCTGCCTGGTTTGGCCCATCAGGTGCTCTCCCAGGGAGTTCTAACTCAAGACTTGAGGAGCAATTTCTTCTTTGTTGAGTATGTCGGGCTGCCTGGAGTGGCTGTGTCCACACACACCGAGACAGCAGGAGTTGAGTGGTAAAGAAAAGCAGAGAGGACCACAACCAAGACCCAACACAGCCAAAAATAAAATAAATAAATAAATAAATATATATATTTAAAAAAAAAGCAGAGAGGAAAGACCATGTCACCTAGAAAGAAAGAGAGGGAGAGAGAGAGAAATGAGATAGGAGACAGAGAGTGACCAGCCTTGGTTCCTGGTTCCTGTCCCTAGTGAAGCTTAACACTGAGGTTCCATAAAACTCCCCCCTCACCCCCTATCCTAGATTCAAGTAGGCCTTTGTTCCTCCTAAAAGATGGTTCACAATGAAGCTCCTTACATTACTGAAGATGTTCTTCTGCCAGTGAGAGTCAGGGCTGCCGTCCATGTTCCAGAAGCGGATGGTATTGTCTGAGGAACAAGTCAGAAAAGATCCTGATGGCAGACAAGCTCTCTGATCTTCAAACTCAGGATACACCTACAGTCCCCAGAGAACAAGGCAAAGGGCAATTCATTACAACCACTTCAATGACAGCACTATGATATACTATTGCATGGTGAAATAAAAGTAAGTTGCAGATAAACAGCCTTAGTGTAATGCCTTGCAAGAAAAAAAAGACACAAAATGCTACCATGTATTACCATGCCCCATCTTCAGTCCAGTCCATAAAACATCCCCACAAATCAATTTCTAAGGAAAATGGGTAGCGCAAATCACTAAGCACAAAAGGAAACAAGGTACCACGAGCAAGAAGCAGCAGAAACAACAGAGTCTAGCTTCAAATGCTGGAATTATCTAACAGACTATAAAATAACTATGCTTAAAGAAATAAAAGAACTTTGACAAGATTAAAAGTATGAGTAGCCAACCAGAAACTAGAGAGAACAACCAAGCAGAGCTGAAAAGGAACAAAATAGAACTATTCTAGAAATGACAAATAAAACATATTAAAAACCAAAGATTTGACACAGTTGAAAAGAAAATTAACTGAATTGAAAGACAGAACTAAAGACGTTATTCAGAATGCAACTCAGGGAGACAAAGAGATAACATATAAAGAAATTTCAAAATATGAAAGCCTGGACTCTGAGATGATGACAGCAGCATCATAGATTTTTAATCCAAAATTCCCACGTGAAAAAGAGAAACCTGAAAGCAAAAGCAAAACCCCATGGACAATATTTATAACAAAAGTAGGTGAACAAGATATTCTCATAATTCCCCAAATACAAGCAGGTAGGAACAAATTACCTCCAGTCATAAGACCTACATGTCCTCAACATGTATATGGGAGAAAGCAGAGAGGAGCAATGAGGTATTCTAACCTCAAAGTAGCCAGCAGGTATTCACTGGAAAGCACACTGGCCAAACTGAACAGTAGTTGAACTTAGCAGGGTGGGGGTGGGGGGTCATCCACTCCAATAGTGGTTGAGTGCAGGGCTTGGCAGTAAGGCCTGAAGGGGCTGGAGAAATCAAGGCCTGGTGAGCTCTCAAAACTAACTTGCCAGGGCTCCTTTCAGGACAAAGGCATATACTGAGGAGAAACTGCTGGGAATGGAAACAAAATTGATCAGGATAGGGACAAGAGAGACAAAGTAAAGAAGTACACATAAAAGTAAGGACATAACAGGGCTTCCCTGGTGGTGCAGTGGTTGAGAGTCCACCTGCCGATGCAGGGGACGTGGGTTCGTGCCCCGGTCCGGGAAGATCCCACATGCCGCGGTGCGGCTGGGCCCGTGAGCCATGGCCGCTGAGCCTGCCTGTCCAGAGCCTGTGCTCCGCAACGGGAGAGGCCACAACACTGAGAGGCCCACGTACCTCAAAAAAAAAAAAAAAGTAAGGACATAACATATAAATAGGAACACAACAAGGAAATATCAGAAAGCAAGCTGCCATATTTTGAAACATAAAAAGCATTAGAAAATGGAGTTCTTTCTTGGCAAGTTAGCTGCCCTGAACCACACCAACTTCTAAAAATTCAGAAAAACCAGTATCACTTAAAAATGAAAAACAAAAAAGGGACCCATGCCAAGCAAGCCCCAAACAAAGTTACTCTTTAAAATAAAAGGAAAAGTGTACAAAACTGTAAATCAACTATATTTCAATTAAAAAAAAAATAAAAGGAAAAGAAAAAAAGCATACCAGAAGCCACATGGCGCAGCCACACAAAAAAAGAAAAAAAACATCTACTATAAAAACCAATACCACGACACACTCTTGAGTAAAATAACTAGGTTTAAAAAGAAAAAAAATTCTTTGGGCTTTTAGGCAAAAGCAGCAAGTCACTTAAAAGGGAAAGAAAGACATCAGACATTTCAGTAACCATAAGAAAATGGGTTAACATATTTAAGATAGACAAGGAAAGATAATGTGAGCCAAGCATTTTCTATCCAGCAAAGTGACTTTCAAGTATAAAGGGCAAAAACTGTTACCAACATGCAAAAACTCAGGAGACACTGTCCCACGAACTGTTCCTGACAAATCTTCTCAAGAATAAGCAATGACAACAAAAATAACTAGAGAGACGTCAACATAAGGATTAAATATATAGTTAACTGTAGAATGAAGAATAAATGAGGATCAAGTGACATCACTGAAAATGGCAGAGTAGTGAAATCCAAGAAGCTATCCCTCCACCAAAGCAAACTTAAACTGGCATAAACTCTCAGAATCAACTTTTTCAGAACTCTGGAATCTAACTTACAACAGCCAAGAAATGGCTTAATGAAGAAAGAAGCTGCTGAATTTTGACATTCAAAGAAACTGCTGTCAAATCACTAGCTGACCACTAAGATAATGGAATAGTGACTCCAGTGACCACACATGAAAAAGAATACAATCCTTACATAGTTTAGAAAAGTCACTAAACAATTACAACCCACAACAAACCTTGGGGAGGGGGAGAATTTGATTTCCAAAGTTACCACATTATAACAATCAAAATATCCAGTTTTCAACAAAAAACTACGAGACAGGCATGCAAGAAAAGAAGAAAGTGGACTTCCCTGGTGGCGCAGTGGTTAAGAATCCGTCGGCCAATGCAGAGGACACGGGTTCCATTCACGGAAAAAAGAAATTAACAGGAAGCCCAGATTGGACTCATTAAACAAAGACTTTAAATCAGCTGTTTTAAATATACTGAAAGCGATCAAAGAAATTGTGGACAAAGAACTAAAGGAAACCAGGAGAATGATGTCTCATCAAATAGGGAATATCAATAAAGAGACAGAAATTATAAAAGGAACCAAGTAGAAACATGGAGCTAAAAAGTATAATAACTAAAATAAAAAATTCAGGGACTTCCCTGGTGGCGCAGTGGTTAAGAATCTGCCTGCCAATGCAGTTCGATCCCTGGTCCAGGAAGATCCCACATGCCACAGAGCAGCTAAGCCCATGTGCCACAACTACTCAGCCTGTGCTCTAGAGCCCGCGTGCCACAACTACTGAGCCCATGTGCTGCAGCTACTGAAGCCCAT
The DNA here is from genome assembly GCF_000442215.2 of Lipotes vexillifer. NCBI lineage: Eukaryota > Metazoa > Chordata > Mammalia > Artiodactyla > Lipotidae > Lipotes > Lipotes vexillifer. Next base: position 6,160,261 of record NW_006798798.1, on the reverse strand, counting down.
GTGCCTAGAGCCCGTGCTCTGCAACGAGAAGCCACCGCAATGAGAAGCCTGAGCACCGCAACGAAGAGTAGCCCCCAGTCGACACAACTAGAGAAAGCCCATGCACAGCAATGAAGACCCAACACAGCCATAAATAAATAAATAAATAAACATGTGGTATGCCTATATATATGGTATCCCTTTAAAATAAATAAATAAAAAATTCACTAGGGTTCAATAGCAAATTTGAAAGGCAAAGAGAAGAATCACTAAACCTGAAAATAGGTCAAATGAAATTACCTAGCCTAAGGATCAGAAAGAAAAAAGTATAAAGAAAAATAAATAAAGTCCAAGGGATTTATGGAACACCATGGAGAATACCAATGTATACATTACAGGAGTACCAGAAAGGAGAACAGGAAAAGGGCATAAAAAATATTTAAAAAAATAATAGCCAAAAACTTCAAATTTGATAAAAGAATCAACACATTAAAGAAGCTTAAAAAACTCCAAGTAGGATAAACAAACTAAAAGAAATCCACATCAAGACATACCACAAAGTATTGAAAGCCAAATCCAAAAGAGAAAGTCTTAAAAGCAACATGAGACAAATGATTTATCCCATAGAAAGGATCCTCAATAAAATTAACAGTTGATTTCTCATCAGAAATCATGGAAACCAGAAGGCAGTGAGACTACACATTTAAAGTACTATAAAGAAAAAATTGTCAACCAAGCATTCTATACCAAGCAAAACCATCCTTCGAAAATGGAGAAACTGGGGACTTCCCTGGCGGTCCAGTGGTTAAGACTGCATTTCCGATGCAGGGAGTGTGGGTTTGATCCCTGATCAGGGAACTAAGATCCCACATGTGGCATGGTGTGGCTAAATAAATAAATAAAATAAAAATTTAAAAATGGGGAGAGACTTCACATATAACAAAAGTTGAGGGAATTTGTGGCCAGTAGACCTGCTCTACAAGAAATGCTAACGAGAGTCCTTCAGGGTTAAGTGAAAGGACATGAGACAGGAACCTGAAGTCACATGAAGAAATGATGAACACTGGTAAAGGTAACTATATAAATAAATATAAAAGCCAGTATTATTGTATTTTTGGTTTGTAACTCCTCTTTTTTTCTATATGATTTAAAAGACAAAGGCATAAGACAACAATTTAAAATCAGTGTTAATGAAAATACAGTGTATAACGACATAATTTGTGACAATAACAACATAGCGGGGGAGGGACAGAGGTATATAAGGAGCAGAGTGTTTGTATACTACTGAAGCTAAATTGGTATTACTTCAAACTAGTTTGTTAATAATTTAAGATGTCACTTGTAACCCTCCAGTAAGAAAATAACTTTAAAATATACAGAAGAGGAAATGAGAAGGAAATCAAAATGGAACATTACAAAAAATCAATTAAACACAAAAGAAGGTAGTGATAAAAGAATTAAGAAACATTAAAGATATCATATAGAAAGCAAATAGCAAAATGGCAAGAGTAAGACCTATTTTATGAACAACTGATTTACATGTAAACAGATTAAACTCTTCAATCAAAAGGAAATAAATGGCAGCATGCATTAAAAAAAAAAAATCCAGGGCTTCCCTGGTGGCACAGTGGTTGAGAGTCCGCCTGCCGATGCAGGGGACACGGGTTCATGCCCCAGTCCGGGAAGATCCCACATGCCGCGGAGCGGCTAGGCCCGTGAGCCATGGCCGCTGAGCCTGTGCGTCCAGAGCCTGTGCTCCGCAACGGGAGAGGCCACAGCAGTGAGAGGCCCGCGTACCACCAAAAAAAAAAAAAAAAAAAAATCCAACTATATGTTGCCCACAAGAGATTCACTTTATATCCAAATATATACATACAGGTTGAAAGTGAAGGTATGGAAAGATATTCCATACAAATAGTAACCAAAAGGGAGCTTTGCATGTCTATAGTAATGCCAGACAAAATAGACTTTAAGTAAAAAATTATTACAAGTGACAAAAAAGGGTCAATTATAAAGAAGATATAACAAATACAAACATACAACTAACACAGAGACCCAAAATATATGAAGAAAAAGTTGACAGAATTGAAGGAGGAAATATACAGTTCTACAATAATAGTTGGGGACTTCAATATTCCATTTTCAATAAAAGATAGATCTAGGGGACTTCCCTGGTGGCCCAGGGGTTAAGAATCCGCCTTCCAATGCAGGGGACGTGGGTTCTATCCCTGGTCGGGAAACTAAGATCCCACATGCCATGGGGCAACTAAGCCTGTGTGCTCTAGAGCCTGTGCACCACAACTAGAGAGCCCACATGCCACAACTAGAGAGCCCATGTATTGCAACTACTGAGCCCACATGCCACACCTATAGAGCCCACATGCTACAACTACTGAGCCCGTGCACCACAAGAGAGAAGCCCGCGTGCCACAACAAAGAGCCCACGCGCTTCAACGAAAGATCCCATGTGCCGCAACTAGGACCCCACACAGCCAAATAATAAATAAATAAATAAATAAAATGAATGACTGCTTCAGCTTAAAAAAAAAAAAGATAGATCTAGAGAGATAAAGAACACCCAGTAACAGCAGAACACATTTTTCTCAAATGAACATGGAACATTCTCCAGAATAGACAACATATAGGCCACAACATAAGTCTCAATAAACTTAAAAGGCTTTAACCATATAAACAATCTTCTCCAACCACAGTGGAATGAAATTACAAATGTATAACAGAGGAAATATGGAGAATTAACAAATATGTGGATATTAACACACCCTTACATAACCAATGGGTCAAAGTAGAAATCAAAAGAGAAATTAGAAAATACTTTGAGAATGAAAATGAAAATACAGTATACCAAAGCTTATGGGATGCAGCAAAAGCAATGCTCAGAGGGAAATTTACAGTTGTACATGCCTACAAAAAAAGAAGATCTCAAATCAATTAACTTCTCACCTTAAGGAACTAGGAAAAGAAGAGAAAACTAAACCAAAAGCTAGCAGAAGAAAGGAAAATATAAAGATTACAACGGACATAAACAGTCTTTTTTGCAGAAATGGAAAAGCTGATCCTAAAATTCATATAGAATTGCAAAGGATCCCCAAATAGTCAAACCAAATCACTACAAAACTATAGTAATCAAAGCAATGTGGTACTGGCATAAAGATAGACATATATCAGTAGAATAAAATTGAGAATCCAAAATTAAACCCATACATCTATGGCCAGTTGATTTTCAACAAGTGTGCCAAGATCACCCAAGGAGGGAAGAACAGTCTGCTCAACAAGTGGTGCTGGGATTATCCATCCACATGCAAAATAATGAATTTGGGCCCTTACTTCACCATATACAAAAATTAACTCGAAAGAGATCAAATACCTAAGTGGAAGAGCTAAAATAATAAAACTCTTAGAAGAAAACATAGGAGTAAATCATCATGACTAGGAATTTGGCAATGTTTTTTTTCTTTTTTCTTGTGGTACGCGGGCCTCTCACTGTTGTGGCCTGCGGGCCTCTCACTGTTGTGGCCTCTCCCGTTACGGAGCACAGGCTCCAGACGCGCAGGCTCAGCGGCCATGGCTCACGGGCCCAGCCACTCCGCGGCATATGGGATCTTCCCGGACCGGGGCACGAACCCGTGTCCCCTGCATCGGCAGGCAGACTCTCAACCACTGCGCCACCAGGGAAGCCTGGCAATGGTTTTTTAGATATGACACCAAAGACACAAGCAACGAAACAAAAAATAGAGAAATTGGACTTCATCAAAATTAAAAACCTTTGTTCATCAAAGGACACTATCAAGAAAGTGAAAAGACGACATAAAGAATGGAAGAAGGGCTTCCCTCGTGGTGCAGTGGTTGAGAATCCGCCTGCCAATGCAGGGGACACGGGTTTGAGCCCTGGTCTGGGAGGATTCCACATGCTGTGGAGTGGCTGAGCCCGTGTGCCACCACTGCTGAAGCCCGTGCGCCTGGAGCCTGTGCTCCACAACAGGGGAGGCCATCACGATGAGAGGCCTGTGCACTGCAGCGAAGAGTGGCCCCCGCTCGACGCAACGGGAGAGAGCTGGCACACAGTGAAGAAGACCGAACACAGCCATAAATTAAATAAATAAATAAATAAATAAAATAAAACTTCTAAAAAAAAGAAGAATGGAAGAAAATATTTGCAACTTATATACCTGTTAAGGGCCTAGTATCCAGGATATATAAAGAACTCTTACAACTCAAAAGCAAAAAGACAAACAGCCCAATTAAGAAATAGGGAGGGGGAGGGGATATGGGGATATATGTATACATATAGCTGATTCACTTTGTTATACTGCAGAAACTAACAACACTGTAAAGCAACTATACTCCAATAAAGATGTTAAAAAAACACCAAAAAAAACAGGCAGGAATTCCCTGGTGGCGCAGTGGTTAGGAATCCGTCTGCCAATGCAGGGGACATGGGTTCAATCCCTGGTCCGGGAAGATCCTACATGCCGTGGAGCAACTAAGCCCATGCGCCACAACTACTTAGCCTGCACTCTAGAGCCCATGAGCCACAACTACTAAGCCCACGCGCCGCAACTACTGAAGCCCGTGTTCTCTAGGGCCCACATGCCACAACTACTGAGCTCGTGTGCTGCAACTACTGAAATCCGTGCGCCTAGAGTCTGTGCTCCACAACAAGAGAAGCCACGGCAAAGAGAAGCCCACACATCGCAATGAAGAGTAGCCCCCGCTCGCCACAGCTAGAGAAAGCCCGTGCACAGCAGCGAAGACCCAATGCAGCCAAAAATAAATTTTTAAAAATTAATTAATTTAAAAAATAATAAATAGGCAAAAATCTTGAATAGACATTTCTCCAAAGAGGATATACAAATGACCAACAAGCACATGAAAAGAGGCTCAAAATTATTAATTAGGGAAATACAAGTCAAAACCACAATACCTTGCAAATACTAAGATAGCTATAATTTTTAAAAAACCAAACAGAAAAATAACCAGTGCTGGCAAGGATGTGGAGAAATTGGAACTCTCATACATTGCTGGTGGGAAAGTAAAATGATGCAGCTGCCATGGAAAAGTCCGGTGGTGGTTCTTCAAAAACTTAAACATAGAATTACCACATGACCAGTAATTCCACTGCTGGGTATACACCCGAAAGAAGTGAAAACAGGTGTTCAAACAAAGCTTTTACACAATAGCACTATTCACAATAGCCACAAGGTTATTTTGGCTATTATGAATAGGGAATAAACCAAAAAGAAGCAACTCAAATGTCCATGAACTGATAGATGCATAACAAAATGTATTTTCCATATGATGGAATAGTATTATTCAACCTTAAAAAGGAATAAAGTACTGAAACATGCTACAACATAGATGAACCTTGAAAACATTGTTAAATGAAAGACATCAGACACGAAGTCCACATATTCTGTGATTCCATTTATATGAAACATTCAGAACAGGCAAACCCATAGCAACAGAAAGCAGATTAGCTGTTGCTATGGGCTGGGAAGAGTAGGAATGGAAAGTGATTGCTTAATGGGTACAGAGTTTCCTTTTGGGGTGACGAGAAAGTTCCAGAACTAGACAGTAGTGATGGTTGTACAACACTGTGAATGTCCTAAATAACACTGAATTGTATATTTAAAATGATTTAAGTGGGAAGTTTTATGTTATGTATATTTTACCATAATATATATGTACACTTATACTCCCCTCAAATAAATGGGGTCAAAAGGGAGAAAATATAGTATATAATGGCTATATGATCAGATCATATAGATACAGAATAATTAATCTAAAAATTAGAAGAGAATGGGGAGAAAATTTGCAAAAAAAATTGTTTTAACTGTTTTCAGAATTGAATTATCATTCTTAGACTATTATATTATAATGTGGGAACAAAGAAATGATTAACTGGGGATACTCTAATTCCATCATCCCCCTATGTCTTTGAGAACTAGGATTCTGGAAGGATCAATCCAACTGCTATAAGCATCCCCAGCACCCAGACTGTGACTTTGACATACCAATTCAAAGTGAAAAAATGAAACAAAACAAAACAAAAAACAGGGCTTCTTCAAGAAATGGCTGCTTCCAGGTTTGGGGCAAGAAATGCACAAGATGAGGCTAGAACACCTTGTCATCCCTTGTCATTAGCGAGGCATCATGTCCAAAGGACTCAGGAGCCAACCTGAAGAGGCTTCCACTGGCCAAAGATGGGACAATTTGAGCTCCAATAATGTTAATAATTGCAGTCAATTAAAATATATGCAATAGATTTAAATATATGAATTTATAATGATATTAAATAAAAACAACTAGTTACCTTTAGAGGACAAGGAACCAATTCATTATCTTGAAAACTGGTAATTAAAGGGAAAGAATCAAGCATTTATCCTGCCTTTCCTATAGAAAGTGTACCACTGGGTGACCAAATGGTAGATGAGGGGAAGTTTCTCTTCACATAAGCAGTCCAACTAATAAAAAGAAATGATAGAATTAGAATATCACCATATTGCAACCCCCAATGAATAAAGGGATCTAGGCATCGAGTGTCAACAGCTGCTAACAATAATCAATCAACTGCACATTTCTTTCGTGTGGTTTTCTAGATCTCTGTTTTATTGAAAAAAAAATGAAGGATAGAGAAAGACAACACATTAGAGTAACAGAAAAAGAGAGAATGGGGTAGAGGCAACTCTTAAATCCATATTGGCCGAGAACTTTCCAGAACTGATTAAAAGATCTATCCACAGATATTTCTGTTGAGAATATATATATAAATAACCAGCAGATGCAAAGAAAATGAATTGGAAAAAAAACACATAATAAACTGATAACAAGAGCGAGGGTGAGAGAGACAGCAAGAGTGGGGGGTTGAGGAGGTGATCAAAAAAGACTTTAGCTTGATCTGTAATATCTCGCCTTTTTTTAAGGAGAATATATTTATATATAAATTTCAAAAGTTATTTAAAAAACATTCTTGTTAAGTGAGAAAAGTGCTATCAACAGAAATGTCAGATCCACAAAGGGAGATGTATTCAAGCAAAGGGCTGAATAATGCCTATTCAAAAGGATAAAGTTATTTCTCACAATCCTGAACTGGGCCACTGAAAACATAATTTCTCTAGAACAAACATTCCTAGTAATAAGAAATTTTCAGGGAAAAAAAGAAGCAGACTACAATTCTTTCTCTACCTTATCTTATCTACAAGTCTTATCTGCAAGAAGTATTATACTTCGAACAGCTTCAAAATGAAAAATCCCCACAGATTCATTCTCAGAAAATAAAGGCTTCTTCAACACTTAAATAAAAAAGGGCTTCCCTGGTGGCACAGTGGTTAAGAATCCGCCTGTCAGTGCAGGGGACATGGGTTCTATCCCTAGTCTGGGAAGATCCCACATGCCATGGCGCAACTAAGCCCATGCGCCACAACTGCTGAGCCCGTGTGCCCCAACTACTGAAGCCTGCGCGCCTAGAGCCCGTGCTCCGCAACAAGAGAAGCCACCGCAAAGAGAAGACCGCGCACCGCAACTAAGAGTAGCCCCCACTTGCCGCAACTAGAGAAAGCCCGCGCGCAGCCATGGAGACCCGACACAGCCAATCAATCAATCAATGAAAAAAAAAAAAGCCATGAACTACGCAAACGCCCTTGACAGAAAGCTCCCTGAGATACACACGCTGCTGCTGAAGGACCTTTGCACTTGCCGTACCCACAATGGTGGCGTTCCTCACCCCTGACTTCCTGCAGGTCCCCCACTCGAATGTCACATCTTCAGAGAGGCTTGCCCTGACCACTCTCCTTTCTAGAATAGCACTCTTGAACCCCCTTTCCCCTAGGCGGCTTCGTTTTTCTTCAGAGAAGTATTGTACTTGGCACGTTCCATACTGATATGTTTACAGGTTTACACTACCACCTGGATGTGAGCTCCAGGAGATCAGGACTTGTGTCAGTTTCCTGCCCAGCTGTGTCCCCAGCACCAAGAACAGCACCTGGCACATAGTAGGGGTCCATGAGTATCTTTTGCAGGTATGGCTGAATGGGTTCCCCAAACTCTGCAGAAGCTTCCTCAGCTGAGCCCCAGCTGGGGGCTAAGCAGGGGGAGGGGGAGGGAGAGAGGGGCTCACCTCCACGTTCCAGACGTAGGAGCTGTGGAAGAGCTCTGACCACACCTTGCCTACTTTGTTGATGTCTTTGACATCCCAGATGTAGATGCTGTGGTCCTTATACACACAGGACAGCCACTGGTGGATGGGGTCGAAGATCAGCGCCACTGTATCCGGGTAGATGGCTTCTGCCTTCCTGCGGAAAAGGAAGCTGACAAGGCCACGTGAGTCATCAATGACCATCAATGTCACTGTGAGTAGTAACAGCTACCTCTGGTGATGCTTGAGCTGCCTCCTGCCTGGCAATGCCATCCCTTATGATCTTTGTGGTGACCCATCTCTCCCACTCCAACTCCACTTCTCACTCCTCCATCTTCTTTCTTTGCTTTGCTTCTAATACAGAGACTGTAAACTGGAAGCTTCTGCCCGGCCCCTAAGAGCGTTTGAATTTTCGACTCCTGTTAACATTTCTCTCCCCTCTTTTCACTCGGCCCAAGCTCCATCCTCTCTCTCTGAGCATAGGATAATGGGCACAAAGATCAGGCCCTCTCTCTCTCAGCCTCACAAACACATGATCAAAATTCCCTGTGTAAGGGGGCTGGTGAGCCATCCCCTGGCTTGGGGCCTTCCTAGCAAGGCTACAGTTGACTGAGCACTTACTGTGTGCCGAGCCGAGAGCTTTAGCTGTGCTGAATTCCCACAGTTTCCATGAGAGGTAGGTACTATATTTTACAGACGAAGAAACTGAAGCACTCGTTGATACAGTGACCTGCCCGAGGCCACACAGCACACAGCAGAAGGTGGCAGAGCTGGGCACCCCGGCCACTACAACACACTACTGTCTGTGGGTTGCTCACCCACCTTCTCTTTCCTTTGCAACATCCAGTAAGGCCCTCCATGCGCTCTCTTAGAAAAGGCACACCCAGGAGGTAGTGTCCAGCAACCTACGAAGAGGCAGCCCCAGGCACCCCAAACTCTCTGGTTAGGTAGCCCCCCAACCCCCACAAAACAGACTTACACCAAAAGGGAAGATACACCACAGCTCAGCCCCTCCATCTGCTCTCAACATGGCAGCCAGAGGAGGTACTACTCAAGGCCTGACCCAGTAACACCAGTGCCTAAGGTCCCAGTGGCTGCCCAGTGACCTCAGAATAGGCTCCAAGCTCCTCTCAGCAGCTTCCATCAATGCTCACACCTGACTCCTACCACCCTCCCCCCAGCACACTGTGCTCCAGCCACACAGCCCCCAGCCGTTCCTGTGACACACGGAGCCCAGTGTGCTGTCCCCTTAAGGCCTCTGCATTTGCTGTCAGGACCCAGCTCTCCACACAGCTGGCTTGTTCTCACCAGAGAGGCCTCCCCTGGCCACCCAGTCAACAGCCCCACTCCCAGACACTCTCCTTCTTGAGTCCCTGCTTTATTTCACCAAAGCATTTACGACTATCTGAAATGATCTTGTTTATGCACTCATTTATCATCCAGCACCCTCACTAGACTGCAGACTTCACGAAATCCTGCTGCCTCCTTACAGCCTGTATCCTGCTTCCAGCCCAAGGCTGGCCAGTCGGTAGATGGATCTGGAAGCATGGATGGATACCAGCAGACAGACTCTAGGTAGGCCCCTCTCCCTCCCCATGCCAGGCAGTACCTGGGCTCCAGGCCCTGGGCCACATCCACTCCAAGGTAGTGTGGCTTGGGCAGGTTGGCGAGGTATTGCAGGCTGTGGGCTTGGAATATGCGGACTATCCCATCTGTGCAGCCGCAGAAGATGAGCTCCTGGCTGACACAGAGGCAGGAAGACAGCGAGACCTGTGGGGGCAAAGGGGACCCAAGTGGACTTAGTGTTTTGTGTGGCCCAGTTCAGAGATATGGGGGCTGACAGAACAGCCTTGGGCCTCCAGAAAAGCCTTACAGCTTTGGGGTCTAAGAAACCCATTTTTGCAAATGTTAAGATTTTTGAAATCAGGATATAGTGCTCAGTCACTATTGAAGGAAAAGGGGCAGCAGGCAGACAGAGGCACAAAATGGGACAGAGTTATCATTGTTATAGAGGAACTCAGCTGTGTGTGGAAAATATCTCAGCCGATTGTGACTTCAGATAGGTTGCTTGCAGTAGCAGCGTTGAATTTTAGGCTTAAATTAAATTTTAGGCTTTATTCCTTATTGCTTAAAAATACCTTCATAGAGATTATACTTTAAAGCAGCATAGAAAAAAGTTATTATATATAGGAAGGACCGTCTCTTCTGCCAGGGCATGCAGATAGAAGGGGCAGGAACTGCCAGACCTCTGGATAGAGCTTAGAGGAGTTTTTCCAAACATAGAGGGACTAAGTTTATGGGTCATTTAAGACACCTGCTCAGGGGCTAAACATCTATCTATCCAAAGCTCCTGACTTGCTTAAAAGCTGCATGAATTCTAGCAAGAGGATTCAAATGAGAGAAATAAATGATGTTTAACCAACTAGCAAAGACAGATAAAGCTCAGAATTCTTCCACACACCTCTTGCCATGCCATTAACCCTAAAGCTGAGCTCCAGAGGGGAGTCATAAGAGCAGGAATAGGACAAGGAGGACAACTGTGATGCTCCTGCTAACAGCCAAACAGGCATCCAAGCCCAGGATAGGAAGACAGCTTGGATTCAAACCCTCAGATCCTGAAGAAAAGTGGTTCTGTAATTTATTGATATATCACCTTTTAGTTTAAAATTTTATGTATTCTATATAGTCTTTAACAATAAAAGTAATAGAAAAATTATTATGTCAATGACACCTTGGATTAAAAAAGAAAAAAAAAAAGTGGTCCTCCCACCAGCCAAGAGTGCCCAGTGAAGAAAAGAAACGTGAACTGGGTCAAATGGTGATGGGAAAGCAATTGTAACCCTGACCCCCATTATAGGGGAACAGGCACTGTGCTAAGTGCCTTACATATATTATCTCGCATGACTCCCCTGTCAACTCTGTGAGGTAGGCAGCAGTAGTTCCATTTTACAGATAAGAAAACTGAGGCTCAGAGAGGGAAAGTCACTCTCCCAGAGTTGTACAAGCAGAACAGGAAGTCAGACCCAGAGCTGTTGTGACCAACTGTCACGCAGGGGCACTGCTGAGTGTCCCTGTAGACACATGTCATGGGGAGTGTTTCCCCCACTGACAGCAGAGTGGGAGGCTGGGGTACCTTTAGGTTGATCCACTTCTCCAGCACCCTCTTCTCGTTGAACTGGCAGAGGAGGCCCGAGTAGGACACACAGAAGGTACTGCCTGTCATCTGGCCCCGGCCACAAGCCACACCACAGAAGACGTTGTTGTGCAGCTCACCCAGGATGCCTGAGCGCCCCACGAGGGGCACTGTGCTCGTCACCTGGAGGCAGAGCAGGGCACAGTGAGACACTGTCCACATGGCCTAGTCCCCAGCAAGGTCACGGCGGGCCTCTCATGACCAGTGGATACGACACAGCTAAACAGGAGAACTCTCAGAAACTCCTCCGAATGCAGAAGGGAAGAACAAAGAGAACACACACTTCCAGGCACAGTGGCTGGAGGCAGCAGGCCAGGGATGAAGTCTGGCCCCAGGGTCCAGCAGGGGAGGTTACCCAGCAGGGCCTAGCAGTCAGTCAACACCTGGAGAACAGGCCCAGAAGCAGAAGGCAGACCCCTGAGAGGCTAGACAGCCTCTGAGACCACTGCCCCTGAATCTCAGGTAGAACCAGGAGTCCCTACTGCCCCTGACAGTTCCTCCCCTGGGCCCGGATGAGGTGGCAGGGACAGCAACTCACCTTTGCTTCAGTGGAGACTTCCAAGAACCAGAACCTCACATGCCGGTTCCCAACAGTGACAAAATAACTGCTATCCTCTGAGAAGGAGAGGGCAATGACCCTGCATGATACTTTGTTGGAGGCCACCACGATGTCTTTCTGGAAGAATCGGTACAGAGAAGTTCACGCCAGCACCCATCCCATCAGACTCTTTGAGCCTTTGCCCTCAGCCCTGCGTCTCTCCACCCTCCCCTGCTCCAAGTCTGTTTTTCTTGGGCCCTCCTTTTTGCGGAAACCTACGCGTGACACTCTTATCATTCCCAACACAGAGGAGACTGAGGCCTGGAAAGGTTCCCACGTGAGAGTAAGTTCCAGAGCTCTCCTCAAGAGTCCAAGCCCTGCAGCCCACACATGGTGTTGAGGACAGCCACAGCTGGAAAGTAAGGACAACACGACCCACGCTGCCGGATATTGGGCTCTTACGCTGGGCCCTGCTGAGCCCTTCACAGGATAACTCGTGGAATCCCCTCAGCAGTCCTACAAGGGAGGTGCATCTCCCCACCACCCTGTCATGCTCAGAGGGGGCTGTCACATGCTCAAGGTCACACAGCAGGTCATGAACAGAGGCAGGACTTGATACCCACTTCTCCCGACTCCAAGTCCTCCCCAAGCTGTTCCAAAGTCCAGCCTTCCAGCACATATCAACTCACTGAATTCTCACAACTCAACAAAGCAGATACTATTATTCCCATTTTACAGATGAGGAAACAGACTCACAGAGAGGTTGGGTCCCTTGCTCAAGGTCACAGCTGGTCAGTATAAAAAGAATTATATGTTCCCTGGGTTGACAACTTGTCACATGCCCTGCAACAGGTACCTAGAACCGGCATTGGCATGTAGTAGATGCTCAATAAATATTTGCTGGTTAAACACTTTACCAAGTTACCTTATTTAGTTCTGCCAATGCCCAAGACTCAGGGTGTTCTGGCAGCTGGCTGCCTGTCACACACCTACCAGTCAGCTCTTACCTTCCAGTCCCAGACGTTGAGTACCATGTCGTGCTGGTAGCCCATGGACACAATGTGCTTCATACTGGGGGAGAAGGCCACACAGGCCACACCGTACTTGTGGCCCAGCATCTCCGCCACCTGACTCTTCTCTTCCACGTCCCAGATGCGCACGGCAGGCCTGTGCCCGTTCTGGGGAAGATGGGGCCATTTACTGCTGGCGGGTTCTGCACCCAGGTGGGGCTTGAGGGGCTGAAGTTGGCATTGCCCCAGGGTGCGCCCGAAAGCCACCTCCCCCATCTGTCACGGGGCTTTTCTAGCCCAGGAAGGATCTATTCCAGGGATTCCTCAGGCCTCCTCGGGGTAGAAGGAATGGCCCCAAGGCCCCTCCCCACCCACTCAGTCATGATCACGACTCACCTCCCCCGTCACTATGTACTTTCCATCAGGGGAGAAGGCCAGGGCACTCAGAGACTTCCTGGGGGCAAGGAAAGGGGTTGATTACTGATTCCACTGAGGGTGGGCAGCCAGACTCCAGCCTGGCTGTGCTCACAGCACTTGGCCCACTCCTCACTCCCAAGAGGCCGGGAGAGGTGAGTGCCTGCAGCTCCCAGAGAGCCAGTGCTACGTCCTTGCCCAGCATAGCACCCAGTGCGCTCCTTCCTGCTGGAAGAAGCGGGGGCAGCGGCACAGGGAAATGGGGTTTTGTAAAAGCAAAGGCCCCTTCCTCCCCAAAACCCCAAACCCTGACGGCGTGGATGCTGTATGGAAACCCTCCTTCCCTCTCCCTCTGACAGGGTGGGCTCCCTAAGACCCCATGTACCCTGTAACCCCGAGAAATTCAGATGCAGGAAATGGTACAGATCTGGCCTAACTATGCAGGTGGTACTGATGGAGGATCCTGGCAGACATCACACTGAGACAGCCTGCAGCCTGTGCTCCACTGCTGAACGCTGAAGGTGTCCTGGAAAACCCGTAAACAACCAACACATTTCTCTTCGACACTCCCAGCTAGCCTGCAAGAGCCCTGAATGATCAGTCTAGTTTGCATGTTTTGTGGCAGCAAGTTTCACTGTTCCCAGACTGTGTTGTTTTTTCTCTCCTCTCTTTTAATCCTGCTTTTACCTCTGTTCCTTAGCAGTCTAGTAATTGTCCACCTCGAATGAGTAGACTGCTGTGCAGATAACAAAGTCGAGGCCCCTAAGTGAGTCACTGAAAATTTCATAGAACATTTATCTTCATCAACTCAACCCTCTGCAGCTTCCACTGCTCCTTAAGGTAGCAGCCAAGGTGTGCTGCCCATCCGATATCCACTCGCCTCTCTTTCCTCACGAAGGGAAGCCCAGTTTTCATGGGGATGGCAATGGCCCCAGCTGGAGTACATCTCCTCCCCTCTCCTGCAGCCACACAGGCACAGCTACATGATGCAGTCTGGCCAATGAGAGGTAAGCTGAAGTGTTGTGTGGGACTTCCAGAAAAGCTTCTCAAAGGGAACTCTGCCCTGCTCCCCACTTGCTCCCACATGACAACCAGAATTTCACCTTGGGCCAGGAGGTGATCTTAAGCCTCCCAATAAGCATGGTGAACAGAAAGACAGAAGGAGTGGGGCCCCTGATGCTGGCAGAGACACCAGCCCCCTAAGCGCCTACTTCCTGGTTTTGTCTGTGCAGGAAGAGCACGCCCTTGCCTTTTAAGCCATGCCTGTTGGGGGTGGGGAAGAGGGTGGGTCTGCCGTCTGCAGCTGCCCCTAGCCTACTGCACCCCTGAGCCGGCGCCTGGCTCTCTGCCAAATGGGCCCCGGCTACTCTGATTCCTCACGCACACTCTGTGCAGTCAAGACCTTTCCTAGCCAGTTTTGAGATGAGGAGACCTCAACACAAGGAAGTCGTGCCAAGGTTACCTAACCAGACAGGGCACATGAGAATTACCCAGGGAGCTTTTGAAAAATATCAAAGCCATGCTAAAACTAGTAAAAGTTTGGTAAGGAACAGGGTAGTATCTGCATAGTTTCAGAGAAGCTCCCCTCAAGATACTCACTAATCACAAAGGGGAAAAGGGAGGCTTCCCAGTGGAGAAGCCAGGCAGACACCACCTTAACCAAGGGCTCAAGGTGATCACCACGAGCCACAGGAGAGAACGACATCACGCACCTCCTGACAGAATGCACTGAGCAGAATGCAGCATTCCTTCGGAGGTGGTCCTGCAGAACCTAACTCTATCTATGAGGAAACAGCACACAAACCCAAACGCTGGGACATTCTACACACCTGGCCTGCAATCCTCAAAGGTGTCAAGGTCATGAAAGTCAAGAAAAGATGGAGGAAACCTCTTTAGATTGAAGGAGACTGAAGAGACAACTGAAGGCAATGCGTGATTCTGGACAGAATCCTTTTTGCTGTAAAGGACATTCTTGGGACAAATGGTGAAGGCTGAATGAGGAGCAGATGGTAGTGATGTACCAATTTTAATTTCCTGACTTTGCTCAATCTTTGTGGTTTTGAAAGGTCATACTTTTTTTTGGCAGTAAATTCACACTTAAGTTTAGAGGTACAGGGGTATCAGGTATGCAACTTACTTTCAGATGGTTCAGAAAAAAATTACTATGTATATAGACAGAGAATCAGAGAATGATACTTTTTTTTCGGGGGGGTCTGCACAGTGCAGCTTGCAAGATTTTAGTTCCCCAACCAGGGATTGAACCTGGGCCCTCGGCAGTGAAAGGACGGAGTCCTAACCACTGGACTGCCAGAGAATTCCCATAGACAGAGAATGATAAAGCAAATGTGGTAAAATGTTAGCATTTGGGAAATATGGGTGAAAGGTGTACAGGTGCTCTTTGTACTATTCTTGTAGGTCTGAAATTATTTCAATATAAAAAGTTTAAAAATTGGCAGTGCTTAGGTCTTACTCCAGACTAACTTATTCAGCCTTCTCTGGGGGTGAAGCCTGGGATCAGGTGACTCTGAAATGCAGCCACAATGAACACCTCCACTCTGGCCACACTGCCTTCTAAGACAGACCCATCTGTGACTGAGAGTGGATACTTCTATGCTATCTGCTTTGGATCAAGGTTACCTACTCTACCTCCTACAGGACTCAGGGAGGCAACAGGGAGGATGAGAAGAATTGGGCAAGGGGCATTCTGACAAATGCCACCAAGCTCCAGCCCATCCCTGCCATAGGAGAATGTGGGCCCCAGAGATCTGAATCTCTCACATTTCTAAAACGAGAGGGCATCTGAATTTTTGTGTAGAAAACTTTAAACGTTGTCAAGTAAGTCCGATATTTAAAACATACTGTCAGACAAGTCTGTGGGCCCCTAGTTTGTGATTATTGACAAGAAGTATCTCACCTGAGATCACACAGTGAATAAACACTTAAGTCTGGATTGGAACCCATTTCTGCCCTCACCACCAGTGACAGAACCCACAGTCAGAGTCAAGAGTCCAAGAAGCCCCTTCTGAGAGGGAATCTGTATCTACCAAACCGTATCTTAGGGATCTTGCCTTAGGGATCGTAAGGGAAGAAGAAAGCCCACAACTTATCCGTCCACCTGGAGAGCCCAGCCAAAGGAGCTAAGCTTGAGCTATTTGTGCAGTATTTGTGGAATAAAATGTTGCAGTGAGGTGCCTCCCAAAGGTCACAACCCGGTTGGAACCAAAGCCCCAGGATGACACAGTGTTCAATCAGCCCCAAGGCAGACCCGGGCATCATCTTGGGCCTGCTCAAAGCCAAGGGCCTTCCTCAATAAACTGGCAGCTGGAGGGATCTTTCTAAAACCCAAATCACACTCATTCATTCAGGAAACGATAAGTGTTATCAATGTGCTAGACACTGACCCAAGGTATAGGGACACAGAAATTAACTAAGAGAAACTCCCCGGCGTCAGAGAGCTCACACTGTGAAAAGAGACAGTAAATATCATCGCTGAGGAAATTAGACAGCGTATCAAAAAGGAGTGCATTTTGTGGAAAAAAGTAAAGCAAGGAAGGGAGATAGAGTGTACTGGAGGGCTGGGGTGCGTGAAGTATATCCTTAGCCTGCAAATGCCCTCTAGTGGCTTTTCTTTGCAATCAGCATGAGAGCCAACCCCTCCCAAGGCCCCTGTGATGTGGCTTCTGCTGGTTCCAGCCCCACCTCCCCCTCACCCATGGAACACTGACTGCTCCTCAAACGTCCTGAGATTCTTAACCACTGCAGGTCCTTTGCTCTTGCTGTCCCCTCTGCCTGGAATGCTCTCCCCACACCTTCACATGGGTCACCCCCTCACTTGCTTCAGCTCTCAGCCTCAGGGAGGCTCTGATAAGACTCTGACGAGAGTCCTTTGCCTGTGAACCAGCCCTAACACATCTCCGTCATTTCCTCCATAGCAACAGTCATGGTCTCATGGTCGGCTAGGAACTGTCAACTAGTTTAGTCTGTCCCTCCCCCCACCACCCAAGCTATCAGCTCTATGAGAGCAGATTCTCATCTCTTTTGTTAACTTCCATGTCCCCAGCACCTGGAACAGTACCAAGCACTGAGCAGACCCTTGGTGAATGTCACTGAACCACCAGGTGAATGAATGAGTCACGCACCCACAAGCACTTCCAGGCAGTGTGGGGAAGGAGGGATGTGCCAGGACCCTGGTCCCACCTCTACCCCATGCCCAGGTCCCAGCTTACCTGGCTGTATTAAAAATGTGCTGCTGCTTGTTCTCCTTGGGGTTCAAAACCACCACCACACAGCTGGGGAGAAAGAGAAAAATGTGCCCAAACTAAGGGGAGTATTAGGGTCCAGGGATGATTCTCTTCCCAACACAAGAGCCCACATATAAACAAGGCTCTTTCTGAACAGATGCTTCTCTCTTCAGTCTCCTCCTCCCCCATTATCTATGCTGAGGATTCTGGGCACTTAACATTATTATTATTGTTATTATTTTAAACATTTATTTATTTATTTATGGCTGTGTTGGGTCTTCATTGCTGCATGCAGGCTTTCTCTAGTTGCAGTGAGCGGGGGCTACTCTTCATTGTGGTGCGTGGGCTTCTCATTGCAGTGGCTTCTCTTGCTGCGGAGTGTGCGCTCTAGGCGCACGGGCTTCAGTAGTTGTGGCACGCAGGCTCAGTAGTTGTGGCTCATGCGCTCTAGAGCACAGGCTCAGTAGTTGTGGCACATGGGCCTAGTTGCTCCACGGCATGTGGGATCTTCCCAGACCAGGGATTGAATCCGTGTCCCCTGCATTTGCAGGCGGATTCTTAACCACTGCGCCACCAGGGAAGTCCCAACGTTATTATTAATATCAATATAATCTTAAATAGAAGCCAACACTTCCTCTGTGGTAACTGTTAGGTTCTGGGCTAATAAAGACATACTGTGCACAATCTCTTTAAATCCTCACAACCGCCAGATGAGGTCAGGAATCTTTGTCGCTTTTCATAGATGATGAAACTGAAGCCCTTTACAGAGAGGGAAGTCCTTTACCCAAGACTCCCCAGCAGGTCGGGGACAGAGTGGGTAAGTGAATCCACACCTGTCAGATTCAAGAGCCCAACCCTGTCCTCTATTCTGGCTGCTTCCCAGAGACTCAGTAACAGATACTGTTCATCAGGAATTACTATGGCCCTGCTCTGCCCTGCCCTGTGGGGGTGAGGGGTCCCTTTGGTGCCTAGAAGAGTGCCAGGTTAGACCAGTATTTGTGGAATAAACAGTTGCAAATGTCCTTCAGTCCTCTCAACTAACTACCCAAGAGGAGGGTATCACTAGTTCTGTTTTACAGAAGCAGAGGCTTGGAGAAGGGCACACACAGTGGAGCTGGGACACAAATCCAGATGGCCTGACACCAACCATGGCTTGGATCTTAACCACCTACCTTTCCCAGAATCACTGCCACCTCCCGCCTGCAGTCACAATAAGGCTTTCTTAGCACTCACGCATGCCAGGTACTGTTCTATACACAGAAGGGCCCATGGAATCCTTCCCACAGCCCTCAGAGGTAGGCAGCATTATGTGCATTCTACAGACGGAAAAGGCGAGGCCCAGAGAGATTCACTGAAGACTTCAGGCTCTGAACTCAGGATCAGTGATCAGAGGCCGAGGCCCACCCACTCACTCACCCTGCCAGGTAGGCCACATGGCCTGTGCTGGGGTCACAGGTTAGGCCATTGCTGTTCTGGGCTGTGATGCCAAGCACCTTCTCAAGTGATACCTGCAGGGAAAAGGCCCAAATTAGAAGCAGCTGCCCCAGCAGGCCCCACGTGGCACAGTCACCTCAGCCACCCATTCAATCCCTGTCACTCCAACACATTCACTGAGCGTCTAGAGTCATCTAGCAGAAACTAAAGCTTGTCCTCCTCAAATGCTGCTTTGATAAATACAGTGCTAGGTGAAGGGCACAGAATGGTGAGGAAGATAGACAAAAAAAATCCAGGAGGAGCTCACATTCTGGGGGTGATGGGATGGTGGACATAGAAAATGAACAGAACAAATATGTAAAATAGATGTCAGGTGACGATGGGAGCATTAGAGAAAAATTAAGCAAGGAAGGAGATTGAGAGTACAGAGGAAGGGGAGAAGGCCTCACTGAGAAGGTGCATAAGACTCTAAGTATTTTATATGGATGAAAGACTTGACAGCCCACAACACTGTGAAGAAGGTGCTATTATCACCACTATTTTACAGATGAGGACAGAGGCCCAAGGTCCCACCCCGGTGGAGTGGCAAGGCTGGGATACAAACCCAGGTAGTCTCTGGCTTCAAAGCCAGCACTTTGTGCAGCACTTTGCTTACAGAAGTGAACAAAAGTGGACACTGTCCGTTCCCTCAATAAATTCACAGTCTAGAGGTTCAACGAGTAAAGAAACAAGTGAACTTGAACAATCGCATTTAAAATTTTTAAATTCTCTAAGCAAGATGAGTCAAATGAGCCAGTCCCCATCATGGCTGATTAAACAATTTAGAGTATGAACTAACAAACTGTGGTATTTTCATATTCTGAAGAGACTAGTTTCTAATTATTATAAAGTAAAACATTCTCAAGCAAGGTGGTGGGCCTCAGAAATGAAAAGGCAAATAGAAGATAGTAATAAGTAATATTTATTGAGCATCTAACCAGGAGACAGGCACTGTTTAAATAACTATAACTGTATTAACTTATTTAATGCTCACAACAACCCTGTGATGTGGTCACTATCATCATCATCATCTCCACCTTACAGATGAGGAAACAGAGGCCCATGAGGGTAATCCATCTGGAAGGAGCAGTGCCAGGACTAACCCAGGCAACCAGGCAATGGCAGTCACGTTTTTTTAATCTGTTAATCAGCATTACTGGGCATTAGCATAGCTGGTAATTTTCAGACTACGTCTTTCGCAAGCTGGATGGACCCTACACCACCAAACAAGAAAAATAAATGACATCAATCACCCAAAATATTGAATACACAATCACAGCAGTAACTAACACCGAGAGTACTTACAGTGTGCCAGCGGTTGTTCTAAGTACTTAAGATATGTGAGCTTACTTAAGATATGTGACCTTACTTAATCTTCACCAGTACCCTATAAGGGAACACTTATATTATTATCCTCATTTTACAGACGAGGAAACTGAGGCACAGAAAAGATCAGGAAAGGAAGAACAGAACTAAGGTTAAAGCCCAGGCAGTCTGGGTTCAGAGGCGGTGCTCTTAACCACCTTGTTATACTGCATCTCTGAAATTACTATTGTTATTCCTCTCCTTTATACACTTTAGAGCCCACAGGCACTTTCAGGAACATACAAGATAAGGGCTATGAAGTACAGGGCTCTGGGTGAGACACTTAAGTGGGTGTCTGCTTTAGGCTGGGGTTCAAGAAGGCCTTTCAGGGTAGGGATATTCAGGCTGAGACTCGAGGGATAGGAGCCAGCCAGGTAGACTGCAGCAAAAAGCCCAGAGAGAGGACTCACCAAACACAAAGGCTAAGAGGCGGAAAAGAGATTGGAGCCTCAGGAAAACAGAAAGCAGGCCAGTGTGACTGAACCTTCATGAGAGGGAGGCCAAGGGAAGTATGGCGAGAGAAGTGGGCAGAGGCCACTTGCCTAGCGCCTTGCACCCAGGAGTGGGTGATATAATCAGAGTGTAGCAAAAGCCACGGAGGAGGAACAAGATCCACAGCAGCTACCAAGTACTGACCCTCTACCTGGACTTTGTGCCAAGTAGGTCACATTCACAATCTTGTCGCATCTCCCTGCAACACCATGGTTATCGTTATCTCCATTTGATAAAAACAGACTTTGCAGCTCAGGGAGTTGGAAAACGATTTTTTAAATTGCTGCTGTGCTACTGGAATTTCTTCTACCTACTCTAAAATCTTTGTTTCTGTGTCTCAGGATTTAAGGAACTGTTCTACACACCGTCTCCCTACCTCCGGCAGTGCTGCTGAGATTTTACAAATATTACTCACATCCTGTCCATAATTTAGGGTGGCAACATGGACTAAGAATACCACCTTGGTAAAGGAGAAGGAAAGAGAAGGCAGCGGATGAAGGAAGGCAGGCTAGAGCTGAGGAAGAGTTAGAACAAGTAGGACTCGGGACTGAACCCTGGTAGGGACCCTAAAGACGAAGAGGGGGGTGAGGTCAACAAATGTGGAAGGGCCCAGAGATACGTCTAAAGGTAACTAAAGGGATAAACAGAACTAGGAGGTGATTAGCAAAACTAAAATGCGCTCCAAGGTACAAGGCCAGGGAGGAACCCCGGCAACGCTCCAAGGGCTAAGGGTGGGGCCACGGTTTGAGAAGTGGGAGTAGAAACGACTGGCACTACCCGAAAGAGGAGGAGACAGGGCAGTGGGATGAGCCTTGGCTAAGGAGGCGGGGTTTAGAGGACTAGTCGGGTCAGAGAGCAACTAGAGGGGGTATCAACCGGGGGCTGAGAGGCGGGGCCAAAGATCTAAGGGCGGGACCAAGGGAGACCCAGGGGAACCTAGAACTGAGATGGGCAAGGCAAGCAGCTCCTCACCCGGTTCTGCACCGTGTCCTCGGGCGCCGCCGAGAGTCTCGTCCGCCGCCGGAGGCAGAGCGGTGGAACGGGGGGCGGGGAGGACTGGGCCCTCCGCGCCGGAACTCCCGCCATGATGGATGGCAACTTCTCGACTGCATCGTTCCGCGCGTAGCCTCCGGGCCCCAAGGCCGCCATCGTCGCTCCGGAGCCCGGCAACCGTTACACTCCTCAACCGCCACCGAACAGCGAACGGCCGCGGGAAAGCCGGCGCCGCCGCCCATTGGACGCGGCCGGCTGCCGGTCTGGCCAATCTCAGGGTTGCCAGGCGGCGCTTTTGACCAATGAGAGCTAAGAGTCGGAGCGGAGGGTCTGGCAGGGTGGAGCCACGGCTCCTCAGCTTGATGCTTGATCGAGCGTTGTGGAGTTTTTTTTTAATCCCGTCTGTGTTTTCATCATTCACTAAATATCAGGTTTTAACTTTTACGAAGCTAATGCCAAAGCCTCCTCGCCTCGCTTTTTGCTGCCCCCCAGCCCCACCCAAGGGCGACTATCTGCGCAGTGGCAGTCGCCCGGATGTAAGCATAGGGTGGAGCCGAGAAAGACTGAAGAGTTGGCGCAGACTCAGAAACGCCTTGACGCCAATTCTCCCCCATCATGTGATGAGGTCCAGGTGGCTAAGCGCCGGCTTTGCGCAGACATTCTCGCTTTTCTCCATTTGCCACGTGATGAGGGCGTAGCTGTGGTAACACGGCCTGGCGCGCAGTACGCAGGCACGTGACGAGGCCCCTTACGTCAGGCACGCTGCAAGCGCGCGGGCGGGGCGGGGCTCGGCGGCGCCCGGCGAGGACCAAAGTGCGTCTTCAGACCGGGCAAAACCCAGTTGGGTTGGACAGCCATGCCCAAGTACTGCCGGGCTCCGAACTGCTCCAACAATGCGGGCCAACTGGGCGCGGACAACCGCCCGGTGAGCTTCTACAAGTGAGCACCAGCGAGGGGCGGGGCTTGCAGGGAGGCGGGGCCCTGTGGGGGCGGGCCCGAGGGTAAATGCAGCCGTGCGGGGGACCTAGTCCATCTTGCGGGTGTCTGGAAGCAGGGTTAGCAGGTTGAAGAGACCGTATTCCCAGTGTTTCACTAACAGTAAACACAGCACATGTAAAGGTGCAGATGTGTGAAACAGCAGGGGTAGACGATTAACTGCAGGTAGTGAACGGGGCGAGCGGAGGAATGGGAGGGCCGTGTAGACAGAAGTGAGGTTGGTCCAGGCTCAGAAAGAGCCTACAGTTGCCCACTCGCCATCCCCACGGATTTGAGGCATCTCAAACTCAAAACATCCGAAACCAAGCTCCTGATTTTGTCTCTCCTAAAACCTCCCATATCCTTTATTATCCTAGTTAATAGCTTTCCATCCTTACCGTCTTTCAGGCTAGAAACTCTTAGAGTCATCTTTACTTCTCCTCTTTTCTCACACTTGAGAAAGTAAAAACTAGCTTGAACTGTAAAACAAAAAAACCCCAATAACAACAAAAAACCTGCTCTCTTATTTATTTGGCTGGAATGACAGACACGGGAAAAGCTAGCTGAAGAGTTAATAGGAAAAAAATTTTCTATATTTTTCTCAGGGACGTGCTGCAGATGTAAAGTGACAAAACTCCCCTTCTTTTTTTTTTTTTTCCTGTGTTACGCGGGCCTCTCACTGTTGTGGCCTCTCCCGTTGCGGAGCACAGGCTCCGGACGCGCAGGCTCAGCAGCCATGGCCCACGGGCCTAGCCGCTCCGCAGCATGTGGGATCCTCCTGGACCGGGGCACGAACCCGAGTCCCCTGCATCGGCAGGCGGACTCTCAACCACTTCGCCACAAGGGAAGCCCAAAACTCCCCTTCTTTTGAGTGACTGCTGCTTTCTTACTAGGAAGCTTTGTTCTCTAAAATCGTAGGCCATCACAAACTGCTGTTTGAAATTACATCAGTAAGAATGAAACATCTTACTTAAGGTTTGGAGAAGTTGAGTCACTTTGACACAGAGAAGCAACCTTGATTTACAGTCCAGGTGCAGAGCTTCAGGTAAGGGATTTCTGGACACAGTATTCCACATCTATCCAAACTTTATTGCTTCCAAGGAGACGGACCCTGGGTCCACTTTGTAATCCAGGTCTGATATTGATCCCTTTTCACACAGTTCTGCTTTGCTTTGAGCCTATCCAAACACTGTTTCACTTACATTTCACCTAAGTTTCACCTATTCACCAAACCCAAATAATAATTATTTTCCTCTGTTTGATGAAACTCCCCACAGTATCTCTGGTATACAGTTCCCTTATTGCCGTGGTAAGTAAACCTGACTTCCCTAGACTACATGTTTGTCCCTGGTTGTCTTAGTCTAAGTGGGCCAGGACACATTCCTCATCCAGTCCATTAGCAAATCCTGTTGGCTCTCCCTTTAAAGTCTATCAAGGATTTACCACTTCTAACCCCCTTCCTTGCCCCCACCCTGGTGTTGGCCACTGTCACCTCCCGACTGCATGACTGCACTCTATTTTAGTAGCCTCTCCATTTGTCAACCTGCTCCCACAGTCTGTTCAGGGCTCAGATCCCCTCCCCAGCTCCCACCTGACTCTGTAAAGACAAGAAGGTGAGGCTGGAGCAGGCAGAGAACAGGCCTACAAAGCCCTACAGGAGCTGGATCCCCACTCTCTGTCTGACCTCATCTCCTCCCTCCTGACCCTTACTTAACTCCGCTCCAGTGTCACTGGCTTATTCGATGTTCCTCTAGCATGCCAGGCACATTGTTGCCCCAGGGCCTTTCCCTGTTCTGAACAGCCTGTGCTGTTCCCTCTGCCTGGAAAGATCTTCCCTTTATGACCACCATTCTGTAAAATGATAACCCTCTCCCAGTACATACATATTCTCCCTATTCGCCTCCTGCTTTATTTTTCCCTTTAACATTTACCACTTTCTGGCATACCACATATTTGATATATTCATTTATTGGCTCCTCCACTAGAATGTCAGCTCCATGAAGGCAGGGATATTTTTCTGTCTTATTCCCTGTTGTGTCCCCACCACCTAGAACAGTGCCTGGCACATAGTGGGTCTCAGTAAATATTTGTTGGATGAATTCGATGAATGCATTTCAGATGGGCTCCTCAGGAAACTCAGAATGCCATGTCCCAGCTATCCCTTGAGGGACCCTGGTTCAGGGTAGGAGGAGGGCAGAGGAGTCTTTGAACCTAAATTAGTATGTCCAGACTTGCTTTTTAATATATATCACTCTGACATCATTTATTAAGTCAGCAACTCCGAGTGTCTCCTGTAGTAAGTAAGCTCCTGCTGGACACAAAGCACCCTGACAGATCTTGTTCCTGCCCTGACAGAACTCATGGATAGGTGCGGGGTCAATCATTGAAGAACTGAGGACACAAGTTGATCCTTTCTTTTCTTCAGCACTGCCCCCAATCTAGTCCATTAATCCATCCTTTGACTCTACCCTCCAAAACAGTCCCATCCTGCAGCAATCACAACAAAAGCCCTAACTCCTTGGCAATACAGTTATAAATGCAAATGGCAGAATCCTCACTAAACTATTAGGAAGTAAGGAAAGAAAGAAACCCCACCACATTCCTAGTCTGACCACTTCTTATCACCTCTGCTGTCACAGCATAGCCCAGGCTGCCATCATTTCTTTCTTTTTTTTTTTTTTTTTTAATATTTCTTTCTTTCTTTTGGCTGTGCTGGGTCTTAGTTGCGGTATGCGGGATATTTAGTTGTGGCATGTGGGGTCTTTAGTTGTGGCACGCGGACTGCTTAGTTGCAGCATGTGGACTTGCTAATTGCGGCATGCATGTGGGATCTAGTTCCCTGACCAGGGATCGAACCCGGGCCCCCTGCATTGGGAGCGCGGAGTCTTACCCGTTGGACCACCAGGGAAGTCCCCATCATTTCTTAATGAGACGCTGTGATAGTTGCTTGCTGGTCTCCCTACTTCTACGCTTGCTTCCCCTTACAGCGATGACAATAACTTGCTTAAAGAGCACTTACTGTATGCCAGGTAAGTGTTCTAAGTGCTTCACACATAATAATAAGGAGAACAGTGAGAACTCTGCATAGCAGCCAGGCGACCATATAAAAATCTGTTTATGTCTGTGTTGTTTAAATCCCACCAATGGCTGCCAGGCTGTTCCTCACACAGGCTGACCCATTCCCACCTCAAGGTCCATCCCTGAGTCACTCTTGAAGAAGCCATTTAGCAAAGAGTTTGGTGAGGAGCAGTCTCCAAAGGAGATTCAAGAGAGGGCATGGACGCTAGGAAGGAACAAAGTGAAACACTGAGGGAAGTGGCTGCTAGGAAGTAACTCGAAATTCCTGCCTGGGTGCCAAAGGAAACATTCATTAGTTGTGATTTAGGCCCTTTCAGGAACAAATGACAGTCATCTCTCATGGCAGAGGGAGGTGTCTCACAGGTAGGAATTGCATCTGTCTGGCAGTAACAAAGTCCTGAAATAATAGTGGCTTTACCAAATTACGGGGTCTATAGGAATCAGCGTGGTTAGGTTATGCTACAGTAACAAACTCACAGAATCTCAGTGGCTTACCACAACAAAGGTTTATTCCTCACTCACACTAATGTCCTTTGTAGGCCATTTGTGGCCCTTCTCTACTGTATCTTAATTGGGGATTCAGGCTGAAGGAGCCTCCCCTACCTGGAATATTGGTGGTCTTGTGGGAGGGGGAAAAGAGAAAGTGGGGAGAATCACCCAATGGCTCCTGGTAAATTGCATATTTAGAAGTGGCCCATATCACTTTTACTTCTTTGGCCACAGCAAGTCTATGGCAAGCGTCACATCAGTAGAGTGGAAATGTGTATCTTCGTGTGGGGAAGGGCAGCAAATGTCTTGAACAATAATACAGTTTACTGCAAGGTTTATTTTTCTCTCACATGAAGCAAGTAGAGAGGTTGGCAGATGAGCGCTGGTGTGGCAGTTCCACAATCATCAGGGATGAGGGTCCCATCTTTCATATCCATCCAGTGGCTGCTAAGTACCTCAGCCATCATGCCCAACCATTTCTGATAGGGAGAAAAGAGAAGGGACAAAGAGCAAAAGAGACACAACTCTAAACTGAGCTGGTCCCCTTTACAAAGCCTTCTCAGAAATCCTGCCCAATGGTAGGTTCTTCATCATTGGTCACCCCCCCCAAACTGCAAAGGAGCCTGGGAAATGTAGTCTTTTGCTGGGCAGTTAACCACCCTGAAGACATTGAGTTATGTTAGTAAGGAAGAAAAGAACTCCTAGCAGTGCTGTAGATAGAATGGCCAACAAGACTAAAATATTCTATTAAAAAAAGGAGGACACTGGCTGTGCACTTAAGGTAGAATTTTAGAGAGGGACATTTCCTATCATAAATGTTGCCATCTAGAGGAACAAAAGAGAATAAAAACAAGACCAAATTAGGAAGAGGTTTTCTATGATATTACTTTCTCCTTTGCGCCTTGAGCTGATTCTGATTCCATTTGAGAACCCTCTCACATTTGAGGTACCATCCTAGATGTCTCACCCAACATGAAAGTATTGGCCAGAACTTAGTTACGTGGCCCACCTACTGCAAAGGAACCTGGGAGACAGTCGTCTAACAGGGCACATTATGGCCTCAAAAAAGTTGGAGTTTGTTAGTAAGGAAGAAGAAGAGAGTGGACGTGGAGTAATCAATTGGCAGTCTCTGCCCAGGAGTAGGTGGGAAGTGCTGGTACAAGGGATTTCATGTTCGTGTCCAGGCAGAAGGAGGCTGTTGAGAACATTTGGATCTCAGATTGAGGGTGAAGGAACTGCATCGGCCAGAGTTCCTGGCTCTGTGCCCTGGGGTTCTGCTCTTTGGATGCCATGCTCTCCTGTGAGTCAGCCCTTCTGTCCTCATTCACCAGCTATCCCCCACTTCCCTCTCTGTCTGCCTTTCGCCTGAGAAGCCTTCCTTTGCTCGCCACCAACAACCTCTGTCCATCCCATCCACCTCCTACCCACTGGTGGCCTCTTTACTTTCTTATGTGTCTTTCCCAGTGTTTCTTTATGCAAATGCAAGCAAATCTGAACATATGTTCTTGTTTTCCCCTTTATTACTTTGTTAGTTTCCTATGGCTGCTGTTACAAACTCCTGGTGGCTTAAAACAATAGGAATTATTCTCTCACAATCCAGATCGGTTTTACTGGGCCAAAAATCAAGGTGTCAGCAGGGCTGCATTCCCCAGGAGGCTCTAGGAGAAAATCTGTTCCTTGCATCTTCCAGTTTCTGGTGTCCGCAGGCATTCCTTGGCTTTTGGCCACATCACTCCAATCTCTGCTTCTGTCATCGCATTGCGTCTCCTCTTTTATCTGTGGTAATATATTCTGCTTCCCTCTTATAAGAATACTTGCAACTGCTTTTAGGGCCAACCCGGATGATGTAGAGGATAATTTTACCCATCTCAAGATCCTTAACTTAATCACATCTTTTGTCATGAAATGCAATATTCACAGGCTCCGGGGATTAGGACATGGATGTCTTTTGGGGGACCGTTATTCAGGCTGCCACAATTACTAAAAGCTGATATACTCTATTTGGAACCTTGCTTTTTTCACATAATATATGCCTGACAATAGCATATCAGTTCATACAGTGCCTTCAGTCTATTTTAGAGCTGCATGGTATTCTTTTGTGTGCATATGCCTGAGTTTATTTGTCCTGTCTCCTATGGATGGGATTGTCCCCCACCCTCTAACACTCCTTACTCTTCCTTTTTAACAAAGAGAGAGCAGGCCTTATAGCCCTCAGCAAGTAAAGGTATCAGGTATTTTTATGGTTAACTCCTATTTATGGAATTGATACTGGTTTTCCATTTTCAATTGTGGTTTAAAGTTTCTCTTTTAGGTATCTTCATTTAATACTTAAGTTGGTCAATTTTAAGAAAAATATTAAGTAAATAATGTCACAGGGCTTCCCTGGTGGCGCAGTGGTTGAGAGTCCACCTGCCGATGCAGGAGACACGGGTTTGTGCCCCGGTCTGGGAAGATCCCACATGCCGCGGAGCGTCTGGGCCCGTGAGCCATGGCCGCTGAGCTTGTGCGTCCGGAGCCTGTGCCATGCAGCGGGAGAGGCCACAACGGTGAGAGGCCCGCGTACCGCAAAAAAATAATAATAATAATAATGTCACAGATATGGAAGACATTGTGAAGGTGGGATGTGGATGACTGACTGTATTAGTTATCTAATGCTCCATAACAAACTGTCCCAACATTTAGCAGCTTAAAATAAACCTTTAATGTTTCACAGTTTCTGGCAGCTCCCACAGAACAAACTGGCCGGAACTTAATCATGTGGCCACCTCTAGTTGCAAATGAAGCTGGGAAATGAGGTCTTTATTGTGGACAGTCTTGAACCCAGGTCTAAATAGAAAGTGTATTGCTATAAAAGAGGGCAAAAAGAGACGTTGGGGACAGTGGCACCAGTGAACAGGTGGCACTGCTTCTAATGGACACACAAGTAGTTGGAGGGTGCCTTATCAGATAATCCCTATCCGCTCCCACTGGGAAAGCTTTTATTTAATTCATTAAAAAAAAAAACTTTAAAATTAAAAAAAATTTTAATTGTGGTAAAATACACATAACATAAAATCTCCCCTCTTAACCATCTTTAAATTCAGTAGTATTAAGCATGTTCACATTGTTGAGCAATCAATCTCCAGAACTTTTTCTTTCTTTTTTTTTTAAATTAACTTATTTATTTTTGGCTGCATTGGGTCTTCATTGCCATGCGCGGGATTTCTCTAGCTGCGGCGAGCGGGGGCTACTCTTTGTTGCGGTGTGCGAGCCTCTCATTGCAGTGGCTTCTCTTGGTGCAGAGCACGAGCTCTAGGCACACGGGCTTCAGTAGTTGTAGCACTCAGGCTCAGTAGTTGTGGCTCGTGGGCTCTAGAGTGCAGGCTCGGTAGCTGTGGCGCACGCACTTAGTTGCTCCGTGGCATGTGGGATCTTCCCGGACCAGGGATCGAACCCATGTCCCCTGCGTCGGTAGGCAGATTCTTAACCACTGCACCACCAGGGAAGTCCCTCCAGAACTTCATCTTGCCAAACTGAAACTCATTGAACAAGAACTCCCAATTTCCCTCCCCCTCCCCCCAGCCCCTGGCAACCACCATTCTACTTTCTGTTTCTCTGAATTTGACTACTTTAGATACCCCATATAAGTGGAATCATACAGTATTTGGGGTTTTTGTGACTGGTTTATTTCACTTACCGTAATGTACTGAAGATTCATCCATGTTATAGTATGTGTCAGAATTTCTTTCCTTTTTAAGGCTGAATAATATTTCATTGTATGTATATACCACCTTTTGCCAATCCATTTGTTGATGGACCTTGGGTTTCTTCCTGCTTTTAGCTATTGTAAATAATGCTATTATGCACATGAGTATGCGCATATCTCTTCGAGACTCTGCTTTCAATTTTTAGGGGGTCTGTATCCAGAAGAGGTATTGTTGGAGCATATGGTAATTCTTTTTCAATTTTTTGAGGAACAGCCATACATAGAGGCTGCTCCATTTTACATTCCCACCAGCTGCGCACAGCGTTCCAGTTTCTGCTCGTCCTTGCCAACACTTGTTATTTTGTGTTTGTTTGTTTTTGTATAGTAGTCATTCTAATGGTTATGAGGTGATATCTTGTGGTTTTGTTTGGCATTTTCCTGATGATAAATGAAGTTGAGCATCTTTTTTTCATATGCTGGTTAGCCATTTGTATCTTCTTTGGGGAAATGTCTATTCAAGTCATTTGCCCATTTTTTAATCGGGTTATTTGTTGTTGTTAAGTTGTTTAAAAACTTTTTAACATGTTTTCAAGCATACACAAAAAATAGAGTTGTTTAAATGAATCCTCGTGCATCTATCACTCATTTATACCAGTTGTCAACATTTTGCTAATGTTTTTCATCTACCTTCCTCCCATGTACATCTTAAATGCAGTATTTTAAAGTAAATTCCAGACATTAGGTCTTTTATCCATAAATATTTCAGAATATTTTTCCAACAGATGACTATTTAGAAGGTTAAACCAGTATAATTATCACACCTAGCAAAATTCTTACAATTATCTAATACCCAATTCATGTTCAGTTTCCCCCAATTGTATTAAAATGTCTTTACAGAATGGTTTGTTGCAGACAAAGTACACATCTGCCTTTGGTCTGATGTTTCTTAAATCTCTTTTAATCTATAATCCCACCCCTACCCCCATGAATATGGAATCTCCCACATACTAGATTTGTCCGATTTTGTAAACTGCCTCCTGAGATTCATATGGAGGAACAGACTGGAGGGGAAGGGAGAGTGACAGTGGGTAAAGAGACCGGTAAGGAGACTGTTGCAAAAACCCAGCCAGGGGAGGCTGGAGGCTGGATGCGAGGGTCAGCGGGAGGTGGGAGAGGTGGGCTGATGCTGGGTGTTTAAAAGGTGGAGCCTGAAGAACTGGATGTGAGTAGGAGGTTGGGAGCCTGGTTGGGAGGCAGGGCCAAATTCTGGCCCAGGGGAGGCAGAGGTTTGGAGCTCAGGGACCTCTGGGTGTGCGTATCCTCAGGGAGGGGGGGGTTGGCCCTGATCTCACTGACCCCGCCCCCCGGCAGGTTCCCCCTGAAGGATGGCCCCCGGCTGCAGGCCTGGCTGAGGCACATGGGGCGTGAGCACTGGGTGCCTAGCTGCCACCAGCACCTGTGCAGCGAGCACTTCGCCCCCTCTTGCTTCCAGTGGCGCTGGGGCGTGCGCTACCTGCGGCCGGATGCTGTGCCCTCCATCTTCTCCGGAGCGCCGCCCCCCAAGGTGAGCTCAGGAGAGTCCCACTGCTGGAGTCTGATCCCCCGCCCTCCCCTCTGAGGGAGGTCCCTCCTGCAGGCTGACTCTCAGCCCTCCACTCCTGAGGAATTTTCCCTTGGAGTCCGGCCCTGATGTCCTCCATCCCCCATCTCTTGCCTTGTCTTCCAGAGGCAGACGAATTCCCGAAGCATCGAGAAACCAGTCGTGCCTCCAACTCCACAGGAAGCCACGTCCCTGTCCCCTGGTCCAGCCCTCCCGGCTCCTGGCCCCGTACAGCTTGTGGTGCTGGGGCCAGCATCCGGGGGCCCCGAGGTCCCAGCCACCGTGTTCCTGACTCCCCTGCCGCTTCCGCGGGTTCCCACGGGGCCGCGCCCTGGAGTGTCGGCCCAGCACCCCCGGGCCGGGCTGGGTGCGGCGCTGGGAGCGCTGCAGCGGCGGGTGCGGAGGCTCCAGCGGCGCCACGAGCGGCACCAGGCGCGGCTGCGGGCTCTGGAACAGCTGGCGAAGCAGCTGCGCGCGGAGAGCCTGCTGGCGCCGGTGCACCGGGGCCGGCTGCGCGCGGTGAGTGCCCAGCCTGGCCCACACAGTGGGTGTGCTTTCGGCTAAACTAGAGCCCAGAGTTGAAAGTCAGAACATTTCACCCGTGTTAACAAATTTCTGGCTTGAAAAAAATCAGTCTGGCAATGCCAAGCAACTATCGGTGGGAGCTGAGTAGTGGCTGCTCCATTTATTAATAATATTATAATATTTAAGCAGCCCTTACTCTCTTCTAGACACAGAGTTAATAACTTATTGAAAACTCACTATGACCTTGATAATTGAAACTGCTCTTGTCCCCATTTTCCATATGAAAAAACTGACGCACAGAGGGCTTCCCTGGTGGCACAGTGGTTGAGAGTCCGCCTGCCGATGCAGGGGACACAGGTTCGTGCCCTGGTCCAGGAAGATCCCACGTGCCGCGGAGCGGCTGGGCCCGTGAGCCATGGCCGCTGAACCTGCGCGTCCGGAGCCTGTGCTCCGCAATGAGAGAGGCCACAGTAGTGAGAGGCCCGCGTACCGCAAAAAAAAAAAAAAACAACAAAAACTGAAGCACAGAGTGGTCCAGTAACTTGCCCAAAGCCAGGCAGTCAGTAAGTTGCAGAGCCAGGATTCAAACCCAGGTGCCTGGCCCCAGAGGAGGCCTGTGCTCTGTGGGAGAGCTCCCTGCCTGGCCCCTATAGAGCTTGAGTTTGCAACTCTATACTAGAGTCTCCCAGGCCCTATCTAAGGCCCTTTTGCCCCTATGTTTTACTGCTGAGTATTTTCTGGTGTGGGGAGTGGAGGGGATCATGTCTTTTTTTATTTGGCTATGCCACGCGGCTTGTGAGGTCTTAGTTCCCCAACCAGGGATCGAATCTGTGCCCCCTGCAGTGGAAGCACAGAGTCCTAACCACTGTACCACCAAGGGAATCATGTCTTTAAAAATCAAAATTTGACCAGGCCTTTTTCCTGCTTAAAACCCCAGGGTCAAGCTTGAGGTCCCAGGGCCCTTGTTCCTGCCTGGACAAGGGAGGTGGGAGGGGGTTTCAGAAAGCCCCTGAGGTACCTCTGTAGCTAAGGTGTCTCAACCTGACAGCCAGTGGGTTGGGCCTGGCCCACAGATATTATTCTTTTGGCCTCAGTAATGCTGTAAAATATTTTCTGGTCTCTCCTGAAGACTCAGAAGATCTAGCAGCACTGGGTTCACATCCCCAGATAGTAGCAGTCAGCCAGAGCTGCAGTGGCTGTCCCTGGAGGCTTCATGTTTGAGACTGTGGCCTGAACCATGCTGGAGCACAAGAGGGACATATGGGGGGTGGGCGGGGGCAAGGACATAACTCAGACTCAGGCCTGTGGCTCTTCATGGAGCCTGCCAGGGCCCCTGGGCTGACAGTGTCTCTCTCTGCCTCCCCTGTCCCCATTCCATCCCTGTCTCAATCTCTTCTCCCTCTCCCACATTCATCTTTGTCTTTCTGCCCCCTGTGTCTCTGTCATCCCATCTATCTCCCCACTTCCCATGTCTCTTTTCTCTCCCACATTCATCTTTGTCTTTCTGCCCCCTGTGTCTCTGTCATCCCATCTATCTCCCCACTTCCCATGTCTCTTTTCTCTCCCACATTCATCTTTGTCTTTCTGCCCCCTGTGTCTCTGTCATCCCATCTATCTCCCCACTTCCCATGTCTCTTTTCTCTCCCACATTCATCTTTGTCTTTCTGCCCCCATGTCTCTGTCATCACATCTGTCTCCTGACTTCCCATGTCTCTCTTCATCTGCATCTTTATCCCCCATATCCATATCCCTGTCTCCCTGCCCCTACATTTCTCCCACCCTCCATATCTGTCTCTCCATGTCTCTCTTCCCCCACATCTCTCTCCCTGTTTCCCCATACCTCTTTATACCCTCATGAATGTCTCTCTGGTTCTTACATCTCTCTCCTCACATCTCTCTCTGCCCATATCTCTCTCTGTCTCCTGACACCCGCCTCCCACCTCTACCTCCCTGTTCCTCACCATTTCTCCCCCTGCCCCCACTTTTTCCTTCCCTCCTTCCCTCCTACCCTCCCCTCACTCCCCTCATTCCCCTGTGTCCTCCATCTCTAATACTTCTTTGCCTGGGACGGCCCAGCTCCCTGGACCTGAGGAGTCCCAAGCCTTCACCATCATCTGTGGAGGGCCTGACATAGCTGTGGTCCTTGCCCAAGGTCCTGCACCTCCCACCCTGGACGCCAAGCCTGAGCTCCTGGACACTCAGACTCCCAGTGCATAAGGACCAGGACAGATGACAGAAGACAGAGGAAGAGAGACGCATCAAACGTGGGCTTGGCCCAGCCCCATGACCCATGCCTGGGGCATAGCAGTGCCTCCCTCAGGGGCCTGGCTCCCACCACCTCCTCCTAGGGACCCCTTGAACCTTAGGGCTGACCTTGGCCCAAGACCCCTGTCAGCAGTGATTACCCTGGGAACCAGGTCCCAACCCCACCTTCAATCTTTGCGGTCAGTAAAACATTCTCAGAGCAGAGCAAGGGTTGTTTGTTTGGAGAGAGTTGTACCTGGTTCTGAAGAGCCCCTTGTACCCTTTGCCAAGCCTGGTGCCAAGCTGGGGATACTGCAGTGAACACAGCTGACAAAAGTCCTGTCCTCGTGGTGCTCACTTTCTGCTTGAGCAGAAGATGAACTAGTAAATTAATAAACAGTATAATTTCAGGTTGTGATAAGTGCCATAAAGACTGAATGAAAATGTAATGGGCTGGGTGGGAGGGAGGACTCTCTAAGGAGACAATGTTTGAGCAGACACCTGATGATGAGAAGGAGCTGGCCTGGGAGGCACGTGGACTGGATGTTCCAGGGAGAAGAATGGCCTCTGCACATACCCTACCATCTAAGGTATAAGCCGGAGGAAGACAGTGTTGCTATGGCGAACACTGAAGCAGGGAAGGGAGTGAGTGAGTGTGTGTGAGGAGGGTGGGGTTGGGATGCAATGTTAGATAGAGCAGAAAAGGTCTCATTGGAAAGGTACCAATAAACGAAAGCCTAAAAGAGAGGAGTAAGGGAACCAGGTATCTGGGGAAAGAGCATTCCAGGCAGAAGGAAAGCCAGTTCAGAGGTCCTGGGGTGAGGAGGAACAAGGAGGCCAGGGTGGTTAGAGTGGAGTGACTGAGGGGGAGAGTGAGAGGAGGTGAGATTGGAGAGATGACAGGGAAGTTCACACAGGGACTCGTGGGTTGTGGTTGAGACGTTGGCTGTTACCTGCAGTGAGGTGCAGCAAGCAGATGCCTTTAGGAAGGTCCTGATGTGATAGGTGTTAATAGGTCCCTCTGGCTGCATATTGGAGTGTTGGGGGGAGCTGCCATAGTCCAGGTGGGAGAGGATGAAGGATGGACCAGGATTAGGGCCTGGGCCTGGGGTGAGGGATGAAATTCTGGAAATAGCTTGAATGGAGCTACTGGGCCTGCACATTAGAAGGATGAGAGGTGGAAGGCAAAGTCAGCCAGCCCTGTTCAGGCTGGGGTGATTGTGGACAGTGCAGGCCACAGCCAGTCAGGTGTGACAGCCCAGCCAGGATGATGGGGCCAGGAAGGCCTCATCCCTGGGCTGGCTCCTGGAGGCCTTTCTGGGGGGAGGAGTCCATTGGCAGATCTATCCCCTAGACACTGCCAAAGCCATGTAGCACGGTGATTAAAAGCCCAGGCTCTATAGCCAGGCCGCTGGGATTCAAGTCTTAGCTCCATTACCTATCTGCTGTATGCCCTTGGGTAAATGGCTTAACTTCTCTGGGTAAGTGCTGTGTGCGCACTATGTGATAATGACAATGACAGTGGTTATAGGAGTCTCCACAAAGTCATCCCTCTGAGACATCCCTTGTCCAGGGTGGACATGGAGTAGAGGTCAGGTCTGATATGTCAGAAAACACCCACCACTACCACACATTGAGACCCCTGCCCAAACTGGTCTGGTTTGCAGGCCTTCGCAAAGGCGCTATCACAGCGGAATGGACAATAAGAGCTGTGCCCGTTTTCCCATCCCTCTCTTTTCGCCCTTGTCCCTGCTTCATCTCTCTCCTTCTGTCTCCATGCCTCACATCCTTTTTCGTGGCCATTTCTTCTCCCCGTCCTCGGAGTCTATACCCTTCCCACCGCTGCCTCCAGCCTTTTCATCAATGCAAGCAGCCTCGCAGTGTCTCCGCCCCCCGCGCCTGGTTGGGGGTGACAGCGCATGCGTCGTCAGCGCCCCTCCCTCTCCACCCCCATCCCCCGTCGGCGTCAGGGTCTCGTCCCCTTCTCTCTGTCTTCTACTCCCCCATCACTTGCCCAGGCACTGGCACCCCATTACTCCAGTTTCCCCGGTTTCAGCTTTGGTCTCCAGCCCCAGACACCCGAGGTAAGATGGGTAGAGGGGAGGCCCGCGGAGAAGGGGAGGGGCAAAGCATCCTGCATCCTGAGATAAACAAACCGGGGGAGGGGGCGGCCTAGACTGAGGGCCCTGACGCGGGAGGACAAGAATGGGGCACTGGCCAGGGGGAAGTGGTAGGCGTTGGGCCCACAAACCAGCGTCCTCTGATGGGTGACTGGCGTCCCTATGATTGCCCAAAATCCAGAGCTGGGGGCGTGGGAGCCACCCGGAGCCCGGTGAGCGTCTAGGGGGCTCAGATTCCGGAGACTGGGGCACCCGCTCTAGCTGACCTCTGCCCCCAGGATTTGCCTGAAGGCCACCCCCAACTCTGCACCTGCCCACTGAGGGCCACCAAGGATCATGACTAAGACAGATCCCGCCCCGATGGCCCCACCGCTCAGGGCGGAGGGAGAAGAGGAGGAGGAGGAGGAGGAGCCTGTCCCAGAGCCCCCCAGCCCCACCCAGGAGCGCCGGCAGAAGCCTGTTGTGCACCCCTCGGCACCTGCCCCCCTCCCCAAGGACTACGGTAACCACCCTCCCCACTCAGCAATATGGCCTGGAGCCTTGGGTGGCCAGGGAGGTTTGTCTGAACTCTGCTGGTGGAGATGGTGGGAGGAATCTGGAGGATTTGAAGGTGTTCTGGAGGAGTCGTGGCCCTTGGATTCCCCCCCCCTTCATTAATTCATTCACCCATTGGAGAATGGAATCGGGATAATCATAATATTTGATTCATGACACATCATTCAGTCATTTAGTCATTAAACAAGCATTTTTGGAAAGCCTGCTATGGACCTAGGAACTGGAGGCACAGCGTGGAGCAAGACAGATCTAGTCTTTGCCTAAGAGAACTCGCAGGCCTCAATGACAACCACACAAATAAGTATAAAAATATAAGTACATAATTACAAGACTTGATGAGGATTGTGTTTGCTAAGAACCGAATTCTGCAAGAGCTTTTTAAGATACGCGTTCCCTGAGGAAGGAACATTTGAGGGAGACTCAAGGATGAATTGAGGGTTAACAAGGGAAAAGATTAGGGGAAGGGGGTCCCAGGCAAGGTAACTGCAGGAGTAAAGGCTCTGAGGTAGGAAGATGTGGAGCTGAGAGGGTGGCCTCTTGGAGAAAAGGAAAGTGTCTACTCATTCACCAAGCACTGTTTATCCGTCACTACTACTCTGTGACAAGCCTTGTGCTAGGAGATGGAGATTTAATGGTGAGCAATCCAGGCATGATCCCTGCTCTCAGGAGAGAAGGCAAGACTAAGCAAGTAACAGGTATATAAATCGGATAAGTTCAGATTGGAGTGGTTGCTATGAAAGAAATAAAAGATGGAGATATAACAGAGAATGGCTAGGGGGCAGCACCTTGAGACAGAGTGGTCAGGGTGGGTCTTTGACGAGGTGGCATTTAGGCTGAGACCCAGAGCATGAGGAGGAATCAGCCATAGGAGAGCTGGAGAAAGAGGGTTCCAGGCTGTAAGCAGCAAGTGCAAAAACCCTGAGGCAGGACTGAGCTTGGAGCAGAAGGAAAATCTTGGTGTTGCTGTTAGGGAGTGATCGGAGCTGAGATGAGAGGTTGGCAATGGCTAGATCTGGAAGGGCCTTAAAGGCTACTGTGAGAACTTTGGATATATTCTAAGTGTGATGGCGGGGGAGAGCAGTTTGTGGGGGGGGGGCAGGTCTGATTTATATTTTTAAAAGCTCCCTCTGGCTACTGGGTAGAGAGGGTGGAGCTCAGCCAGAATTAGATATAGGAGGAGGCTTTTAAAAGATGTTGGCTGGGAATCCCCAGCAGCTGTAAGTTCGGAAATGAAGTTCCAAGTTCAGAGAGTAGGCGTCATCGGGATAGGGCAGGAGGGGTGGCATCTGTGGACATGTCACCCACTAGAGGTGGGTCAGAGAGGCCATAAGTTGCCCTCAGTCTGATAGAAAAATAAGAACGTTATCTGGGTGTCTAGGGCCGGGTATCCACCCTGGGAAACTGGAAAATCTCCACTGGAAATGTGGCTGGATGTGGCTGGGACCTGTGGCCTGCTGGGAAGTCAAAGAGCCTAGGGTATCTGCCCCCCGTCCCCAGGAATCCTGCCTGTAGAACAAGGAGGGTTTGGTCACAGAATGTGAAGGAATCTGAAAATGTAGTCTAGGACAGAGAGAGGGCTAAGGTGGACTCCAAGAGGAACTCGTGTATTTATTAAATTTGTACATTAATTCAGCTAGACTGACAGAGCGCCTCCTGCGTGGATAAGGGAGTGAACAAGGCAGCCTGGAAACGTCCTAGTGAGGGGGACAAGCAAGAAAGGAAGAGAATGAGGAAGAAGAGAATGAGAGGAAAAGAGGGAGGGAGGAAGGAGTAAACAAGTAATGTTAAGCAGTGATTTTCTTCTTCTTTTTTTTCTTTTGGCCACGCCGCGTGGCATATGGGGATCTTAGTTCCCTGACCAGGGATCGAACCCGGGCCTCCTGCGTAGGAAGCACAGTGTCTTAACCGCTGGACCACCAGGGAAGTCCCTAAGTAGTGATATTTTTAAAGAAATGAAAAAGGGCAAGAGATAAAGAAGGGCAGAGGTGCTGATTTAGCCAGGGTGGTCTGGGGAGGCCTCTCTGAAGCCTTAGGAAGATCTCAGGGAAGACAGGCCCAGGCAAGAAAAACAGCAAGCACAAAGCCCTGAGAGAGGAATTTGCCTGGCGAGTTGGAAGGACAGAAGGTCAGTGTGGCTGGAGAGGAACAAGTGAGGGGGAGAGGGCAGAGAACAGATGAGGCCAGTTTGTGCAGGGCCTGTGGGCCAGGGTGAGGATTTGGGTCTGTACTCTGAGTGTGATGGGAGCCAGGGCAGGCTTAGCCAAGGAGAGCTGTGCTGTGACTGGGGTTTTAAAAAGAGCACACGGGCTGCTTCCGGGAGACACCTTCCTTGCGGTACGTCCCTGGGCTCTGTGTCATCTGGTCATTCATTTGCTCATCCATTCAACATGCACTGGGCTCCTGCCTTGTGCCAGCCCTGTGCCGGGTGCTGACGTTACTACAGGGCAGCACTCTAAAGGGGGGGAGATGGAAGTTCCTCTGGGCACCCCCTGGCTGGCCACAGGTTGGATCCTGCCCATGGATCCATTTTATGTGGACTGCACAGTAATTGAAATTTGGGGAGATTTTTCTTAAAAACCGTGACTTCTGGCTTCTTAATTTTCTTTACCCTGGAGATTTGGCTAAACCATGCCCCGACAGGGCAACATGCGCTAGAGCAGTAGCAGCCCCCTTGGGCATGCAGACTCCTTAGCACACTCTTGTTTCATGGGGTGGAGTTTGCTGCTATATGATCTTCCAATTTTTCAAGACACACCAGGCATCCACGTTTCTATGTGAGACCTGATTTTGAAACCTCACGCTGGCCACACAGAAAATGCCTGTGGCCCATGTGCCACCAGTTTGAGACTGTATTAGAAGGTTTTAAAGGTCTAGAGCTCCTCTGCCTTAGGATGGAAGGAGGGGGGGTCAGTCCACAGTTTGCCTGGGGTGATCTTGGACCTCTCACCACCCCAGCCTTCACCTTCTTCGACCCCAACGACCCTGCCTGCCAGGAGATTCTGTTTGACCCGCAGACCACCATCCCTGAGCTGTTCGCCATTGTGCGCCAGTGGGTGCCCCAAGTCCAGCACAAGATTGATGTCATTGGCAATGAGGTGAGAGCGCTGGGCAAGCGAGGGAGGAAAGGACGGGGTCCCTCACGTGTCTGGGTAACCCTCCCTGGTCCCCTGGTACTCCCAGATTCTGCGTCGAGGCTGCCATGTGAACGATCGTGATGGGCTGACCGACATGACACTGCTCCATTATGCGTGCAAGGCGGGGGCCCACGGAGTCGGTGAGGGTCCAAGCCCCCAAACCTAACTGCCACGCCCAACACTCTCAGAACCCCGGCCCTCAGACCTCCATCCTGGACCCACAGCCTAAGATCCCAAAGTGCAGTCCCTGAAGCCCTGGGCCTTCCCCATGCCCTGGGCCCACACTCTGGAGGAGAGAACCCAAGCTGACCTGGGCTGTCGCGCAGGGGACCCCGCGGCGGCTGTACGCCTCTCGCAGCAGCTGCTGGCACTGGGCGCAGACGTGACCCTGCGCAGCCGCTGGACCAACATGAACGCGCTTCACTACGCGGCCTATTTTGACGTGCCGGATCTCGTGCGCGTGCTACTGAAGGGTGCACGGCCCCGAGGTGAGGGGGAGGGTCAGGACCTAGGCGAGGAAGGAGGGCTGGAAGCAGAAGGAGGGTACCCAGGTGTGGGGGGAGGAGACGAGTGAGAAGGCTGGGAAGGCGAGTGATGGGGCCTGGCATGGGAGGCCAGGGTGGGAGGCGGGAGGCGGGAGGCGCAGGAGAAGGAGTTCAGGGGTCCAAAATGTCAGGGCCTGGCGGGAGCTGGTTGGGAGGGGTGTGGCCGAGGAGGGGCGGGGCTCTGCATCAGAGGTTGCCGTGGCGGGGGGCGGGGGGGGCCCTGGGGCCTGCGGGTTAAGAGATGGATGAAGAGGTGGACTTCGGAGGCTGGAAGGCAGCGGGAGGGCTGGGGTGCTGAGGGCGCTCACCCGGAACCCTCCTCTCACCCACTTCCCAGTGGTGAACTCCACGTGCAGTGACTTCAACCATGGCTCAGCCCTGCACATCGCTGCCTCCAACCTGTGCCTGGGCGCGGCCAAATGTTTGCTGGAACACGGTGCCAACCCGGCGCTTCGGGTACTGCCACCCTGGCCCAGTCCTGTTACCTTCCTTCTCCTTCCTCCCCAATCGCTTTCTGGCCAGCAGGCCTCTGCAGAGGATGGGAGCGGGGGAGGGGGCGGGCCAGAACCACTTGAGTTTCTTGAAGCTCTCATTCCCCATTGGCCCAGTTGGACCCTTAACCCGGTACCACAGGAGCCCATTTTCAGTGTTTGTCCTTCACATGGCCCCATTCCGGGCTTGGGATCTTGGCCCTGAGGGCATGACCTACAGCACTGAAGTGGGACCTTCATTCCCTATTGGCTCCATACTTGACATCCCCAGCCTGAGGTCTCAGGGGTGGACTTCCCTGGGGATGGTGGGCTGTACCTTAATGCCCCACCCCTTCCTATTTCCAAGTTGGCCCAGGGTATGACCTACTCCCACCTCTGCCTCACCTCGACCCGGGGTCTCTGGGGGCACGGGCTCAGTGGGAGTGCAGCCTATGCCGCTGAGTCTTTGCTCCCTCTCTTCCTGTTGGCCCCCAGAACCGAAAGGGACAGGTGCCAGCGGAGGTGGTCCCAGACCCCATGGACATGTCCCTGGACAAGGCAGAGGCGGCGCTCGTGGCCAAGGAGCTGCGGACGCTACTGGAGGAGGCTGTGCCGCTCTCCTGCGCCCTCCCCAAGGTTACGCTACCCAACTATGACAATGTCCCAGGCAATCTCATGCTCAGTGCACTGGGCCTGCGCCTGGGAGACCGCGTGCTACTGGATGGCCAGAAGGTCAGGGACTGGAGCAGGGAAGGGCGGGCAGGACTCAGCCCTCATCCCTCAGAGCTGGGTCTTCGGGCAGAGTGCAGACTCTCCCCTTTGCCTGCCCACCCTCCCAGTCATGCACACAGTATTCATTTTGTCTAACAGTTGTTCTGTGAGCGCCTCCTTTGTGCCCCACCCAAGCTGAGCTCTCAGTCCAAGGGGGAAGACAGATCCATCTCCTGACAGTGACAGCCCAGAGCTGTCATGGCTCACGAGGAAGCACACGCAGAGTGATCAGCGCAACTCTGCCCCATTTGGATCCCCCTGGGCCTTGTGGTTCCCATCCAGGGGCCACTTGTGTTCCCAGAGTGGTCAATACTTTGCTCACTTGAAGATGCTGAGGAACGAGCCAGAAGAAGAAAGGGAGAAGGGGGCCCTAGGGAGGGGGAGCAGGTATAAAGTCCCAGAGGACGGAGAGATCTTTATTCATCCAATCATTCCAAGTTTGATTCATTTACCTGGTGTCCCTCAGGCTCCATGCTGGACCCAGCCTGTCCTTGGGGATAAAGGCCTGTGTTAGCCCCAGCCGTGCTCTCATAGAACTCCATTTCTATTGAGGAAGAGACAGTCAATAAAGTATACCCATAGTTAAGATAATTTCCAGTAGCAACAAAGGCTTTGAAAACCATTAAATGCTTGGATTTAATAAATTGGCCCTGGCTGAGGGCCGAGGTGGTTTTAGCTAAGGTCTTCTGAGAAGGCTTCTCTGAGGAGGTGATATCTGAGCTGAGATGGGAAGGAGGCTCACCTTGCAAAAATATGGAGACAGAGGAGACCGCAGGTACAAAGTCCCAGAGGAGGGGAGGGGTAGCGTGACTGGAGGGGAGTTATCTAGGGAGGGTGAAGTGGAGACGTTAGCAGGGGCTGGATCTCACCAGACCTGCAGGCCACTGGAGTGAATCTGAATTTTGTTTCTTTGTACAGTGAGAAGCCATAAAAGTCACATTTTGTTTCGTAATCAAGAGTTTTGCATGCATCAGCCCCATCTGGAAAGTTTCTGTACATGATTTAATCAAATCAGTGTGACAATTTTGAAAGCAGGATGGGTTGATTCTCTCCGTTTTACAATATAGAAGACTGTAAGAAGCCCAAGAGGTGAAACTCTTTGTCTGAAGACATGTAATAACAATCTCTGCCTGTAGAGAAGCAGCATAGCACAGTGGTTATGAACTCAAGCTCAGGGATTTGCTCAGGCAAACCTCAGCTTTGCCACTTACCAGCTGTGGAGCCAGTGATTTCACCTCTCTGGGCATCAGTTTCTCCATCTGTAAAATGGAGCTGATAGTACCCACTCGAGGGGGGTTGTTTGAGGTTTATTTTATTTTATTTTTTAAAATTAATTTGTATTGGCATATAGTTGATTTACAATGTTGTGTTAGTTTCTGCTGAACAGCAAAGTGAATCAGTTCTGTATATACATATATCCACTCTCTTTTAAGATTATTTTCGAGGTTTAAATTAGGTAAAATGTGTAAAGCCCTTAGAATAGGGCTTGGCTCTGTGTGCCAGGCACTGTTCTGATCCCCACACCAACTCTCCAAAGTCGGCACTATTATTTAGCCCATTTTATAGATAAGGAACTGAGGCTTAGAGCAGTGAAGAAGCCTCACGCAAATGATAATAACCACATTCACTGCAGCTAAGCAACTTCACATGTATTAAAAATGTTTCCACCAGATAACCAGCCTCTGAGGTGGACTGTTATCCCCATTTTCCAAATGAAACTGAGGCCCCGTGAGGTCCCTTTACCAAAGTTACAGGATAATAATAGGCAACACTTACTGATCCCTTACTCAGCACCAGGCCCTGTTCTGAGGGCTTTTATGTCTCTATAGCATTCATGTCCAATAGACCTTTCTGTGAGACTGGAAATGTTCTGTGTCTGTGTAGTCCAGTGAAATAGCCATGAGCCACATGTGGCTATTAAGCACTTGAAATGTGGCTAGTGTGATTGGAGAAATGATATTTGAATTTAATTTTAGTTAATTTCAATTG
Organism: Lipotes vexillifer; assembly: GCF_000442215.2. NCBI lineage: Eukaryota > Metazoa > Chordata > Mammalia > Artiodactyla > Lipotidae > Lipotes > Lipotes vexillifer. Next base: position 6,116,231 of record NW_006798798.1, on the reverse strand, counting down.
TCATATGTGGCTAGTGGCCGTTTACTGCATCGGACAGCGCAGCTCTGCAACAATCCTGTAAGGTGGGTGAGATTTCTGTTCCCATTTCGCAGATGAGGACGTTGAGGCACAGTTAAGTTATACAACCAGTGAATGGTGATGTCCAAGCTGAGATTTAAGCCTGGGGCTCCCTCATCCATCCCACCATGCTGCCTGTGTGCTGGTGATCTTATCATGGCCTCTCAAGGTGCACCCAAGCCATATCCTCCCTTGTTTCCTCAGACGGGCACGCTGCGGTTCTGCGGGACCACGGAGTTCGCCAGCGGACAGTGGGTGGGCGTGGAACTGGATGAACCTGAGGGCAAGAACGATGGCAGTGTTGGGGGTGTCCGGTACTTCATCTGCCCTCCCAAGCAGGGTCAGTCCCACTGGGGCCCGGAAGGATGGTGGTGGGGTCCACTCCGTAGTTCTGCTGCTGCTGCTGAGTGCTGGGGTTGGGAGGTGATGAGGGGAGTCAGAGGGCAGAGGCTTGGACAACTCCCAGCCCAGGCTCTGTCCCCCCAGGTCTCTTTGCCTCTGTGTCCAAGATCTCCAAGGCAGTGGATGCACCTCCCTCATCTGTCACCTCCACACCTCGGACTCCCCGGATGGACTTCTCCCGTGTCACAGGCAAAGGCCGCAGGGAACACAAAGGTCAGAGGGGGAGCCCTAGGAGTGACGAGAGCCATTCTTGAGGATATTCTGTGGGTAGCCCAGCTTCTGTGACTCAGTTTCTCCTCAGGCTCAAACTCCCATTTTAGAGGATGACCTCTGAGTTCCTGACTTTTGTGCCTCAGTTTCTCCTTTGACTCAGTACTGGTCCCACCCAGTTCTTGCAAGGACCTGTGTGTTCCCTGCCCCCTATGACTTAGTTTCCCCTTAGACCCAAAGGTTTTCTCCCAGTTTTAGGGAAGAATCTATGGGGTTCCTGGCTTTAGTGACTTGATTTATCCTCAGACCTAACTCCCCCCTTCATTTTAAAGGGACAGTTTCTGGGTTTCTGACTTCTGAGACTCAGTTTTTCCCTTGGCCCAAATATCCTCAACTTTGAGAAAGAGTTTTGAGGTTCTGTAGGTTCTTGACTTAGTTGTCTCTCAGGCCCAAAGCCCCCACCCCCATTCTCTGGCAGCTGGGATTGTTTCCTTTCACGCCCACCCCCCAAGCCCATTTCAGAGGAAGGCTCGTCTCGTTTGAACCAGGACAGTTTCTACCTTGTGGCTTTCTGGGTGACACGGGGCCCCCAGGGCTGGCATCTGGAGGCCTCACCCTCACCCCTTGTCCCCTTCCCGCCAGGTAAGAAGAAGCCCCCATCATCCCCGTCTCTGGGCAGCCTGCAGCAGCGTGAAGGAGCTAAGGCTGAGGTTGGAGACCAAGTCCTCGTCGCAGGCCAGAAGCAAGGGATCGTGCGTTTCTATGGGAAGACAGACTTTGCCCCAGGTGAGGATAGCTACCTGGGCTGGGGACAGGCAGGGCCTCGAGGCATCCTGACACTCTCCGGTTGCAGGTTACTGGTACGGCATAGAGCTAGACCAGCCCACTGGCAAACACGATGGCTCTGTCTTTGGTGTCCGGTACTTCACCTGCCCCCCACGGCATGGAGTCTTTGCACCAGCATCTCGAATTCAGAGGTGAGCCCAAACTCTGGTCCCAACTCAGGGCACCACCCAGAATCCTGATGCCCCGCTTGGATGTCTCCTCCTCTTGGACCAGGAGGACAGTGTGGATATCCACCCCCACACCCTAGCTCTTTCGTCGTAGGCCCCCCAGGGCTCCGCTCCTGGCTGGCCTCTTGTGGCTCTGACTCCTCCCACTCCTCATGTCTCCCCAGGATTGGTGGATCCACTGACCCCCCTGGGGATAATGTTGGAGCCAAAAAAGTACATCAAGTGACAAGTGAGTTGGGGGCTGGCTGTGGGAGGAGTGTGGATTTGGGGATAGGAGGAAAGGTCTTGGGTCCTCAGGTATATGCTGGTGACAGAATCTCCAGTATTTAATTGGGGACACAGGGTCCAGGAAAATGATGAGACAGGATCCCAAAAAGGATGGGCACTATAGGGATGGGGATGTTAACGACAAGGCTCTGAGCAGGCACCGGGGACATGGGTAGTTCTTGGAGGACACAGGGAATATTATTGACAAGAGGTCTAGATGACTATTGGGAACGTAGGATATCGGGGACGTGGATAAATATTAATGAAAAAGAGTCTGGGTAGATACTGAGGACAGAGGTGGGTCTATCATCCCCTCACACCTGAGACCTTGCCCTTCCCTTCAGTGACGCAGCCCAAACGCACCTTCACAACAGTCCGGACCCCAAAGGACATCGCATCAGAGAACTCCATCTCCAGGTACGTAGCAACCCTTGGCCCCCCTCTCCTGTGGGATATTCAGGGAGAGGCATCCACCAGGCCATTGGACACAGGGAGTCTGGAGTTCTGGGTTGGGGCTGGAAATAGAGGTTAGGAAAACATACAACTAGTTAGCTTACCCAGAAGCAGTCTTTAGGGAGTGAGGCCCCATAGTGAATTCTGGTGACTTCAACTTATATATATATATATATA
>NW_006798798.1:6087109-6113507 GCF_000442215.2 Lipotes vexillifer | reverse complement strand
TATTTATATATATATATATATATATATATATATATATATATATATATATATATATATATATATATATATTTGGCTGCGCCGGGTCTTAGTTGTGGCATACGGGATCTTCACTGCGGCATGCGGGATCTAGTTCCCTGACCAGGGATCGAACCTGGGTCCCCTGTGTTGTGAGCACGGAGTCTTAACCACTGGACTGCCAGGGAAATCCCTGGTGACTTCAACTTTTAAGGGGCAGGTAAAAGAGGCAGAACACCTTCCGCTCCACGCGAGCCTGAGAGGGCACAGCTGGAGAAACAGAGGCAGAATCCAGAAAGGCCAAATCCCAGACACTCGGGGAAGAGCTGGGCGGTGATGGATCCAGATGCTCCCGCATGCTGTACCAGGGTGTGACACAGTTTTCTTCCCCAGGTTGCTCTTCTGTTGCTGGTTTCCCTGGATGCTGAGGGCGGAGATGCAGTCTTAGAGGCTCTGGACATCTGAGAGAGACACAGAGCCTCCTCTAGCATCTCCTGACACAAGGAGCCCCCGAGTCACCCTGAGATAGAGATTCCCAGTAACACATCCAGAATAGAGACCCCCATTAGTCAGCCCTCGATCACTGAGGCCCCATTATTAACAGATTCCCTCATGATAACCCCCCAAATACAGACCCTATGTTACCCAGAAAGAGATTCCCTAAGTGTAGTACCTTCAGGCTAGTCCCAACCCCTCAGAGGAGACCCCCCCAATAACAGATTTCCACATCACCCCAAATGACGGTGACTTTCTCTACATAATGCTCCACAGCAGAACATTCCTGAGTCACTAGTCACTGGATCAGAACCCTTCCCTGTTAACAAAGACGCCCCCCCCACCATCAAGTCCCCTTGAAAGAAACACCTCCAAAGCAAGAGTAACAAACCCACATTTAATATCAGTCCCCTCAAGATGTTGTGACCCCCGTGGTCACCCCAAACCCCCTACACTGCAATCAGAGACTCCCTCCATTAACGAACCCCCCTGCTCTTACCCCTCAAGAAGAGACCCACATTAACCAGCCTACTGTCACCCCCAATTTACAGATACCAAAACAGTACTGGAAGTGCTAATTACAGGACCCCCAAGTCTTCCTATCCTCTGCACCCTCAAGAAACCCCCAGTGCCTTGTACGAAGCCCACCCCATGCGGCCCACAGCACCTGTGCTGGCCAGGCTCCCAGAAAATTCTCTATTTTTAAAGTAATTATTTCCCCCTTTGGGGGGACTCCAAAATTTGGAGGTCCCATTGTGGGACTCTGAGGATCCCAAACCCCAGAGTACATGTCCTAAATTCCCCTGTGCCCCCAAGTCCTAGAGCCCCTAGGAGACCCCAAAGCCCTAACTCCCAGGATCCCCAAATCATGGAATCCCCAAATCCCCAGGGAATCCCAAATTTAAAAAATCCAATCCCAAACCCCCAGGAAACCTCAATCATGGAGGTTCTTGTGCCTGGGATGGAAGAGATATGCATCCTGGGCCCCCAGGGCACCTCAAGCCCTATTCATAGGCACCAGAAACTCCAAACAGGAATTCTCATCCCTGGAAAGCAGAGGACTTCAATGCCCTGAATCCATGGATCTCAAGACACCCAAATTCCAAGAGCCCCAGCCCTAAGGGAACCCCAAATCCTCAAGCCTCCATCTCATACATGAGGGGCATCAAGGCCTTGAGGGGATCCCAAATCCTGGAGTCCCCATTTCAATCTACATTCTGGTCACAGGTCCAAAACACCAAATCTAAGTTACTGGCCCTGAAGGACCTCAGAGCACCCTGGCCAGACTAACAGCCCGACGGAGACCCTGAAGGCCCAGGGGTCCAGGGCAGACCTGGGGCCCTGAAAACCAAGGACAGCTCACGACTGCCCCTTCACTGCATGTCCCCAAACTCAGCATGACCCCTACCCCCTTCAATAAAGACGTTTCTACGGCTCTCTGTGTCGGGTCGGTGTTTAGGGAGTTACGGCCCTGCCTCTGTACCCTTGCTGGGTACAGCAATCTCGCAACCCTGCGGCTTTATATAGGATGGCCTAACCTGCGGGGAGTCCTTCCAACCATAGCGATTTTCCTGTGGCCGCCTCGGCTGCCCCTCCTTTCTGGGCTCTCCGCAGCGTGGACAGGTTCGGTTCTGGAGCTCTGATTGGTCGATGCCAGACGAAGACCCGTCTCTGAAGGGGCCCCAGTGGCTCAGAGGCCGAGAGGCACAGCCTGTCACCGAAGGAGTGCGAGGGGGCGGAACAACAGTGTGTGAGAGCGCCGATTGGGTGGAAGGAGGAGCCTTAGCGCCTTTGAGAATTCCCATTGGTCTGAGAATTCCTGCGTCGGCCATGTGGGTAGGAAGTGGCTGGGAAGGGAATGGGGGTGTTGAATTTGGATTTTGGAGGGGTCACTGGTGGACGGTCAGTTTGGGGCGCCGAGGGCGGAGATGGGGTCCAAGAGGGCTGAGAGTGGGGATCCGGGGAAGCTCAGATGGGAGTCCGAGGAAGCTAAAAGTGTGGGGTTCTAGAAGACAGAGTCGGGGGAACCAAGGGGTTCAGGGAGGGAAGGTGTGAGAGGGGTCAGGCTCAGGGTCAAAGGTCCAAGGGGGCTACAGGGAAGGGGCGCTCGGGAAGAGAAGTCTGAGGGGAGTCTAGCGTGGGGAGGATACAAGGAGACTGAAAATGGATGTGTCTGAGGAAGCTTAGATTGGGGGCACAAGCGTGCTCAGAATGGGGCGTCTGAAAAGGCTTGAGGCGGGAGGAGGGTCTATGAGGACCTCGAATATTGTTAGAGAGACGGGCTCGCGATTGCAGGTCTGAAGTTTTTAGGATGAGGTCTCAAATCAAGGTGTTTAAAGGGGGTCTGGGGTGCAGCCCTGGGGGATATGTGTGGAGCTCTTAAGAAAGGCTCCCAGTGGAGTCTGAGATTGTTCTCTGTAGAGGCTTGAGAGAGCAGACATGTGTAATTTGATGGGTATTTGGTGGATGGAGTTTGGGGGGAGTACTGTGGGTGCTCATTGTGTCTGGGCAGGGAGCCTAGGGGTGCATTGTGTGGCTTTTGAGATGCTGAGGACATCTAGGTTTTCGGAACCAAGTGGGTTTCACTAGAGGGCTGAGGTGAGGCCCTGGCCCAGGATAAGAGCAGAAGAAAGCTGGATCACAGTCTGAGGGTGGGAGGCTTGGCGACTTCAGCATGTTCTCCCCTCCCCACAGGAATGACCGGGTACACGGACTTGATGTCAATGGAGGATCAGGACGCCAGGGTTCCAGCTCTGGAACCATTCAGGGTGGAGCAGGTTGTCAGGACCGGGGGTGCAGAGGGTGAAGGTGGGAACTAGAGGGCGGGAGATAGAGTGGGGATAGGCAGGCTGACTGCTGGGTTTGTGGGCTGGGACTGCCCCCTCCCTCTCAATTCATCCTTACCCTCAGGGTCTAGCCCTACCCTCACCCCCACCTCCCCCTCCCCCAAATAGCCATTGATCCTTCGACTTAAGACCCTGGCCTGTCTGGGGACATCCTGAGCTCCGCTCCAGAGGAGGGGCTGCTCATGGATGGCAGCATCCCTGTGTGGGTCCAAAGGTCACACCTTCAGGGGGATCTCTCTATCCTAGGCACCACCTGTAATCTACTATGTCCCTGACTTCGTCTCCAAGGAAGAGGAGGAGTATTTGCTTCGACAGGTGACCTGTTTTTCCCCGCTTCCCAGAACCCTCTTGAACCCCCAGTTCTCGTGGGAGAGCCCGAAAGATCACAGTGAGGATCCTGGCAGGAGGGGGAGTGCCACCTGGCACCCATCCCTCACCACCTTCCCTATTCCTTTCTCAGCACCTGCTGGGGCCTGTCAGAAAGGGCTTTTCCCAGGAAGCTTAGGGGAAACCAAACTGATTCCTTTTTTTTTTTTTTTTTTGGCCACGCCACGCGGCTTGTGGGATCTCATTCCCCTAGGGATTGAACCTGGGCCATGGCAATGAAAGCGCCGAATCCTAACCACTAGACCACCAGGGAACTCCCCAAACTGATTCTTAGAAAGGTGGTGGTTATTATGGAGCTCAGACTCCCTGTGCTAAGACAGCCCTATCCGGCTACCTTAGAGAGAAGGAGGTTATAACATAGGCTGAGATAGCCCAGTTCACTCCCTTGAGATTTGGGGAATGAAGAATTTACAGTGTTCAGATTTCTGTGCTGAGATAACCGAGGCCTCAGAATGTTAAACGCTTCCCTGTGCTGATAGCTCAGCATAGACCCAGAGTCTTGGGAACAAGGTTACCAAGCACAGACCACCTGTGTTAGATAGCCCAGTCTGTACTCTATTCTTAAGGTCTGGGGAAAGGAGAATTTTACAAAGCTCAGAGTCTGTGCACTGGGATAGCCCTTTGCAGCCCCAGAGCCTTGGTTATAGAGCACAGATCTTCCCTGTGCTATCCCAACTAGTCCTGTCTAGTTTGAGTCCCAGGAATGAGTTAGCTCCAAAACTCAGACTCTCATACTGAGACAGCCGCTTCCAGCCCCATAACAATGAAGGAAATAAGGAGATTTCTTAGACTTTTTGAGATAACCCTTTTTAGACACTTGGGGTCTTGGCAGTGGAGAATTTTCAACGTACTCTCTTGGCTATACTGAATAGCCCTGTTGAGCACGTTTTCTCCCCCAGGCAAGAGGAACAAGGAGGTTCCAGGACTCAAGACTGTGCTGAGATAGCCCAGCAATCATGAAATTACAGAGTGCAGACTGTTTGCCGGGCTGAAAGAGCCCAACCCAGCCCAGAGCTCTGAGTAGATTCAGACCCTGATTGTGTAGCTCTGGTTCCCTCCCTCAATCCCTAGACACAGAGGGGCTTTGAGGCCAACGGCCTCCGCAGGGGGAAAGGGCAAGAATAAAATCCTGGGAACACTGTCTCGGAGAATGATCCCACAGACACTGAGATGACCCATTTCCACCCTAGGTGAAAACCCCTATGTTGGCCTGGGTGGGAGAACCAGAGAGGGTGGTCCTGGAAAAGGACTGACCCCCTTCCCACCTCCCAGGTCTTCAATGCCCCAAAACCAAAGTGGACCCAGCTCTCCGGGAGGAAGTTACAGAACTGGGGTAAGTGTCTCCGGCTGTGGGCATGGGTGATTTAGGGCTGGGGACTGGGGTAGGCAGCTCAGGTTGGATAGTCTCAGGACACTGAGGCGTCAGGGAGCCGGGGGGAGGTCCTTGAGGGTTCAAGGGGTCCCAAGGGCCAGGAGGATTCTCAGGGGTCAGTGGAGGTCCTGAGGGCTTAGGGATTTCCTGATGAGTTGGAGAGTATCTCTAGGGGTTTGGAGAAGTCAGGAAACCTTTGAAGGGTGGAGTGGTGATCTCCAAAGAGTTAGGGGTCCCCGAGGAGGTCAGAGTGCTACCAACCACTGGGATATCCCTAATGGGGGCTCCACATGCCAGAGCTCCTTGTTGGGTGCCCTCAGCACCCCATTTCCCTCCCCCAGGTGGGCTCCCCCATCCCCGGGGGATGGTTCCTGAGCGGCTGCCGCCGTGGCTCCAGCGTTACGTGGACAAAGTATCTGACCTCAGCCTTTTTGGGGGTCTCCCAGCCAACCACGTCCTTGTGAACCAGTATCTGCCTGGGGAGGGCATCATGGTAACCACACTCTCACCCAGACCCCCAGACCTCGGATCCCCCATGGGGCAGGGCATCATGTCGACCCACATCCACTCTCACTAAGCAGCCACATACCCCAACCAAACACTCACCTCCCTGTCCCCAGCTGGGGAGCCCCGCTTTCACCTGAGGGGGGGGGGGTGTGGACTCCTGCCCTGTCCAGCCCTGGTACCCACTCCCCAGCCCCACGAGGATGGGCCACTGTACTACCCGACTGTCAGCACCATCAGCTTGGGCTCCCACACCATGCTGGACCTCTACGAGCCTCGGCAGCCAGAGGATGATGACCCTACAGAGCAGGTGGGCCTTGAGACATTGCCCCAGCCGCTTGTGGGCACTCGGACACCCCATATCCTCTAAGAGGCCCCAATCCCACCTGCCTGCGGGGTACCCCTGATACCCTTCCAGACATCTTCCTCTGTCCCCTCATGGAGGGCACCCACATCCGCCCAGATGCCCAACCCATCTGCCTGCAGGGTGCCCCGGAAATCACGATATCCACGGATACCCCAGTACCCCCTTCTGCTGAGTGAATATCCTGACATCCTACAGATCCCCTGGCTCCATACATTCAGAGTGCTCCAATACCCCATGCAGGGCTCCCCAGTTCTCCAACAGACACCAGCCACTCAGGGTTGTCTCTGACATCCTGCCAGACACCCTGACTTTCAGTGGCCACTGCACAGGCACCCCAACACTGACTTCCTACCTCCCACTCCAATAATGTGATCTGTCATGCAGGACACCCCCAGATTCTCCTTGGCACCTCAACACATGACTCGCTGCTCAAGGGCCTCCAGATATCCTGCCTCCCCTCTGTGTTGCTCATGACAGCAGCTTCCCTGACCTCTTTCTTTGCTGTATGTCTGACACCCCAGTGTGCACAGAAACTCCCCTGGACACCCTGACACCTGCTGCTCCTTACGGCTGCCCTTTTTAATCCTACATGCTCCTAGATGCACTGACACCCCCTCCCACTCTGCTGGTGTCCTCAAAACATCCTGATACCCGCACATCCTCCCAGACCACACCTGCTCATCTCTTCCTCCCTTCCTGGCTTCAGCCAAGTCCTCAGCCCAGTTCCACTCAGTTTCCTGGGACCACTGGTCCCTCGGTCCCAGCCCCAGCTCCTTGCAGAGCCCAGCTGCAGTTCCCTTAGGCCTTTAGACACCCCCATCTGCAGCCTAGTCCCTGCCGAGGGGCTGCTGACACCCGAACACCACCCCGTCTCCACTTCCCTGGAAGCCTGGCCCTGGCCCCCGCGGGATTTTCACTCCAAAGCCTCGATCCCTAGGAGCACACTTGCCCCTCAGCCTTTGCCCCTGGGACTCGCTGACCCTCGCCCCCTGAACCCCCAAACCCGCTGACCTCTCGCCCACCCCACTCCTAACTTCTGGGGACCCGCTAACCTTCAACCCGCCCCGCAGACCCGGCCCCCGCCCCGGCCGGCCACCTCGCTGTTGCTTGAACCGCGCAGCCTGCTGGTGCTCCGTGGCACCGCCTACACGCGCCTCCTCCACGGCATCGCAGCCGCCAGCGTAGACGCGCTCGACGCCGCCTCCCTGCCGCGCAACGCAGCCGCCTGCCCCTCGGCGCAGGCTGGAGCCCGCCTGGTCCGCGGCACCCGCGTCTCGCTGACCATCCGCCGCGTACCTCGCGTGCTGCGCGCTGGCCTCCTGCTCAGCAAGTGACGCCAGGACCCAGGACCCGCTCGGATTCCCGAGCTCTCGCCTGCTCTGGACTGCTGGCGCCCTGTGGGCAGAGGCGGTCCACCCCCGGGTTATTTTCCCAGTACCTGTGAGGGAACCACAGGAAAAGGCCCCGTTCCAAATAAACCACCAACAAAACAATCTTACTCTGGTTTTGGACATTTGGGGGTGGGGGCCAGATGTTTGGGTTCCTGAGGGGCGCTGCGTCCGGGACCTTAGATGGATGGTGTGGGCTCCCGAGGTCAGATGCTCGGGTCACAGAGTGGAGAAAAACCCAGGGCTCTTGAGGGGCAGGGTTATATCTGGAAACCCCTTAGGTGGGTGGGGTGAGCTTGGGAGGTTCAGCTACTGGTCCGCTAGGGAGGAAGGAGTTAAGTGGTGCTACTATCACCTGAGCTGGGCATCAAATTACCTGGGTCCAGGTTCCTCCTAGAAAGAGGTGGAGCTGAGCCTGCCCCTGGGCTTCTGGCTGCCTCAGGCCTGGGTGAGTCCTACTGAGGAAGTCTGGGAGGATAGGAAAAGGGCTCCTACTGGGGATCCTCACTGACTCTCTGTCCTCAGGCTCCCCAATATGGCCCTGCCCCCACGCCTGGGCCCTACACCCCCCTCAGAGCCCTTCAGCCACCCGCCTGGAGCCCCTAGGGAACTGAACGCATCTGGATGCACCATCTGCTCTGCCTCTGGAGAGGAGAGAATCAGGTACGAGCTGGGGCTTTTGAAACTGTGGTCCCAAAAGGGTGGAGGCAGTAGCAGGGGCCTTTTGAGGGTAGGAGGTATTGTAGCTAAGATCACCTGGGGACATGAGAGAGGTAACTGGGGACAGGGGTAGGGTAGGGTGGATAATGGGCACCTAGGCTCACCCAGGGGCCTGTCAATGTCCCCCCCACCCCCATCCCAGGTCAGAACAGGCCCAGAAGCTGGGGCAGGACTCCTTGGACCCTCCTGAGCCCTTCCAGGGTGGGCCGAGGGGCACTGAGCCTGCTGCTGGCCTCCCCAGATTGCCAACGCCCCCTTCTCATGAGGACTCAGCTGGGGCCAAACACCGTGAGGTGAGCTGAGGTGAACTAGGCCCCTGTGCCAGCCCCTACCTCCTGTCTGTCTCCCAGGGTCTGGCTTCCACACCGGGGATGAGGTGATGATTCTGGAAAAGTGTTGGGCATCTGTGTGGGGAGGGATGCTCTAGACAAGATTCTTTAACTATCACTATTCAGTATTTTACCAACTGAGAGAGAATTCTTTTATCATTGGCCCTGGTGTAGGGGGCTATCCAGCTCCAACACCCTCTCCCTCTCCAGAGCCCCAGGCCCTATACGTACAAGTTTCTAGGAGCCTTGAAAACCTGGAGAATTTGAACTAGAGGTTCTCAGGCCTGGCTCCACTGGGAAGTTTCTCTAGGTGGGTGCAGACCCAGAGGTGAACTCTGCTGCAGAGAAGCATCCAGGAGGCAGGAGCCTGGGTGCAATGGGTGCGGGCCACGTCTTGGTTGGCTCACTGGCTCTGACTCAGCCCCCTGTGTTCCCCAGTGCCCCATCTCTGGCCGGGAAGTATTGGAGGCTGAGCAGGACAGCCTGCATCTTTGCCTTCTGGGCCTGGGCCTCCGGCTGCAGGACCTGGAGCAAGGCCTGGGGCCCTGGGCATCAGCCCAGAGCAGGATGGTCCAGCTGCAGGTGGGCAGTGGGAAGCCAAGATGTGGGAGGGTGGGCAGGGCCTCAGGAGTGGGTGCCAGCTTCCCAGGGTGGGAAATGGGTTTATTCCATGTTCCAGGTGTCTGGACGGCAGAGGGGGTGGGGATAGTGACTCCAGGTCTCAGGTCTCTGGTGCCCCTGCTGTGTGTGTATGGAGGCAGGGGGTGGGGATGGGCTGGTGTGGTGTTGGTGATGTCCAACCATGTGTACCCAGGCCCTACAGGCAGACCTGCGTGGGGCAGCTGAGCGTTTAGATGCACTGCTGGTGTTCGGTGAGGGGCTGGCACAGCGGAGTGAGCCTCAGGCCCGGGCATCCCTGGAGCAGGTCCTGAGGGCCTTCAGAGCCCACCGAGACAGCATCTTCCGGCAGCTGTGGCGGCTGCAGGCCCAGCTGGTCAGCTACAACCTGGTATGGCCCACCCTGGCGGTCCCTGGCTCAGGCGTCGATCCCAACCCTCATGACCTCTGTCCCCTGACCAGGTGTTTGAGGAGGCCAGCACACTGGAGGACTTGGAGGTCGAGGGGGACTCAGACGGGCCAGGACCTGGTGGGATCTGGGGGCCCTGGGCACCCAGTAGCCTCCCCACTCCCGCAGAGTTGGAGTGGGACCCGGCGGGGGACGTTGGGGGCCTCGGGCCTTTGGGGCAAAGGACAGCCTGGACACCAGGGACTCCCTGTGAGCTGTGTGGCCGCAGGGGCCCCCAGGGCAGGGGACAAAGCCTTGAGGTGAGAGCAGGTGGGGTCACCTCCCCCCAGGCACCCAAGGGACCCTCTGTGTGTCTCCTAGCAGGGCCCTTTTTCCCTTTCGAGGAGGTCTTCATGGCTCTGTCTCTCCCGGTGTCTCTTTTGCTTTTGGTGTCTCAGTGGTCTCCTCCCTCCGTCCCTCTGCCTCTCTTGGCCTCCAGGTGTCTCTGTTGTACCTATATTTCCTCATTTCCTCTCACTCTCCCCCTCACTTACCCCACCACAGCCACACTAGCCTCCTGGCTCTTCAAATATTCCAAATACACTCCCATCTCAAAGCCCCCAGAGGCACACCGAGCTCACCTCCTCACTTCATTCCATCCAGTCTCTCCTCAAATGTTACCTCTTCAGAGAGGCCTGCCCTGGCCTCCAAACATTATCACTCCTTATCCTCTTATTTTATTTCCTAACAGCACTTACCACATCTTGACATTATACATTTATTAACTTATGGTCTCTCTCCTGCTAGAATATAAACTCAATGGACTTTGCCTGTTTCCATGCTCACAGTGTCCCCAGCTCCTAGAATAGCACCTGGCATGTAACAGATGCTCATTAAATATTTGTTGAATGAATGAATAAATAATGTCTCTCTTCTCTTGGTTTCTTTGGCTCTGCCCCTCTCTTCATCTCTCCCTGAGATCTCTCTCTTCCCCCAGAATCTAATCTCTGTGACACTTCCCCCGTCTTGGCCCTTCCCCAACTTTGTGTCTCTTTGTCACTGATTCTCCAAGGACCCCACTCCTCTCTCCCCCCACAGGACATGCTCATGTCAGGCCTCAGCCACCGGAAACACTTAACAGGTCACCGAAGACGGTCCCTGCTCCGGAAGTCTCAGGTGAGTTGGTCCTTGGCCAGGTGTATCACTCAGGAATGTTGATGGCAAGTGACAGCAACCCAACCCAAATTGAATTACACACAAAAAAGAGGATGCTATTTTTTTTCATGTAACTGAAAAGTCCAGGTGGTGTTGAATTCAAGACCTCAAATATTGTCAGGGCTCAGTCCCTCCCTGTCTTGGGCTCTACTTTTCCAAGGTGGATTCCTTCTCAGCAAAATGGCTGCCCCAGCAGCTACACACTCACTTCCCACTGGCTTACCCACCCCAGGAGGAGGGTACCACCGACCTACGGCAGCCAAGTCCTAGGGCTGACTTCTGCTTCCCCAGCTTGGGTCATGGCCTACACCCTGAACCAATCACAGTAGCCAAGCTGATGGAGGGCTCTGGTTGGCCAGATCTGGGTCACATGCCTCACCATGGGGGTGGAGTTTTGAGTTCAGGAAAGTAGGGAGGTATGATACCCTTCTCCCCAAATTGAACCACTGTTACCAGGAAAAGGGAGACTGTTTGGAGGGCAGGCACTGACAGACATCCACTATACCTGGAGATATTCCAAGTCCATGTGGGGTCTTGGGGATGGAGGGGGCGCTAGGAAAGGAGGAGAAATAAGCCCAGCTCTGTAGGTCTGTGGTAGTAAGGTAAAGACCACATTAAATATCACTTCCACCCATTCTACTGCTGGCTGCTCTCTACCTTTAGGACAAGATGAGGCAAGCATCTCCCAAGGTCCAGGATGTGATGCTGGAGGTAGACCCTGGGTGAGATGCCTGGGAGGTGGGTCTGGGGGTGTGGGGGGTAGGGCTCATGGTGGCAGCCCACCCATACATTGAACACTGCATTTCCCTTTGCAGATCCCCCACTCCTGCATCCAGGCGGCCCCTGACCTTCCTCCTCCTCCTCCTTTTCCTTCTGCTGGTGGGTGCCACATTGCTCCTGCCCATGTCAGGGGGCTCCTGCTGCTCTCCTGCCCGACTGGCCAGGACACCTTACCTGGTGCTCAGCTATGTCAATGGTCCTCCCCCAATCTGACTACACAGTCCAGACATATGTAATAAATGGTCACTGTCAAAGGATGTGTCTTAGTCTGTTCGGGCTGCTATAACAAAATAACATAGACTGGTGGCTTATAAACAATAGAAATTGATTTTTCACAGTTCTGGAGGTTGTAAAGTCCAAGATCAAGGAGCCTGTAGATTCAGTGTCTGATGAGGACCCATTTCCTGGTTCATAGACAGCTGTCTTCTCACTGTATCCGCACACAGAAGAAGGGGCAGAGAATCCTCTGGCGGGGGGGGGGGTGTCTCTTTTATAAGGGCACTAATCCTTTTCATGAGGGCTCCATCCTCATGACCTAATCACCTCCCAAAGGCCTCACCTCCTAATACTATCACTTTGGGGGTTAGGATTTCAACATAGGAATTTTGAGGGGACACAAACATTCAGTCTATAGCAGGATGTGTGGGAATATTGGGTGCTTGAGTACTGAGAATCTTGGGTATGGCCCTGGTACATCTGGACAGCCCCCTCCACAGATCCCTCTGCCTTGAGCACAGAACATGGAACTGAATCAGCCCATCTTGGGTTGGGTTCCCCCAGACCCTGAGACAAAGATTCAAGCACAGGTCGTTTTTTAGGAAGTTGATCCTAGGCAAATGGATAGGGGAATGGGAAGTGAGCCATGGAAAGGAGTTAATGAGCTGGTTGCTGCTCTGGGCACCTAGAGTGCCATCCCCCGAGGGACCTCTGGGAGACTGTGGGACACACTCAAAGTTGTTCCACCCAAGAGGTGAAGAAGTTGTGGCATATGTGTGCCAGCTCCCATCTCTCATTGGTTAAGGATTATTCCTGGAGATATTAACTCCCCAGCACATCCAGCCTCTCCTGCCTGTAAACGACCCTCAGGCAAAGAGGCACAGGTGCTTGCTACAGGATGCTAGAGGAGGGGTGCAGGTGTGCAGGAGGGGTGCAGGTGACATTGGTGCTGGGTTGCCGACAGCACTTGCTATAGCCCCTGACCTGCATTCATCCACGTGCTCTGTTCAAACACTCCACGTGGTGGGCTCCCAGGCTGGCCATCACTGATGCAGGACTGTGAAAGCCCCCTTCTCCCAGGGCGTCATGCTGAATTGCCAGGCCTCAGTCCTGGAGCCTAGTCCGCAGCCCCAGGTGTCTAAGCTCATCCTCTCCTCAGAGCTTAAGGTATCAGGACAAGGGGTAGAGCAGAACCAGACTCAAGAACAGAGGCAGGAGCCCTGTGCTAGGCTCCTGGATGTGCACTTAAGACAGATCCCTTCTCCTTTAATTCTCACAACCACCCGATGATGTGGCCCCGCTTAACAGAATGGGAAACTGAGGCTCTAGACGGGAAGCCACCAGCCTGAGGCCACACAGGGAGCAAGTGACTGAAGACAAATCTGCACTGATTTAAAAAGAAATGGGAATTTGTTTTCGTGGGTAACTGAAAAGTTCAGGACTATAAGCACAGCTGGATCCAGAGGCTCAGTTCTTTCCTCTGTTTTGGCTTCACTCCTATGCAAGTGATCGCCAGAGTGCCCCTCAAAACCTCCAAGCCTACATCCCACCAATTTAGCAGCCAATAGGAGAGTTACTCTTCCCTTACAGTTCCAACCAAGCACCCAAAGCCAGTGTCACATACTTCACTGGGGGCTGCAGTCAGCCTTGACTGAACCATGTGTACTGAAAACAGGGGGAGAAGTTCTCCAAAAAAAATCAGGGAGCTGTTACCAGAAGGGGGAATGGACACTGATGGAAGGGGGCAGGAAGCAGCAGATCCTGGGAGTGACCCCAAGTTCAGGGAGAAGTCAGGATGCAAACTTAGATCTGTTCTGTTTCAAATGCCGGGCCAGGTCCTGTCCCTGAGGAGGCATGGTGTTCCTGGGGTTACCAGCAAATGGGACAGGCAGAGTCTTGGCAATATTGACCCAACCGATTGGGTAATGGAGCAAATCCATGCCATTCATTCATTCATTCATTTAATATTGACTGAGTCTGCTATGAACCAGGTCCTGGTCAAAGAGCAGGGCTATGATCGTGAACAAGTCAGGCTAAAATCCTGGTCCCTGCGGAGCTGACATTCTAGTGGGAGAAAGCAACAGTAAGTAAAAGAAACAGGTAAAATATGTAACAGGTCAGAGAGTGGTTAAGTGCTAAGGAAAAAACTAACGTGGGCAAAGGCAAAGGGGGAGGGGTACAATTAGGATGGTTGAAGAAAGAATCAGGGAGACAATTATATCATTATGCTATAATTAAGTCATTATACCAAATTGCAGTAAGAACACAAACCAGGGGGACTCCTAGAGGGGTGCTGTCCAACAGAAATATAATGTGAACCACAAATATAATTTTAAATTTCCTAGCTGTCACAGTAAAACCGTAGAAACAGGTGAAATTAATTTTAATTTATACTCTAACGCAACATATCCAAAATATTATCATTTCGATATGTAATCAATATACAAATAATGAGATATTTTACAATCCTTTTTGCTTATTAAGTCTTTGAAATCTGGTATGTGTTTTATACTTTATGGCACATCTCAATTCAGATGCTTAATTTTCAACGCATAAAATGAAATGTAGTGCTACCAAAACAATACAGCTGTGTTTAATGACAAACTATTTTACACTGCTACAGTTTAAAATTTTAAGTTACTTAAAATTTATAAAGTTAAAAAAAATTCCCCAGTTGCACTAATCACATTTCAAATGCTCAAGTCCCAGATACCATACTGGACAGTACAGGCCTGGAGGAAGAGCATTCTAGGTAGAGGGGACAGCAAGTGCAAAGGCCCTGAAGTAGAAGTGTGCCTGGCATGTGGGAAAGCCAGTGTGGTTGGAGTGGGAGAATGGAAGGAGGTAAGGTGAGAGAGGCAGTAGGGCTAGATCAGGGGAGGCCTTGTGGACCACAGTGAGGACTTCTAGTTCGAGTGAGATGGGCACTGGAGGGGCTTTTGTTGTTTTCAGCTTTCATTCTGATATATATATATATATATATTTTTTTTTTTTTGCGTTACGCGGGCCCAGAATCTGTAAGGGAGAGCAGATGTTATTTCAAAGGTCAGAAATTTAATTTAAATTGATTGCTAAATCTGCGAAGAAGGTATGCATGAGAGATTTATAAAGTCTCAAAAGAGACAGGCTTTACTCTTCTCAAATCTCTTGTAAAAATGTATCTTCTGTGTGAAGATCTCTAGTGCACAAAGAGGAATGACCAGTGATATGACCATTGTCTTTTTTGTTAACTTTTTGTTTTGTTTCAAATTACTGCAAAGCTTTAAGACGAATACAACAAACCCCCATATACCCTTTACCCACATTCACATAAAATGTTAACATTTTACCCCATGGGCTTCACCATTCACGCTCACTAATATATATGTGCACATATTTTGGAACCATTTGAGAGTAAGTTGTAGACATGATACTCTTAATTCCTAAATACTTCAGTGTATAGTTCTTAAGATCAAGAGTACAGATCTTATACAACTAGAGTACAGTTATTGGAATCAGGAAATTTAAAAACTCAATTCAAGTCTATTATTAACCCACAATCCATATTCCAAGTTATTCCCAGCCCCTTAAGTCCTTTATAGCAATTTTCTTAGATCAGGAGATTCTTTTAACAGACAGGTTGAGAAGCACTGACCCTGTGCCTTAGAAGAGTGAAAAACACAGCAGGAGACACAGAGATTACCAACGGGGGGGCGGGGGGGGGGCGGGGGGCTTTAACGTCAGCACTGAAGTGAGGTGGTTTATTTGGGATGTGATCCCAGGAGGCAGGAGTTAGGGAGTGGGGAGAGTCAGACAGGGCAGGGGAAAATCAAAAAACGTGTTCATGGAGTGATAGCCACTGTGAGCAACTGGGGCTCAGTCCCACGGGGGAACCCTGTAGAACACATTTCATTTGTCCCACCAGACAACAGGCACTTATCCAGTGACTGCTGTCCCCCACAGGCTGTAGTTGCTCCGAAGGGTATTAACCCACCCCCATAATTCCCCGAAAGCCCTCAAGCAGAGGAGCAGAGATGCAGGGGCTCAGAGCAGGAAGCTGGCTGCCTCTTGGGAACCCTCCTCTGCAGCTACAAGTGGGGTTGGGACATCATCATCTGCTGCCACATGTATTTAATTCACTGTATCATTATAACAGCCACAGAAGGGAGGCACTATTAGTATGCCCATTTTGCAGATAAGGGTGTTGAGGCACAAAGAGGTTAAATCACTTGCCTCCGATCATGTAATCAGTAAGTGTTGAAATTGCGATTCAAACCTAGGCATTCCAGTTCCAGGGTCCATGCTCTTAATCAGTGCTCACTCACCTACAACCTCCTCCCTCAAATCAGGCAATCCCTTCCCTCATCCTCTCTACCAGACAAACTCCATTCCTCTGTAATGCCCAAGTGAATGTCTCCCTTCCTGACCGGGATACCCAGCCCCAGTGAGAACTCAATCATTGCCTGCAGCCCTGCCAGAAGCTCCCATCCTGGAGCTTATTAAGGCTCAAGATCTTGGAGCCAGGAGTGAGCAGGAGGAAGAGGAGGGAGATGCAGGTGGAGATGTAATGGGGGCTGGATGGGTAGGACTTAACCCCTTAAGCCACTTTCAAGACTTTGGCTTTTACTCCAAAATGGAGTCAGGCCAGAATTAACAGCATCACTCTGGCGAAAGAAACTGAGGCAGAGAGACGAACATGGCCGTGGAGGCCGAGTACCAACCAGAGACAAAGCTGAAGTAGAAGCCACTTGCGTGAACAGCACAGCCTGTGATCTGCAGCACTCCAGGCCCCAGCATTTCTCCCCTCGCCCTCTCCAGGCCTTTACCCACACTGGTCCCCCTGCTTAGAAGCCTATCCCTACATTCTGGCAAACACTTTATAATTCTTTAAACTGCACCCCAACTTTATTACTATTTGGTTTCCTGCCTCCCCCACTGGGATTGGGGCAGAGACTGTGTTTCTCTTCTGTCCGTACTACCTTTGATCTGAGGTCTGGGTTCCTTTCCTGAGGTCCTCCTCCTCCTCTCTAATGCATTCAACTGCTTTCCACTTATTTAACCGACATCAGTGCAAATACAGCTGAGGGCTGCAAAATGCAGTACTCCAGAGAATATCTAGGGCAGGTCTATGGGGCGAGGTATGCCTGTGGCCTTTGGGTCCATCTCTCCTCCCCAACCCCTCAGCCTTGCTAACAAAAATCCCAGCTTGTAGCTGGGGCTGGACTCCTCAGCCAGGTTTGAGGGCCCCACTACTAACTCAGGGGTTACCAGCTAGGTCTCCTCAGCTCCACTATTCCTCTCCTGCCTCACTACCCTCCGTTACGGAGTCTACTGGGGCTTCTTTGGGGTCAAGCCAGGCTGGGTCCCCTCCATGGATCTGCCCAGGAGAGAGAACTATGCTGCTCCAACCAATCTGCCATTCTAGAGGGCTCCAGAGTGGAAGAGACAGCTCCCCACACCCATCCCTTGCCAGAGGGTCACTTGTTGGTGTGTGTGTGTGTGTGCCTCTTCAAAAATCCCCCCAAACATTAAATCTTTAAGACCACCAACAGGGAAGTAAGCACATCCCCAATTTTATTGCCTTTTTGTCCAACAGTCCTGAGCAGGGAAAGGGGCAGGAATCGGGAGTCCCCCTCAGAAGTATCACGTAGAGGTCTTGAGGGCGTCTTTAATTGATAAGCTGGGGTGAGAGACTCCCTACCCGCTTCCTCACCGATCCTAGTTTGTCACAATGGGCGAAAGATTTTTCTAAGGGGATTTCAGGCTTCTCACCGGCCACCAGGGCATCTTCCCAAACTCCTCAGCAAAAAAGTCTGCTCTCCTCATAGTTACAAAGAAGGGAGTCTCCTTGAGGAGCCAGGAGTGGTATGTTCTCCGGGGTCTAGAGAAGGCCGTGTCTGTCTCTTTCTGTCCAACAGCGGGGCGTCCTGGCTCCCCAAGGCCTTCGGGTAAGAAGCTCTCAGCTTGACAGTCCAGCCAGCCGGCGACCCAAGCTGCCCCAAGCCCTCATGGGTAATTTTGACCCGTTACCATACATCGGGCAAAGCCGGGCATCTCTCGCCATCGCACCCTACGTCGCCAGGAGGGCTCTTCAATTCCCCCAATCTGTCGATCTGGTCTCTCAAGACCTCTCACCTTCCATCAGGCCGGTCCCCCGGTCCCCCCACGCAGTCAGGCGGGCCCCCGGTTCCCCTGGGCCACCGGGTGACGGTCACCGTCCATCCGGCGCGGTCTTCGGTACCCCCATGCTGTCCAGCGGTCTCCTTGGGCCGTCACCTTCGTCAGGTGGGATCCCTGGGGCCTCCGCGCCGGGGGATTCCTCAGTCGGGCCCCGCGTACTCACAAAGGCACCCATGGCCGTGGCGTGACCCGAGCGTAGCAGCTGAAGCTGGCGCCGTCCGCGGCGGTACAGGTACTCGATGCGCAGTACGTCGCAGCGTGGCAGGCGGGCGTGCTGCCGGAACTCGGTCCGCACCCGCAACTCGGCGCCCGGCTTTCCGCGCCCGGCGCGCAGCAACTCGCGGTACAGACTCAGAACTTGTCTCTGAAGCCGGCTGTGCCGGCTCATGGTAGCAGCTGGGCCGCGGGCTCACACAGCGAACGCCCCAGCAAGTGGCGCGGCAGCACAGTTTGGAGAAGCGGTGAAACGCGGCAACTGACGCTTCCGCCACCCGCCCCCAACTTTGCGGCGCCGTCGCGTCCCATAGGTTGTCGCTGCTTCTACGTCACAATGTTGTGAGTAAGGGGCGGAGCTGCTGGTTCACTGGCCCGCCCCACAGGAAATCAGTGTCCTTTAGAGGACGGTACTTCTGAGGGCCTGGATGAGTGGGCTGCTAGGCGCTGAGGCTCTTAGGTTTGGGGTCGGAAGGGACCAGGGGATCCTGACCTGACTCTTGGGTCCTGCGAGTGGAGAGAGCTAGAGGTTGGAGCCCTTGTGTGCCTCAGGGCTCTGGGGGCACTGGGAGAGAGAAGACAGGCACAGGCATGCTTTTGTCCTCAGTTATTTATTAAAGCAATCTCGGGAAGCTCCATGCGTTCCCACCCGCAGAGCAGGTGTGCGTCGAGGGTCCCAACCTTGGGGACGGGCAGAGGGACGGGGTCACGCGGTGAAGTGTTGGGTCACACCCGGCAGGACAAGCTTCTCGGTGCTGAGAAGATGGCGTGAGAGATGGTGTGGGCTGTAAGCCCCCAGACGCAGCCTGTAGCTCAGGGAGTTGGGCTCTTAGCGCCCTCTACCGACATGAGTCGGGTCCGAGGGTAGGAGAGGGAGCGGCCTCCCCAGCTGTTCAAGTCCAGAGTCCAGCCCACATGGCACACTTCGACTAAGCTGGCACCCCGATGTCCAGGGAGTAGTATCAGGTCAGCCTCAATTCCGTTAGAGTCCCCGCAGGCTACGCGGAGGCGTACTCGTAGCGCTGGGAGGCCCGCAATGCCACGACCCCCTCGGACCCTACCAGCACCCGGAGCGTGGGGGGGCCGCTGGACAATAACCCGGAACCCTCCGCCCAGCGTGCGACCACGACCCAGCACACTTGGGCGGCGAGCTGCGCTGGGCGTGGGTTCTTCTCCTAGAGGGGAGGCGGGTCAGGGACTGGGGAGAGGGTCGGAGTTTGGGAGTCAGACGGGAGATCTGAAACCGCTATGAATCCCCTCGGTGTCTCTATCAGAAATACATATCCAGGTCTTTGCTAGAGGAATATGGTCTGGGATTTGCTTTAAAATCCTCCAGCACAAACAAAACAAAAAGTGAGAGGAGGGGCTTCCCTGGTGGCGCAGTGGTTGAGGGTCCGCCTGCCGATGTAGGGGACACGGGTTCGTGCCCCGGTCCGGGAAGATCCCACATGCCACGGAGCGGCAAAGAGTGAGAGGAAAAGAAAGCAAGAGCGGCAAAATATTTGTAACTGTAATGGGGTTTCATAACACTATTCTCTCTTCTTTTGTGATGCTTGAAATTTTCCGTAATAAACACTTTCTTAAAAGGGAGATTTAGAGAGAGAGGAAAAAAAAAGCCTTTGGATCCTGTCACATCTCTCTCACCTGTGTCTTCATAATCTAGTAACTGTTTACTGAGCACTACTCTGTGCCAGGCACTCTTTCAAGTGCTTTAATATTTTATTTATAAGATAATGTATGACACAGTATGTTAATAAAATATGCAATATAATATGATGCTATTGATATTTTAATATATTGTCACCTAATTTATATTATTTTATGTAATACATTTATTTGAAAATAGTGAATATTTAAAAGTTTGTTTTTAAAATAGTGAATCTCCTGTTGCTCTCCTGCTTCCAAGTTCCTTGGGGAGCCATGCATCCTCCACCCTGGCATCTCTCCCTGCTGGATTTCCAGCCTCTCCTTGTCTGGCTTCTAACCATCAGCACTTAAACATCCCTGAGTTTCTCCCATCTCAAAATCATCATCATCATCATCATCATCATCATCATCATCATCGTCATCATCATCAATTCTAAGATACCTTTGCCCTCTGGAACTTTCTAGCTGATCTTTATTCTCCCCTTTCTGCATGGACAATTTGTCAAGATAGGCGTCTATACCTGCTGTCTCCAGCTGTCTCATTCCTCAACCCTGCAATCCAGGAGCTGTGTTGTGTGATAAAAGGAGACTGTGTTCCTGACTTGGAAACAAACTGGTTATACTTGGATTGTTCATGAGAAATAAGCTTTTATCAAGTTTAAGCCACTGTAATGTTGAGCCTCTGTTATAGCATTTGGACGTAGAGCCTACTTAATATAGATGCTAACACAGAAAAAGGAAAAGGCAGGGATGAAAGATGGAAACTTGAGTCCTAGTGACATTATTTGGGTCCCTGAATCCAGCCATGTCTGAAGGCCTCAACTTTACACAAATAAAAGTATATAAATTCCCTGTTGTATTTAAGATAGTTGGCATCATTTTCTATCAGTTACAGCTGAAAGTCTTACTGATATGGTGTGTTTCAGGGAACATTTTACGATGAGGTACGGGAGACTCTGTGCCTACCCACCCAGGCCTGGAGACCTCTCTGACAGGGATGTCGCATCCACTGTGGAAGCAGCCAGCCACAGTGGTCCTGGGATACACAGTCTGTGCCATCAAAGATGAGGCCAGGGTCACACTCACAGCCCTCATGGCATTGGGTAGAACAGTGAGCAGGGCTGAGAGGTGGGACACAGCCCCCATGACAGGTCCATGCACAGATGCTGTAGTGGCTTCAGGTGGACAAGTCAGGGCTGCAGGTGGATGGCAAAGGTGAGTGCTTGGGACTCAAGTTTCCTTTTCCAGCCCTGTTGCCTCCTGCATCCAGTCAGGCTAGCTTCCCATTGGTGTTTTCTAACCTCCACAACTTGCAGTTACAGTTTCCTTTCCCTTAGATGCCCCTCCCACACACTCTCCAGCCCATTCCATCTATGTCAGGTCTTCTCTGATCTCCATCAGGAGAGAGGGCTCTTCCTGCCAGCCCACAACCTGTCCGGCATGCACCCCAGACCCAGCCAGAGCACTCACAGCAAAGTTGGGGACCCCTCCAGGGTATCATGGGGATCCCAGCCTCCTGGTGAGCCTGCAGTGTAGGCTGTGGGCCAAAGGGGAGACAGATAGTGAGAAAAAGAGACAGGCACAAAAAACAGAAAGACCTGGTTAAACTGCTGTCCCTCCAGGTCTGGCTGCTTCTTCAAACGTAGTCTTAACTCTTCAAGTCCCACCCTTCTTTACCTGGCCCCCACTCACCCAGGCCTGAACTTCTCCATTGGTCCTCCAGCGTCCGTCCTCTGGTGGCCCAAATCTGAGTTTCCAGAGCTTCACCCACTATCTCCAGCCAGCCCCGCACACTCACAGAAGAATTCAGGTGTCCTCCAGGGCCCAGGCGCACGCCCAGAGCCTGACAGGTGACAATGTAGGCAACCAGGGCTTGGTCGACTGTGCGTCGGACGCCATGGGGCGCACACGTAGGGCAGGCATCCCCGGCGGTAGGCGAGGAGGCGGCGGCAGCTGTGAATGAAGGGCGGTGATTCCAGAATTCCATCCGCCTCCAGGGAGGGAATGCGGGAGGGGAGAACAGTCAGGGAAGGGGGTAGTGGCTGTCAGCAGACATTCTTGGAAATGTCAATGAAGGATCTGAGAGGGATCAAGGAGAACATTCTGGTTGGTTAACGGGGGTTTAGTCATTAAGGATCAAAAGAGACTACAGTGGGAGGTCAGTTGGAGGCTAAATGGAGGGTCAATAAAGAACCCAATGAGGAATCAATGGTAGAGTGACTGGATGGTCAGAATTAATGAGGGGGTCAATGGAAGATCAATGAGGGGTAAAAAGGATAATTAGGGAGTCAGTAGGGAGGGGTCAGTGGGAGATCAAGGGGAGGATCATGAAGAGGACAAATGGAAGAAGTGGATGGACAAATCCATGCATCACTGAAGGTCAAGAGAAGGCTTAGATGCCTTTGGGTGGCAATGGGAGGACTCAGCTGGTGGGTAAATTCGGGTGGAGTCAGAAGGTGAGTCGATGAATTAATAGGACACTTTGAAAGTCTCAGTGAATGAGACAATGAGTCAAAGAGGTTGAATTAGGATAACAGAAAGGTCCAAGAATTCAATGGAGGAGTCAGTATCACTAGGAAGCGCAATGGGAAGCTCCACAGGGGTGTAAATGGGGCCATTAATGGGCCAGTCATGGATCCCTGGGAGTGTCAGATGGCTCAGTACAGATCAATGGGGGAAGGGTGTGGGGTGGGGTCAACAGGGCACTAAGTAGGGTTAATGGGCAAGGGATATAACAATAGAAGCATCACTTGGGGAGGCAATGGCTTAAGGGGATGTTAAATGGGGAGGTGAAAGGGAAGGTCAATGGGGAGGTCAGGGCTGAGCCTGTGGGTTAAAGGGGAGTCAATTAGGGAGTCAATTAGGGATTAAATTGAGGACTCAAAGGAGAGTTAATGGGAGGGTAATAGGAGTCTCAAGGGTGGCAAATAATGACGGGTGAGAGTCAGTAGGAAGGAGTCAACAAGCAAGTCAATGAGGAGAGGGGGGGTCAGTAGCCATTGGTAGGGGATGAATAGGGCCGCTAGGGAATTGGAGTAGATATCTTTCAGGACCAGTGGGAGAGTCAATAATGGGGGCACCAGCAGGACAAAGGGGTTACTATGGGTTACCTGAGGGTAGTGGGGACAGTGAGGGGTGGTGGGTCAGTGTGGGCCTTAGAAACCTCACCCAGATGTGGTTGAGATCTTTCGGACTCATGTCCAGTATCAGACTGGCTGAGAGGGTCTGGCCCTTGGTGCAGCCACGTGGCTGCAGAAAAGGGATCAGATCCAGACTGAAGGGGTCAAGGTTGGCATGGGCTATGCCACAGAGACCCACCAGGCGGTAGACACAGGAGCCCGGGGATTCATAGCGGGCTCCTCAGAATGTGCGGAAGTGGAAGTCTCCAGTGGCAGTGGAGACCAGTGGCTCCTCCAGGACAGTGGGGCTGGGTGGGGACTAGGCTAACAGGCAGTGATGCCAGCCACCTGTGGCAGCCTTGCAATGACCACAGCACTTCTCAGGCCATCACTGGGGCATGTTGCTTACCAGGGCCCCAGTGGCCAGGCAGTGGCCATGCTGAATACAGTTGTCTGTCCAGAAAGTGCAGCCTTGGTGCAGAAAGCAGGAGCAGTGGGCATGGGGCACACATCAGCCCTCCAGGGCAGCAGATGACCAGACAGGCATGGGCAGGTAAGGGCACGGAGGCAGCTACAGTGCTCTGGGGCTGAGGGGTTGATACATGTGGCTGTTCATGCAGAGCCACATGGGACAAAGCGGGAGTTAGCTGGGCACTGGGGACTGGGGCTGGGGAGCAATGGTGGGGAAACCAGCAGTGAGGCCATGGGTCTCAGAGCAGGGGCCAAGGTCGTTGTGGGGGATAGAGAGGGTCAGGGACCCAAGAGTCCTAGGAGTCTGAGTCACCAGTCCCCCCCTTCCCAAGACCCCGAAGTCATGCCCCAATCTCTGACTCCTCAGACCACAGCCCTGGTCACCTTGCAACTGACAGCCTAGGGGTCCATCTGTGATCCACAAACCTACTTTGTAGGGCAGATGCAGGTCACACTGTCCCCCAGTTGGCAGGTATAGGAGGGGCAATTCTTTAAGAGGATAGTCTGGCCAGGCTGTGGAGGAAGGGAGGGAGGGTGAAAGGGGAGGTGGTACTAAAGGGAAGGACGTCTAGAGGTTGTGACATGAGCCCCATTCAAGGAAGTGCATCGGAATCAAAGGCAACGTGGAAGGATCCAAGTGAAACTCTAACAAGGACCCAAGAGGATGTGCTCACAGGGAAATATTGGCCATTGTGGAGGCAACAACAGTGGTCCACAGGGATGCAGTCACCCCACTCCTGGAAGAATCCATCATCACACTTGCAGCCCTCAGTTCAGGGAGTGGGAAGATGCGCCTCCTAAACACATGGACAGGCCACAGGGCAGGGGTTCCACACAAGCTGTAGAGGCTGTGTTTGGGGGCGGGGGTGGGGGTGGGGGGAGACTGCATGGCTGGGAAGGGGCTGCTTGTCAGTCTCAGGCAAGCCAGGGGCCTACCGTCCATCCCACCAGCACCCTGAGGCTGCATCCTTCTTGAGGGACCTCCCCCGTGGATTAATCATAACAGCAATAATAACCAGCAATGACTGAGCAGTGTCTACATACCATGTCGTGTGCTGGCTACTTTAATGGATCCTAGATATGACTGACATGGCTTCTCTGCTCTTTGTCTTCTGGGGTTTTGCCCCACCCACCACTCCCAGCCCCTACTGAAAGGGTTGACCGTCTCTTGAACCACCAAGTGATCCTACCTCTTATCCACCTGTTTGGGCCTGTGCGGAACCTGTCAGTAAACTCTAGTAGTGGATGTCTTTTTTGTCCTCCCATCCTTCTGATAATGATACCTCCTTTTTGACAGCCACCCATCCTTACTTTCAACATGTAGGTTGAGATGACTCCACATCCAGGCTCCGGGGTGGGTACAGGAATCGGGGCTGGCTAATTAGATTATTCCTGCCTCCTTTGGCCCCAATAATTGGTCAAGCAAAGTCTATGGGTAGGGACGCTAGGACTTTGGCTGGGGCCAGTGCGGAAAGGGTGTTACATTTTGGAAGAGGGCTTTGAAGCTGGTAGAATTGTCAGCCTGAAGTTGCAGAAGCCTTGCTGCTACCACAAGGGAAGAATCTGCTTGAGAATATAGCTAACACAGAGAGAGGAGGGAGGGGAAGTCCAAGACACAGAAGAGAGACCAAGAGAGAGAAGGAGAGAAACAGATTTCTTCTAACTGCAATTGAAAATTCTTAATCCAGCTAAGCCTGAAAATAGAAATACCCTCTGTCTTTGCAGTTACATGTGCTTCAAGTCCTTTTTTTTCTTTCCTCAGTCTGGGATTCTGACACTGCCACCAAGAGTCCCACCTGATAGGGCTTCCCTGGCAGTGGTTAACAATCTGCCTGCCAGTGCAGGGGACGCAAGCCCTGGTCCGGGAAGATCCCACATGCCACGGAGCAACTAAGCCCGTGTGCCACAACTACTGAGCCTGCTCTCTAGAGCCTGAGAGCCACAAATACTGAGCTCACATGCCACAACTACTGAAGCCCACGCGCCTAGAGCCCGTGCTCTGCAATAAGAGAAGCCACCGCAATGAGAAGCCCGCACACTGCAATGAAGAGTAACCCCTGTTCACCTCAACTAGAGAAAGCCCGCGCATAGCAACAAAGACCCAACACAGCCAAAAAATAAATAAATAAAATAAAAATCTTTAAAAAAAAAAGATTCCCACCAGATACAGTGGCCACATTGTGTCCCCATGACCCCACCTCTGCCATAGCTAGTTGGGCCAAGGTTGGACAAATGACCATGGCAGGCAGAGGTGGGAATGGTCATCAGTCTATAAGTAAAAAGCAAGCCAAACAAATTCCCACCAGGTGCATTTGAACCTAGAGGCAGGAAGGGGTCAGAGAGGGATGGACACTGACAGAGAAAGTCAAGGTGGGACCAAGAGTCCATGAGGAACATGCAGGAGACATGTGGACACAGAGACTCAAAGTTGATGAGAATCTGTTAAGTGAACGAATGTCCAGATGTCAGATAAGTCATTTTCTAGATGTATGACATCGGGCAAATTCCTTAACCATCGATGACTTGGTTTCCCTCATCCATAAAATATACCTGCCTGGACTTCCCTGGTGGCACAGTGGTTAAGAATCCGCCTGCCAATGCAGGGGACACGGGTTCAAGCCCTGGTCCAGGATGATCCCACATGCTGCGGAGCAACTAAGCCCGTGCGCCAAAACTACTGGGCCTGCACCCCACAACTACTGAAGCCCATATGCCTAGAGCCCGTGCTCCACAACAAGAGAAGCCACTGCAATGAGGCTGCGCATCACAACAAAGCATAGCCCCCACTCACTGCAACTAGAGAAAGCCCGTGTGCAGCAACAAAGACCCAATGCAGCCAAAAATAAATAATAAATAAATAAATTTTAAAAAAAATACCTGCTTGATGGGGCTGTTGCGAGAATCAATTAAGGTAATAACAAGGCTTAGCACCGAGCAAGTACTCAATAAAGTCAGCTGCTCTTTTCATGTTATTACTGGAACTATTTTTACATTATTGTTGGAAAGATACTAAAGCATAGAGGGCCAGGAGGATTCTGGAGCCAGGTGGAAAGGCCAGGTCTGCTGCTTACTGGCTGAGATCTAGGGAATTACTTAGCTTCTCTGTGCCTCAGGTTCCTTACCGTGGAAAGCAGACAATGATTGTCCTT
>NW_006798798.1:6061635-6087099 GCF_000442215.2 Lipotes vexillifer | reverse complement strand
AGCGGTTCAAAGACGGAGTGAGCTGACTTAAAGCAGGTCAAACAGAGGTTCTCAAACCCAGCCTAGCATCCGAATCTCCTGAAGGGCTCATTATAAAAGGTTGCTCGGTCCCACCCACTCCAGAGTTTCTGATTCAGTAAATCTGGGGCAGGGCAAGGTTTTGCATTGTAAACAAACCCTGTGTTCCTGATGCTGCCTGTCTAGGGACAATAATTTGAGACCCACTGTCTCAACACAGGGTCTGATATAGAATGGGTGCTCTGTAAATGTAGCTAAGAGATAAAATCTGTTTTCCCAACAAGAATGTGTGCAGGATTCTGTCCTGTTTGGCGCTGTATCTCCCTCGTGGGCCTGGCACATGGTGGTCCTCCACTAACACCTGTGGGATGACAGAAGACCAGACCTGGTCTTGCACTTCCGACCCCACCAGCAACGACTCACAGTGAAAGCCAGGCGCCCTCCAGGGCTGCACACTGACACCAGCCGTCTGGCAGGCGGCCATGGAGGCCTGCAGGCAGGCACAGAGCACTTTGCGGTTCCTGTGGGCAGGGCGCTTGTCGGCCACACAGGCCCAGAAGAAGGGCTCTGGCGGCAGGCATGGGTGGCAGGGTACCAGCAGGTTGCTGGGCTCACACAGGAGGCCGCAGGTGCTGTGTCTGCGCCCCTGTCCTCGGTGGCTGCTGGACAGCTGGCATCTGGGCAGGAACACAGCGCAGCACAGACCCAGGCCTCAGTTGCTGCAGGTCATCTGTCGTGTTGCTGTTAAAGTTGCCCCAGAGGCTGCATGGGAAGCTGCAGGAGGTCACAGGCAGCGGCAGGCTCACATGGGAGCTGCACTGGAAGAGCAGCCACCGGCCTCCAAGCCACGAGCACCACAGATGGCGCCCCCGCCACGCGAAGGTGCACACCCACCTCCGGTCAGTGGGAAGGGCAGGCAGCCAAAGGAGGCCTAGAGTGAGGGCGGATATCAGGGCCTGGGGAGCATCAGGGAGAAGATGGGGTGGCGGTGTGTGTGCAAAGGCTGAGTGAGGTGGTGTGCCAGAACAGGGGAGAGTGCAGAGGGGTGGGAGGGGTGAGCGGACAGACGAGGAGGTGAAGGAAGGGGGAGAGAGGAGTCAAGGGGAGGGGCGTTCAGGGCAGCGCTTGGGAGTGGGTGCTGTGGGCTTGGGAGTGGGTGTTGTGTGCCTGGGAGTGGGTGTTGTGGGCTTGGGAGTGGGTGTTGTGCGCCTGGGAGTGGGTGTTGTGGGCTTGGGAGTGGGTGTTGTGGGCTTGGGAGTGGGTGTTGTGGGCTTGGGAGTGGGTGCTGTGTAGGAGGAAGGCTGGAGGAGGGGGAGGACGCCTGGGGAGACAGGAGGGGGAAGGGAGGGGAGGGAGAGTGGTGGGGTGGGCATGCGGGTGAAGGATGAGAGGGGAGAGGAGGACAGGAGACAGACCTAGAGGGCATCCACGGACTGGGGGATGGGGAGGCAGTGGAGGGCTGTCGAGCCAGGGAAGAGGAGGGAGATGCGGGGGGCAGGAGGCGGAGAGGGGATGAGAGGCCAGAGGAAGGGCAGTGGTGACAGAGGGGCACGCAGGGAAGGCGTTTGGGCAAGCAGCGACCAGGGTCAGGGGAGGCTGGGTGGGAGTGGGGAAAAGGTGATGGTGTTTGTGGAGCATGGGAATGTGCAGGGAAACCCAGGCAGAGGAAAAAACTACTCGGAGATGAAGACTGGAGGATGGGAGGGACAGGTGGGGTGGGCGTGCTGGGGTGAAGAGGGAATGGGAGGGAAGTGGCAGGCACAGGGCACGAGCTCACGCTGACGCATCCCTATCCTTGCAGCGGGTCGAGGCCAAAGCAGTGGCCTTGTGTGCGGAGCAACACGTGGTGGAGTTTGAGCATCCGTGAGCCTATCTCCGGCACCACCTCGAAGGGCCACATGCCCCGAAGGCAACCCGTGTCTGTGCCCACCAACGAATAGGTGCAGGCGATCAGAAGGTGGAAGGTGGCGCCCTCGAAGGTGGGGTAATAGAGCTCGCCCGAGGCGAGGCAGAGGCCTGGGCTGTCCCCCGGGCTGCGCGGCAGGGTTGGCAGGCCACCTGGCCGCCGAGGTAGCAGCCGGCCAGCGCTTGAGCAGCTGCGCTGATCCGTGAGCACGCAGGTGATACCACTCAGCACAAGGCCCGCGTTGCACACGCAGCCCCCGCAACAGCGTTGGTCACCCTCCCAGCTGGGCGGCCCCTCCAGCCCCGCGCAAGTGTCTGGCCGTCCCGGAGTGCACAGCGAGTAGTGTGGGCATGCAGGGCATAGCCGGCCTGAGGGAAGGAGTAGGAATGGAGGGTTCCTTGGTGGCAAGTGGCTGCTGGAGTCTCACCCCCCACCTCTGGGGCTGGGATGGGGCATCTGGGGCCCTGCAGGGGTAAGGTCTAGAAAGCTTGACTTGGGCAGAGCTGAAGCTAACCCTCAAAGGGGTAAATACCAGGTGGCCAACCGTGGGTCAGAGGCACAGCTGACCCATAAGGGTTTGGGATGGATAAGGCCGTGGAGGCTGGACCATGAACGGCTCTGAGCTCCTGAGAGGTAAGGATTGAAGAGCTGGACCATAATCAGGGCTGAGAAGTGAGAAGGATAAGAGCTGGGGGCTGGACTGCCGTCAGAGCTGGGCTGACACTTTAGGGTGGGCAAAGGTTGGACCATAATGGGCAGTGGAGGGGTGGCTGGAGGCTGGCACAGTGGGAAGTACAAGGTTTCAGGGACTAACCTGTGCAGGGAGGGGCTGGCACCCTGAGATGGGCAACAAGGAGCTGAAACCGGGTCAGGAGGGGGCCCCAGATGAGCAAAGATGGAGAGGCTGGACCGAGGCCCTGGACACCCACTGCACTGGCTCAGTTTCTGCCAGCGGAAGACTTGGCCACCTAGGAACTGGCAGGTTTCACAGTAGACACTTAGCACTGGGCATAGTCCAATGCCCAGGCATACGTCCACCATGCAATCTTGGACATAAGGGGTTTGGTGCAAGCACCTTAAGGCACAGCTGGAAGGGCCCCGAGGTGAAAGAGGACATCATATAGGTGGGCAAAGTGGGCTGGGGTTCTGGTGGTCGGCAGAGTGACACAAGATGGTGGCAGTGACAGCATCTTGCCAGCAGCATCCAGACACTCACTCAGGGAACCCACCAAGAAGCTATGGCTGAAGGCCCAGGCCAAAGCATCCTCAGGTAGCTTGGTGCCCCTAGAGTGGAAGCTTTCTAGCCCCCAGCCCCAGCAAACTCCATCTCACAGAGTAAAGTTTCTGTCTTCAGAAACCAGAAGTCCCTTCTCCAGCACATAAAAGTCAGGCCATGGGACACAGAACCCTCACTCCAGAGCCTGGAGTCCTCGCTGCCTAGAGGACTTTTTCATGCATCAAGTCCAGGAATCCTGCCTTTTAGAACTGAGTAGTTCTGGACCCCAGGAACTAGAATTCTCCACCCTCAGGACCCACAGACCCCGACCTCAAGAGTTATGCGTTCCTGACACTGACACCCAGGCACTGATAGGTGTGTCCATAGACCTGGAGGGCCACGCACAAAGCGCAAGTTGCAAAGCACAAACGGGTAGTTGGGGAAGCTGTCTCTTGGTTGCAGATCCAAGCACTACTGCTGGTCTCTAAGGGTCTAGGTGGCATCAGGTCATGGCAGTGGCTAAAGGGCCCGTTCAGAACTACGAGGACAGCACAGGGCCCTTGGGTCTCTGGTGGGGACACAGGTCTGATGCAGGGTGCAGCCTAGGGGGCTTGGCATGGGGCATCAGGCGGCTGCAGGGCACAATTATGCAAGAAGACGCGCAGATCGGGACCTCCCACATCATGGGTCCGGTCCCCGTTGAAGTTTCCACACAGGCCCTACATGTGTGCACGGTAACGTTTGGTCACTTGCAGAGACATCGCGAGCTGCCAGTCAAAGACAGTGCAGTGCAGGCAGCTCTTGCCCCAGACCTGCCTCTGCCCGTAGTTCGGAGCTGTGGAAGTACAACCAAAGCCTTGTGATACTCAGGGTTGCCGACAGCTGTAGCCACTGCTGGTTCACCTGGCAGCCCAAGAGCCAGGGTCACCAGAAAGGCTGAATTCCTGAGCATTTGAGGAGGGGTGAGGGATGAAAGCTGAGGGGGTTGAAGGTTGGGCTACTGGGGCTTTGCGAGGTCTCACCCTCATCTGCTAACCAGCAGTCTTGTTTCCAATACCCAGTTCTGTCCTCATGCTCCTCTGAGGAGCCCAGATAAGTTGTTCCACTAAGGAGCTGGGAGTGCCCACCTCCTCTAGTTAATGGGACAGCCTTCAGCCAGGACCCAAAGGTCTTTCCCACAGTCACCAAGAGCCTCCACCAAGAACTTCCAGGTCAGAGAGTGTCTCTCTTCTCCCAGCCCATGATTTCTGTTTCTATGCCCCCACGCCACCCCCCAGAAGGTCCCCAACCCACCTTTTAATCTCCTCTACCTCCACCCTGGTCCAGCCCCCATCATCTCCTGCCTGGAGCATTGCAGCAAGCCTCCTCGCTGGTCTTCCTCCACAAGCCCCATAGTCTGTTTCCCACATGGCAGCCACAAGGATCTTATTTACATGCAAGTGATATCTCAACCGTCCTCTGCACAAAATCTTTCCTTGGTTCCCACCTCACACAGAATAAAAGCCAAAGTTACCGCAAGAGCCCACATTGCCGCACACAGTCTGACTCCCATGATCTCTCCCACGATCCCACTTCAGCCTGGACCTCTTGCTGTTCCTCCAACATGGGTGGCAGATTTTCACTTTAGGCACTTGTTGTTCCCTCTGCCTGGAATGCTCTTTTCTCAGATACCCACATGGCTCTCTCCCTCACTTCCTTTAAGACTTGGCTTAAGTTACATCCCTCCTATTTAAAACTGTACTCTCAGAAATCCTGATCTCACTTTCCTTGCTCTATTTTTTTTCTCTTTAGCACGTATCATCTTCTAACATACTATGTAATTAACTTATATTTATTGCTTATCTCTCTCTGCTAGACTATAAGCACCGTGAGAACAAGGGTTTTGTCTGTCTTTGTTGCTGACGTGTCCTCAGTTTCTTGAACAAGGTCTGGTACATAAGAATAAAATATTCCTTAATCAAGGAAGGAATTCAGGAGTGTCAGGTCCCTGGGAGATGGGGGCCCAAGTGGTGAGGGTAAAAATCTGGAGCCCTGGGCTTCCCTGGTGGTGCAGTGGTTGAGAGTCCGTCTGCCGATACAGGGGACGTGGGTTCGTGCCCCGGTCTGGGAAGATCCCACATGCTGTGGAGCGGCTGGGCCCGTGAGCCATGGCCGCTGAGCCTGTGCTCCGCAACGGGAGAGGCCACCACAGTGAGAGGCCCGCGTACCGCAAAACAAACAAACAAACAAAAAAACCCACAAGTGGTCAAATTGGGATTTGAACCCAAGCCATCTGGCTCCAGAGTCCATTGTCTTTCTATAGTGATGAAAGGTGCTGAAAGGTGGCTTTGTACATCCATAATCTCCATCAGTTTGCCCCGCTAGCAACCACAATTAAGTATAGTCTAGCTCCCACAGGCTTCCAACCAGAGCAATGTCCCTAAACCTTCCCTGAGGAAAAATTTGGGAAATGCCAGTGGCTGCATGTGGTCCTAGGATATGTCCAAAGCTCAGAGAATTTGGAGGTTCCAGATGCCAGGGTTAGGGGACAATAAACATAGCAAACATTCCTCATATGACACTTACCATGAGCTGGACTCTGTTCCAAGTGCTTTTCATGTGTTAACTCATTCCCACCTCACAGGAGCCTGACAAGGTAGGTGCCAGAGATCCATAATCCCTTACCTACAATCCCTGAATGCAAAAGTGGTCTGAAGACTGAACGATGTTTTGTGCGTTTGATGTTAGAACTAAATTGGCAGCAATAGCCACTCACATGTGGCTACTGATAGTCTTAATTTATCCCATTTGGTATGAATATTCAGACATGTCACTGCAGAGATGTTAATATTTGTGATTTTGTAACACCCACTAGGGGTATTATATAATATGTGGCATTTGCATGGTATGACCCTTTGAAATTCTAAAATCTGAAATGCATCTGGCCCCGATCATTTTAGCTAAGGGACTGTGGACCTCTATAATTGCCTCCATGTTAGAGATGACAAAAATGAGGGACAGAGAAGGATGGGGTTTCCCAGGATTCCGTATAGTGTGATTCTTACCCGAAAAAACTGAACTCCTGTTTGACAGCAGTGATGACGTCAGAGATGTGCGTTGCGACAAAACATGAGCTGTCTCCCTCCAGAGCAGGCGACCCACAGCCGGAAGGAAGGGAGGCCTCTGGGTAGGGTCTGAGGGCAGTTGCTCAGGATGTAGGTGCAGCCCCCAGGCATGGGGAAAGAGTAGCCATCCAGAGTGTAGATGTGTGGTAACCCAGAGGCCCAGCAGGTACCCCCTGTGATGGTCCCCTGCCCATTACTAGAGACAGCCACTATTTATTTATTTATGGCTGCGTTGGGTCTTCGTTGCTGCATGGGCTTTTCTCTAGTTGCGGTGAGCAGGGGCTACTCTTCGTTGCGGTGCACGGACTTCTCATTGCGGTGGCTTCTTTTGTTGTGGAGCACTGAAGGGCAACTACTGAGCCCACCGCCTCTCAAGGCAGTGGGCTCAGTAGTTGTGGCACACGGGCTTAGCTGCTTTGCAGCATGTGGGAAATTCCCGCACCAGGGCTTGAACTCATGTCCCCTGCATTGGCAGGCGGATTCTTAACCACTGCGCCACCAGGGAAGTCCCAGCTGCTATCTCTGATTTGGTCACAGACATCATTTTGTACCCAGATACAGTTTCAAGTTCTGGTTTCCCCACAGCCACAGCCTCTAAGCTTGGTTCGGTCACTGCCACCACCTTGAGCCCCGGCTTGGCCACTGAGGCAGTTTCTGACCCAGACCAAGACACTGTCTTGGATTTGGACTCTGGTTCAGCCATGAGCATGGGCAGGGAGACAGGTGTAGGTGCTGGTTCAACTACAGCTACAGATTGAGGCCAGGCTCCATTCACGGCCCCTTGTGCAAGCCCCAGCTAAGCCATGGCCACAGGTAAAAGCCCTGGTTCAGGTGTGCTCTCAGATCCTGGATTGGCCATTACCAGGGTTTGAGAGTTGGACACTGTTTTGGAGTCCCTCAGAGATACCGAGTTGGAACTGGACATGGTCTTGAATCCATATGTGGCCTGTGTGCTAGGCACAC
The DNA here is from genome assembly GCF_000442215.2 of Lipotes vexillifer. NCBI lineage: Eukaryota > Metazoa > Chordata > Mammalia > Artiodactyla > Lipotidae > Lipotes > Lipotes vexillifer. The sequence continues at coordinate 6,079,892 of NW_006798798.1, read as the reverse complement.
ACTTAGCCTTGTGCTTTGCAAAGGTGACATGTGGTCCCACTGGAGCATGCATAGTCCTTATAGGAGACTGGGAACTGGAGTAGCATCATTAGGGAAGACGCTAGGAGGGAATGAGATTCCATGGGAGGGTCCACAGCCTCCTCAGTCAGAATATCTGGAGATGAGATGAAGAGAGGATGCCACAGAATTGAATCCTGGCATTTAATCTTATCCCTGACCTGCCTCCACACTCTTGGCATCCAGGGTCCCTGGCATTAAAGACTCAGCATTCAGAAGCTAATAGGGTTCCCAGTCTAAAATGAATTGGGGCCCATATCAGTGGAAAGAGAAGGGTGGGGCTGGGGGACAATATAAAAATGATCAGCACAGCCTGGGTGTAGAATAGGACTTTGATGAGCTGGCGAGCACAGGCTTCATCTAAAAACAGCCATATCAATTATTTAAAAATATCTGTGCCAGTAAGTCCAAACACATCTGTAGGTTGATTTTGGTCAGTGAGGACTTGCAACTTGCCCTGTTAAGCAGCCTTAAGAAGTGTGTGCGTGTGTGCGTGTGTGTGTGCATGTGTGTGTGTGTGTGTACATATCTTGTGGGAATTAGAGACATATGTCCCCCCCTAATTCCCAGGGAGGGGAGTTATTTTTTCATAGCTGTTAGTTCATGAAGTTAGCCATCTACAAAGTGAATTTTAAAGAAATAACCTTGTTTGTTCTGTAAGGCTTTGCACATTTTCCATCAAGATGGGATATAGAGTACTGGTGTGGATTAGAATATTAGCTTACATGTCAGCTCCCCAGGGTAAGGGTGTTGTCTATGTTGTTCATTGTTGCATCTCCAGTGCTTAGGACAGGCCTGGCCTGAGGTAAATATTTTTAAAAATATTGAAAAATAATAACAGCAAATATTTACTGCATGCCAGGCACTGTTCTATTAACTCATTTTTAAAAATGTCATAAAATCTTATAATGTTGTTGGTATTATTACCACACTTCACAGAGGAGAAAATAGAGGGTCAGAGGGTGAAGTGATGGGCCCAGGATCACATGACTTTAAGCAGGATTTGAATCCAGGTCTCTTGGCTCCAGAGCCTGGCTCTGAGCCGTTATGAATAAAAGAATTGAAGTCCATGTCTTTGTTTCTAAGAAACCCCAGCCTTTGAGTATCCCTCACTTTTCTCTCATCTTCCTGTTCTCCTGATGTTTTTCAGGACAGAAAGAGATTGGATGGTAGCTCCTTATTCCAGGGTTACGGGAAAATCCCGATTCCCATAGCATAGTTCAGGACTATGGTCAGCATCCGTTACACTGAGTCTGCGTGGAGGGCCTCGTTCTTGGTGGAGAGGCACATCTTCCTTAGCATCCTGAGCGAATTTTGGGATCACAGCTGCTACCTGCTCCGTGTGCAGATTTGGGTGGTGATTTCTTGACCTCAACCTTCAACCGCTTCCTGTATAAAATGGGAGTAATAAAAAGATCTGTCTCCACGGTGGCTATGAGATTTACATTACATAATGTACATATGTATAAAAGCATGTATCACTTAGCTCATAAGTCTTGACTATTTATAAGTCTTTGTGAGGCAGTACAAAAAGCAAAACAAAACAAAAAGGTGGTTAAAACCTTGTGCTCTGGAAGCAAGTGGACTGGGGATCAAATCCTGGCTCTGCCACTTTCTAGCTGTATGAATTTGGCAAAAGATTTGAATTCCAGCCTTTCCCCCTCCCTTCTCCAGGAAAAAAAAAAAGGAATTATTACAATATTATTATAGAGCCTACCTCAAAAGCTAGCAGGAACGTTAAACACTCAACATTAGCTATTATTATTTTATCCCATCTCCCACCCCCTTGTTCACATTTTATACTGTAATAAAGAAAAAGAGCGTGTGACCTTCAGCAGTAACTTCCTGTTTGAGCCCAGTGCCTGGAATATAATGTGGTGCACATTTAACAAAGTATAACTATTATTATTGTTATTCATTCCATAAATGTTTAATGAGTGTTGGGCACTTTCATAGGTGCCAGCGATACAACAGTGCAAAACATTTTTGTAAAGATCTGACGTCATGGAGCTATTTGGGGTGATGGAAATGTTCTATAGCTTGATCTAGGTGATGGTTACATGGGTGTGTACGTACATGCGAAAATTCACCAGGCTGGATACTTTAAAACTGTGCAGTTAACTGTGTGTCTTAAAACTATATTACCCTCAAGGAACTAATATGTAGCAAAGAAAGAGAATAAGTAAGTATATAGAAGGTTATATGTGCTATGAAAAAAAGCAGGGAAGGGCTAGAGATTGTAGAGATCGGGGAATTGAGATTTTAAATTGGGCAGTCAGGTTGGCCTCAGTAAGAAGGTGACGTTTGAGCAAAGACTTGAAGGAGGTGAGGGAGCGACCCATAAGGATATCATGGGGACAGCCAGTGCAAAGGCCCTCAAGCAAGGTGGCCAGTGTGGCTGGAATAGAGTGAGGGAAGGACAAGAGAGGAGGTGAGATCAGCGAGGTAATGGGAGCAGATCCTGTGGGGCCTTATAAAACACTTTGTTTTTGCTGGGAGTAAGGTGGAATGATTGCATGGGAGGGACGTAACTTGCATTTAGAAACTCTCTGGCTGCTATGTGAGCAAGCGAATGTATTGTTATGGTTTTCTTCGACCCTCATCCCCAGAAATCCCATCACGTGCCCACCTCCGGACACTCTTGGGCGCCAGGATTGCTCACCCACCGCCGGCTACCCACCGGCCTGGATACGGAAGTCCCCGCCATGGGCGGTGCTTAAGCTGAACACTCAGAAGGACGCCTTGCGCGTCTCCAGGCTGTGCACGGCACTGTGCCCGCGACCCGGTTCTTAGGCCAGCTCGGTTCAGGCGAAACCCTGAGCCGGGGCTTGGCTGTGGCCAGAATGCCGCCCGTGATGCGGCTCAGGGCCGGCGGCGAGGAAGCTCCAGTGCAGGTTGGGCAGCGGCCGCCGGTTGGGAAAGCCTGGCAGCTCCTTGAGCGCTAAGCTTAGACTGAACGCGCCCATTGGGAGCCCGAGAGAACAGAAAGGATCGTAGGCGACGCCGCCGAGGGCGGCGGCCCCGGCCAGAAAAAGCACCTGCAGACAGACGGGCCGAGGAGCGCAGCACAAGCGGGCGCACCAGGTCCACGTCGAAGTGCAGTGAGGAGACAGGGCGCCGAGCCTGCGCTCCTCCGGCGCCGCCTCCTCCACAAAGGTCGGCCGCCGGCGCTGCCAGCCGCCAAGTCCACGAGGTCCCGGGGCCCGGGATACGCCAGCGCGAACTGAGGCACGGCGTGGACGGGACCTCAGAGACCCTGGGACAGCAGTTTGTACACGTGGCCACAGGCCTTGTCTCCCACTTGCAGGCAAGTGTGACCAGTCAGCAGCACGACGGGATGAGTGGCCACCACGCAGGTGCCGACAGGTTTTCTGAGCTCTGCACCTGCAGCGCCTGGAGAGGCTCAAGGTGTACGAGGAGGGGCCGGCGGGCAGCGTGCTTGACGCTGTCCAGCAGGACCCGCACGGGAGGCTTGAGGCTCAGGCACTTTGGCTGAGCACCTGCCACCATGGCAAACTCCTTGTGCGGGTCGTGCGGCCGCAACGACGGCGTCACCACGACGTAATGAGTACTCAGCAGGTGGCGCGGAAGAGCCAGTGCCGTGTCCAGGGAGGCGCGCCTACTCGCGGGCATCACTGTCACTCCCATCGGCCGCGACGCCTCTAGGCGCACCTCGCTGCCCGCCACCTGCCGCAAACCCACGCAGTGGTGCATCGGGTGCGCCCTCACTAGCACCAGGGGCCCCTTGGGCGACACGTACAGCCGGAAGTTGGCCTTCTCAGCGCCGGTACTCCAAGAAAGCCATGATGATATCACGGCCCTGGAAACCTACAAACGCAGCCCCCTGGCCTGAGGGAACCAGGAGGGGATAGGAAGGAGTCAGCATAATCCGGTGGATTTTGAGGCCAAACACATTATATTGTAATCCTGACTCTACCACTCCCTGGCCATGTGAACTGTGGGCAAGGTATTTAACCTCTTTGGGCCACGCTTGCCTCATCTGTAAGAGGTAGTGTTTAGCCCACACTTCACAGAGCTATGGGAAGATTAGACGAGATGATATACGTAAAGGCCACGGAACAATGGTACATAAGCATTAACTTAAAATAAAGTTGCCTCCATTGTCACAGAGTCTGCCCAAACAGTCCTTTGTCCCAGCTGGCCAGGGCCCTGTCCGAAGAAGCTCCACTGTGGCCAGTCCCCTGTTGCAGAACTTGCCAGGCAGCCCCCCAACCCCAGACGGCACAACCAGTCCTCTGTCGTAGATCCAGACCAGCTCACCAGCCTTCTGCATCTCCCATGGGTCACTCACCCCATAGGAAACTCAGGGGACCGAGGCACAGCGGGGCAGGTGCTCACACACGGGGCAGCCATGGCTGGAGAGGGAGTGGACAGATCCAGGCTAGTCAGTGCAGTCTCTCCTGCCAGTCTGCCCTCCAGCCCTCCTACTGCAGGAGTGGAAGGGGACACAAGAGGAATCCCAGAGAAGGGCTTGGACCTCCAAGCCCCAGGAAAAAGGCAAGATTGGGGATCTCACCTGCCAGGAGCTAGACTGAGGCCGGGCACATTGTGGGGGCATTTATAGCTCCAGTTGCCTGGGCCTGGCCCTCAGCACTCTCCCAGGGTCAGCACACTGCGGTCCCCATTAACAATGGCTCCAGCCTGACCTGGTGCCATGGATCATAATGAGGCCTAATTATGTGGGCGGGGTCAGGGAGAAGGGACAGACAGAGAGCAGAGCGAGAGGGAGAGAGAGGGAAGAGGGCAGAGACGGAGCTGAGCAGAGACACTGAAAGAAGGAGAGGAAAAAATACAAGAAAGTTACAGGGAGATGGAGAGATGGGTGCGGGGAGAGAGACAGGCAGAGTAAGGAATGTAGAGAGAGCTGAGCGTGGTGGAGAGATGGAAAGGCCAAGAGAGACAAGAAAGATATTTCTTCAGAGGAGGGCCTTCGAGTGTGGAGGAAGTGGCTGTGTTTGGAGGAGGTGACGGCTCCAAGTTTGAGACAGAGAATTACAAATCAGGGGATGGAAGGGAGCAACAAAGAATACCAGGACTCCTGGGCCCGCTGAGGAGGGAGGCGCTTCAGGCTTGGACTTTTGGGATCCTGGGAAGGAGGGCGCCAGGGTGCCAGGAGCCTTGGGGATTCTGCAGAAGGAGGGGGATTGAAACTGGTTTTCTGTGTGTGAGTGAGAAGGACTAGGGACCTGAAGGTGGGGACTGGAGCCAGGCGGGAGAGGACATCATGTGCCCGATGTGGAGGTCTGGAGGATTGGGAGGTGGAGTTCCCCAAGGGAAGACAATGGCTTCCAGTCACTCCCATCGTCCCAGAAAGTCCTGAGCCGGAGAATAGTGGAGCCGCAACGTCCATGGAGGATCCGGGAGGAATGGCAAGGCTGGGGCTCTAGACAGGGAAAGGCAAGGGACCTTGGATACAGTTTCCAGCCCCTCCCTCCCTCGGGTCCCAAGAGCCTACACCCCTAGTCCCTTTCCCCCCAGAGCCCTTGCCTTTGGTGGGAGGAGTAGGGGGAGAATTCAAGAAGGAACCGACTTTCTTTCAGTAGCTTCATTTCACACCTGCTTAAGATCCTTCTCAGGCTCTTCATCACAAGCAGAGGAGGTGAGGGAGGGCATAGGGATCAAGGTGAGGGAAGGTGTGGGAGTTTAAAGGTGTGGGCCTTTCAGGGAGCAGCGATTCCCTTCCAGCCTGAGGTGGAGAAGATACGTGCTAGACTTTTTTTTTTTTTCTGGTCGTGCCACGCGGCACGTGGGATCTTAGTTTCCAGACCAGGGATGGAACCTGTGCCCCCTGCAGTGGTAGCATGCAGTCTTAACCACTGGACTGCCAGGGAGGTCCCTGAACACATGTTCTAGAGATGGAGCTGGGCAAGGGAGCAGGGGAGGAACTGGGACCCTGTCCCGGGAACCCTGGAGAACCATGGAGGGTTCCATGCAGAGGAGGGCCAGGTTTGGCTTTAGGAAGACTCCCTGGACTAGAGGGTGAGACTGAGGCCAGAAGCCCAGGGGGAGGAGATGCAGGGCCCCAGGTGGGTGAGGCCAGAGCTAGAACAAGATGGGACCAGAGAAGGGAGGAAGGGGAGGTGGGCGGGCTGTTCAAGAGGCTGGGTGGGGGTTGCCCTGAGACAGGACCCGGGAAGAGGGGCAGGTGTGGGAAAAAGCTGAGGCCAGTGTGAGACCCAGTGTGTGTGAGAGGCCTGGGGGATGTCCAGGAAGCCAAGGTAAGCCAGGCTCGGGGTTTAGGAGACGGGCCAAGGCCGGGGACAGCGATGTGGAGGGCCTCAGCAGAGAGGGGAGACTGGGGCATTGGGGTGTGTTGGGGGTGATGCCCCAGAAAGAGGCGAGTGGAGAAGCAGGAAGGCCCTGGGGACCATAGCAAAGAACTGATGTTTTATCCAGAGTGAAGTGTACCCCAGGGGTTCCACAGAGTTGAAGCCAGAATATACCGAGAATAAAGTCCTTTGAAGTCTCACAGCTTATACTCTAAATTCTCATCAATTTTGCATTCACCTCCATCAGTCTATGCATGTGAGTTCTCATATAAAAAGATTTTCAAGTACTTACCAGTGACACCCTTTAACCTACCCTTGTGTACTCCCCTCCCACCCTCAACAGTGAAAATCTTCAAGTGAAAACGAAGCTCTGGGTTCAGCCTGTGGCTGTGGAATCTCCCCAGCCAGTCTCCTGGTACACTGGGGTGTCTGTCACCCAAGCATTCAAGGCGCTTCAAAAGCCTAACCAGTGGCCAGACACTCCCAACCCCTTCTAAGGCAAATGAGCCTCCCACCTTGACCTTGTTCTGTGCCATGTACCCCTCCCCACCCTCCCCACCATAGATCTAAGGTCCAAACCAGATCCTGCCCCTCCCGTGGCTCCAGTGCCCCTGGCGTGGAGTCACAGTTCGTAAGCCTGGCAGCAGGCGTCCGCCCACTTCTTAAGCTCACCTGTCACAGTCCCCGCTTCTCACACTCTGTGCTCCAGCTACACGGAACTCTGGCCAGCTCTCCAATGCACAGTCCTCTCTCTTCCCTTCCTATCTTTTGCATACGATGTTCTCTCTCTTTGGAAGACCCTCTCTTCTCCCGGCTCTCTTTGTATATCCTTCAAGTGTGCAGGGCCCAGTGCAAAGTGAAAATGTGGAGTCCCTTGTTCAAAAATCATTAAGAATTTCATGATGGTGACAGCAGGGCATCAGTCAAGCACAGCGTCCTTTTAAACACAGGGCACTGGGCGACTACACAGGGCATGCTGCCATGAAGCCGGCCCTGCCTTCAGGAAATCTTGCATTCTCCCCACCTCCCATTCCAGGCTCAGTTAGGAGCCCCTTCTGGGCTCCCAGAGTCCCTTGGGCTTAAACAGGCCCTAATCATTTTTGCCTGTGCTTCCCCCATCCCAGCCCTGACCACTCTGAGCTGCCACTGTTTGGTGAGTGTTTACTTCCTCCACCAGACTTGAACTCTATAAGGGCAGGATCTGGGGCTATGTTGGTCACCACTCTGTTCCCCGCATCACTCTGCACAGGTCAGGGCAACACTGAGCTTTGATACTTAACCTTGCTTTTGTGAAGCATGATCAGGGAGGAACCAAAGGCAGGAGCCATGCCCAAGTTCAACCTAGAAAAGAAACATCCCCTTTCTGAGGACCCTTTGTCTGATTCTCCCACATATGTGGCCAGGTAAAGAGCTGTGAAGGCTTGGCATTAGCTGAGGCCTCTCAAGGGATCACAGGTATGTCCAGACACTCAGGGCCTGTGGGGGATTAGCCACACCCAGACACATGGGTTGGATCTGGCAGGACCCAGACGAGGGAGAGTCCTGGTATCAGGACTACAGTGTCTTCAAGAAAATGCTCCAATAGCCTGGAGCTTTGGCCCCAGGAAAGCTGGTCTCAAAAATGTGCAGGGCATCCTCAAAGCCAGATGGAGGATGGACAGTGGAAAGAGTAGCACCCTCTGAGCTCAGGAAACTGGTGGACTCAGCCAGGCAATGTTGGACAAGCTACATTTTAACTTTAAATTCCAGACACGTGACCATTTGTCCACAGTTGTATTGTTTCTGCCTGGGGGTGGGGGATGGTCCAGGCATCCTGTGCAGGAGGCAGAAGGGGACCAAGTTAGAGGGACCAGCCTGCCCCCACGGGCCTCCTCCCACCTCCGACTTCTGAATGTGTAATAAGCTACCACTGGGTGTGTGTCCACCTTCTGGGCCTGCATTTCCTGTGTCCACATTCCCCCCGACCAGCCATGGCCTCAGTCCTAGCACTTGAACCTAGAAAAGGTCCTTAATTCCTGCACTACAGGGAAGTCAGCTCCCCCTTCTAAGGAATGGGTCCTTGGATATCAGAGACCTAGTCTCTACAACTCTTCTTTCCAGTTTCTGCAATCTAGCCTGAGAACAGGGTAGCTGGGCAGTGGTCCACACTGTCCCCTTCTGTGTAGGGGATGGAGGCCTCTGGTGAGATAGTTTCAAATCTCTGAATCCATCCACTTCAGGCCCCAAACTCATCCGGCCACTTCTCAGCCTGGACCATCACTGTAGCCCCCTCCCTGGTCTCTGTGCTTTACCTTTGTCCTGAACATGCAAACGGAACTGCCAGCTTCCTTGAGATCAGGGAGCACTACTCTCCTCACTGCTCAAAACCCTCCAATGGCTTCTCGTGCCACTGAGAATAAAACCCAGGCTCCTCCAAGCCACCTACAGGGTCCTGCATCGTCTGCCCCCTTCTGGCTCTCCAGCCTCAACACGGCATCCTTCCCTGTATCCTCACCCCTCTCCAGCCCCCTGGCCTCCTGCAGTGCTGTTCCATTTGTATGGAATGTCCTTTCCACCCATTGTGTAGTTAACTCCAACCTGAGCATCTCAGCAGAGGCGTTACTTCCTCCAGGAAGCCTCCTTCAACCTTTCTTCCTGGGTCAAGTACCCTGGTCCAAGTCCTCACAGTTCCAAGGCTCTCTCCTGCATGACCTGTCTTGTCACCATACGTGCTTTACACTTGTTAATTTGACCCTTGTTTCCCCCACCAAATGGTGAGATATGGGAGGGCAGGACAGGCCTGTATTTGTTCAGTACTGAATCCCTAGCACGTTGCACACAGTGGGCACGCAATAAATTGTTCAGATTTTAAAAGGAGGGTTGAGGCATGGCGCACTCTGGCTCCCCCTCATGGCAGCAACTGGTATTTTGTAGCGGGCGCTAGGTATCCATCCCATCCTCCCACCCCCTGGGCCCTTTTACCCAAGACACCTCGCTCTCCCTGATGGCTTCACCTGACCTCAGCCACCGAGGGTAACAACAAGAAGAAGGAGGACTCTGGGTGCTGCTGGAGGACTCAGGAGTCAGATCAGGTCCCTGGCACTTAACGTTGTTCCCTTGGCCTACGTAGGATCATTTCCAAGGCCTACACCCATCTAGAAAGCTTTGCCAGAATCTAGGATGTTATCCCACGAGGACGAGTCAGGTGAGCCAGATCATGAGAATGGCCCATCCAGTCTTGGGCTCTCTTCACCATGCCCCTCACACATCACTTCAGAGAAGAATGACAGGACCCGAGTTCCCTCCACATCTCTGCCTCTGGAACACTACAGGTGGCCTGAAGTCAGGGAGCGCTATCCTCTTACTGCCAATCCCATTCCTGGATCTCCAGTGAGGCTCAACATTTCCAAGGCCCAGGGTTTAGTCCTGCAAACCTCCAGGCCTGGTGTCTGAGTGGGGGAGCCTAGAGCAGACCTAGACTGAGTGACGACCAGCCCTGGAGAGACGTGGGGCGGAAAGGCCCAGATCAACTGAACCAGGCTCTAGACCCCGAGAATCACAGGGTCTACACTCCCTGTCTACAATTTCTTCCCTCCTACTCTCAGATCAGCTGGATTTGGCAACTGCCCAGCTGATCCCCTAATACTGCTCTTGCTGAGGTCACCGCAGCCTTGATATCATTAAACACAAGAGTCACTTGGGTCTGACTTGCCTGGTTTGCTTCAATCCATCCCTTCACCTACTGCTCCTATTTAGTCTTTGTTTTTAGTCTAGGGTTTTATTTGCCTGTCCCTTAAATATGGAGAATTTGGTGGCCTCAGTTCCCCATCACAGCTGACAGAACCCTCATTTCTGTCCCCAGTTCCAGTCTTAGACCAGGGGTCCTAAGGCCTCCTGGCTGCCACGCCTTGGTGGCATGCTGATCCTCTGGGTGCCCCCATATCCACCAAGTCCCAGAGGCACTGGTGGTACAGTGGTGAGCACAGCTGCCTTCCATATCCACCAAGTCCCACACTGGCCTCAGCATCTTCCCCAAACCTGCCCCTCCTCCCCAGTCCTGTATCAGGGCAGCTCTACTGTCTCTCCCCTGGCCAGAGCCCTGGGCCTTACCCTGGACACTTCTCTCCCCCACAGCCCTTCAGCTCCATAACCCATCCACTCAGCTTCTTGAATGTCTCTCTCACCCACCCCCTAGTGCCCTCCCCCAGGCCAGCCCTGGTCCAGCCTTGTCCTCACCCACCCAGGTCCCTGCCCTGGTTTCCCCCAGGCTCCCAACCTCAGTCTTCTCCTCTGGTCCACCCTCCTCATAATGGCTAGAAGGATCTTCCTACAGCCCAAACCTGACCCTCTCCCTCCCTTGCATAGACTCCTCCGTGGCTCCCCAGTACTATCAGGCCAGAGTCTGAGCTCCTCAGCCTGGAGGTCCTGAACCCTGCCCACCCTTCCTGCCTCACTTCTACCACGGCACCCCCAGTGCCTGGCACTGCCTAAGCCCTTGCTTGGGCTGTCCCTCTGCCTGGAACACCTCTCCCACTGCTCTTTGCTCATTTATCTCCTTCAGACGTCATTCTTAGATCATGTCTCCATCATGAAGCCCTCTCTGACCATACCCTGGGCTGAGACAGGCCCCTTTTCTGGGCTCCTACAGTCTCCTAGGCTCCCCTCCTCACCACGACTCTGCTAACTCTGAGCTATCACTGTCTGAGGGGCAGGGCTGGGGGCTGCCTGAGTCATTGCAGCATCACCCAGCACAGGGCAGGCCCAGAGAGGACACTCAAGGAATGTCTGTTGGTTAAAGGGATAACCATCCTCAGCCTCATCCAGGGACTTCAGACAGAACTGGGGGGTGGTTCTCCCCCCAGAGGGGGCATCCCGGCTCCAGACCCCTGAATGATCCCCCAGCCCCAACAGACAGAGACAAGGGCAAGGGCCCAGGCCCAAGCTTAGAAAAATAGGACTTTCTTGTTGTGCCCCGGTGCCCGCGACACCCTCCCCATCAGAGTTTTAAAAACCGTGAGCAATTTGGTGAGTCTGAAGTCAGGTCCCACGGGGTGTCTGGGTCCTGCTACCCCTGGGGCCAGAAGGGCCGTAGAGGTGGGTGCGAAGCTAGGGTCCCGTGGGTTCGTGGCTGGGCCCCCAGGGCTCACAGTCCAGCTGGACCACGGTGTGGGCCCTGGGTGCGGCCAGCTCAGGAGCCGGCGGGGCCAGCGTGGGGCCCAGGGCGCCATTGGTCTGGGAGCAAACGCTGCTGACAGGCGCAGGTGCCTTGGCCTTGCCCGGGGGTTGGCCTCCGTGCACCTTGTAGCGCATGAGCAGCACGAAGATGAAGACCAGTACCGAGGCCACGATAACACCACCCAGTGCGATGATCATAGTGCCGCCCAGGAAGGGTGCATGCGGGGCCCCACAGGGCCGCAGCGCTGGCTCAGTGGAGAAGCGGTGGCAGCCCACGGGCCGTGTGGCTGTCAGCCCCGTGGCGCCGTCCTCGTACACGGCTAGCACACACAGATCGTAGGTGCGGCCTGATGCCAGGTCCGTCAACAGGAAGGAGCTGCTGTCGGCTGGGATCATCCTGGAGGGACAGACAGGTGGGAGTCAGGTCTCCGGCTGCCCAGCACCCACCCTGCACTCTGCCCCAACCCTCCCGGCTGGAGGATTTCCCCCCAGGCCGCTGTCTCATTTCACCCTAGCCCCTGAGTTCCCTGTAACCACTACTGGAATTCCCTTTGGTCTGATACCCATCAGCTGCCCGATATCCCTCCGTTCTGTTAGCCTGTTTCACCCGAGCCCACCCTCTCATTTTCCCGCTGCTCGAATACCCATGTGATCTCCCTGTGGCCTTAACGCCCAAATTCCCTCTAGTGCCACTGCCCGCTTCCCCTCTGCGCTGCTGCCCAGCTTCCCGCTAGCCCCACTGCCCCCCATGTGGGGTTTCATTTTATACCCCACTGCCTGGTTCCCATCCTGCACTGTCCCCCAATTTCTCACCAGCCTGCAGCCCAAGTTCCCTCTAGCTCTGCTGCCCAGTTTGGCTCCACTCTCCTGCCTGACTTCACGCTGGTCCCCCCACCCTACTCTCCCCTAGCTCACTGCCTGAGTCCCTCCAGTTTACTACCCCATTTCCCGCCAGCCCACCACCGAGTTCCCTCCAGCCCTGCTGCCAGACATCTCTCCAACTCAGCACCCAGTTTTGTTCTAATGCTGTCTGGTATCCCTCTAACCTGATGCCCATTTCCTTCTAGCCACCCCACCCCCATGCCCATCCAATTTCCCTCTAATCCCACCTCCCAGTCTCCCTCTAGACCTTCACCTAATTTCCCTCTGCTCCTCTGACTTTCACTCCAGCAGGTGCCTGGTTTCCCTTTTCCAGCTGCCTGACTTTCCTCTAGTGTTAAACCTAGAATTCTCTCTAATCTAATCTAACTGCCCGATTCCCCCATACTGCTGATGCCCGATTTCCTTCTAACCTGCCAATGAATGTCCCCCAAGCCCCGCTGCCGCTGCTGTGTTATTATTACCATATCCACAGCCTGCTTTCCAGCGAGCCCTGTCATCTGGCTCCATTTTCATTAAACTGATGTGCCTCAGTCATCACTGCTGAGTTCTTTTTCTCTCTGTTGCCTTATTTCTTTCCACTTCTGTCCCCTGATTCTCTTTTATCTCTCTAGCCTGGTTTCTATTTATCCTTATCTTTCCCATTCCCTTTTATCCTTAGTACCCAATTCCACTATATTTCCTTTTGTAGCATGGCACCCTGTTGGAGATTTAACTTGTTTTATAATCTGTTTTATTCTTAAACTGCTTTAATGAGGCAACTCCATGATTATCTCTAGGAGGGTGATGATCTAGGAGAGCATTTGTCCTGTCCCCTGCCAGGCAAGGTAGATAGGACTTGTGCGATTTTCAGGTGCGGGCCCTCCATGGAATCTACTGAGTACCGCTGTCTACGAAAGGGAGTGGAAAAAGCTCGCTAGATTTCCAGGACTGAAAAGGAAATCAAGTGACTATCTTTTGAGGTTTGGGCTTCTGGGGAGGCACAGGGAACCCAGGTACTGGGTTTACAAGGTGAAGACCCCAGGCCTTGGGAGGCCCAGTCCTCTGCAGCCAGGTGTCAGGGACTGTACCCTTGGTCCAGCCTGGCAGTGAGAACAGGGAGCCATCCACAGGCATCCATGCAAGCGTGGACTTGGGTGAGATGTGTCAGCACACCTGGATGAGAGCCACCACTAGTGACCACATGTGGCCACAGCAGATGTTCCATGTGCTCTCCGGCTTGGGGGCAGAAGTTATGTAACCCGCCTCTTGGAGTGTGTAAACCCCAAGTTTTGTGTTTGCAACAAGAGAAGGGAGAAGGGAGCCCCCAGCAGTGGTCGACTGAACATTCCTGTTCACCCAGAGGTGGAGCTTGAACTAGGTTTAATTTGATTTAGAAAACCAAAAGTTGAGCTGTCACCACGTTGGAACTCCAAACACATGGAGCAGGTCACACCGCACAAACGCAAAGCCTAATCTCTATGTAACCTCCTCCCTCATTTTCCTTTTAACCTCTGGTCTGAGTTCCTTTGCAGCCAGGCTGCCTCACTGCATTTTCCCCATGATCCGTGTATTCTCCCGCTTGATCTTTTTCTTCCTGCAGACTGGCTTGAGTCTAGCCCTGTCATCTGGAAATACCCGGCTTCTCTTTACTACTTAAGTTGGTTTGTATCCCCTCAACTTTGCCCCTCACCCCCAATTATCTTTTTACTCTTCTGGCCTGATTAGTATTTATTCTTGCTGCCTTCTTTCTTTTTTACCACTGTTGCCAGATTTCTTTTACCCTCTCTGCCTGATTTCTTTTACCTCTGCTGTCTGATTGCCTTTGTAACCTTGCAGCCTCATTTCCAGTGCTGCAACCTGGGGTATCAGTAGGTGTTCCTCCAACCCTCCCTCCACCTCGCTCCCCCACCCAACCTGCCCGCTGCCTGGACCCTGCACCTGTAGGCGAGGATGTCGTCGGCTGAGCTGTTGTACTGGATTTGGTACATGCGGATGCCTGGGATAGGCCGCTGATCTGGCCACTGGACTAGAGCAGCTGTGGCCCCATGCTCAGTCACCTGGACGCCACGGTCGGTAGGGGGCCCAGCGTCAGCCGCCTTGGAGGAGGCAGAGACTGAGGCGGCAGAGGGCGGGGTGAGGGCATCAGGATCCCCGTCCCGCGGGGGGTCACAGCTTGTGCTGTTGGCTAGCTGGGGGGGCGGCGGGGGGCCCACGGTCAGCTCCACAGCAGCCGTGGCCTCGCCAGCTGCATTGGCCGCGATGCAGGTAAAGATGCCGCCATCGCCCGGCTCGGTGACCAGCAGCTCCAGCGTCCCGTTAGGGAAGGCGCGAGCTCGGCTCGAGTTGCCCAGCAGCCGGCCCTGGGGTGACACCCAGCGCACACGGGGCTCGGGGTCGCCCACTGCCCGGCAGCGCAGGGCGGCTGGCCGACCGGCAGGCACGGCCAGGGGCGGCGAACGGTGTGTCACCACGGGGGGCTCGCACACAAACTCCTCCTCACCCACAGCCCAGAAGTAGCGGCCACCCAGGGCCGGCGGGGAGGCGCAGGCCTCGAGGTCGTCCTCCCGCGCCAGCCGCCGGAGCCACACCAGCTCGCAGTTGCAGTGCAGGGGGTTCCCGCCGAAGGCCAGCACCAGGGCGGACGCGGGGGAGCCGCGGGGCCTAGCCAGCAGCGGCAGGCGAGAGAAGAGTGGGTCGGGTGGGATGGTGGTTAGGCGGTTGGAGGTCATGTCCAGCCGCGCCAGCTTGTGCAGGCGGGAAAAGGCGCCGGCGGGCACGGAAGCCAGTAGGTTGTGGTCAAGGCCCAACGTGTTGACGTTGCCCAGGCGGCCCAACGCCTCCCAGGGCAGCTGTTCGAGGTTGTTGTAGGAGAGGTCGAGGTCCTCAAGTGTCTCGGCGCAGTCGTCCAGGGCCCCAGCCGCCAGGGCTGCCAGCTGGTTGTTGCTCAGGATGAGGTGGCGTAAGTTGACCAGGCCGCGCAGCTGCCCCTCACCCAGCGAGGTCAGCCGGTTGCCGTCCAGGTGCAGAGCGCGCAGGGCGCGAAGGTCAGCGAAGGCGCCGGCGGCCACGTGGCGGATGGTGTTGCGTGACAAGCTCAGGTGCAGCAGGCCCGTCATGTTGGCCAGGTCACGGCGCCGCACGGTCGCGATGAAGTTGTCCGCCAGGCGCAGCTCGGCCGCCCGGCGGTCCAGCGAGGGTGGAACGAACAGAAGACCTGCCCCTGGGCACAGCACGCTTAGGGGCAGGGACTGTGTCTGGCAGCGGCAGCGGCGGGGACACGGGCTGGGTGTGGCTGGCTGGGGTGGAGACGAGGCGGGGGCCAGCGGCAGCAGGCAGAGGAGCAGAGGGAGGACGGCCATCGCGGGCAGGGGCGGCCTGCAGGGAAGAAGGGGGGAGTTAGGTCGGGCTGAGGCCAGAAGTGGGGGGCTAAAGGGGGTTGGGGTGGTCTGAGACCAGAAGAGAAGGTCACAGAGCAGAAGACTTGGTCAAAGATGGCCAGAGAGAGGACTGGTCAGACAGATCAAAAGCCAGAGGAGACGGTCAAAGACTCAGAGAGATGTTTCCCGGGAAAACCCAGGGAGCAGAAATGTGCAAAGATGGTCAGAGGGAAGGGAGGTGATTAGAAACGGTTAGCGACAGTCAGAGAACAGGATCAGTAGTCAGGGTGGGTAGAAGGTAAGCCAGAGAGCTTTAGACGTGGTCAAAGAGAGACACTCAGAGATGGCCAAAGAGGGAAGAGTTGGTCAGGGTGGTGGGAATGATTAGAAGTAGCCAGACGTGACCAGAGAAGAGAGGTGGTTAGAGATGGTCAAGAAGATCAGAAGTGGACAGAGAGGGGAAGTGGCCAGGGGTGGTCAGATCCAGGAGAGATGGTCAAAGATGGTCCAAAATGGTCAAAAGGCAGAGAGGCAGTCAGAGAGAGGAAGAGAGGACAGGCATGCCAGAGACAGCTGGACATGGGACAGCTGGTTAGGATGATGGGTGTGGGGAGAAGTCATCAGAGAGAGGAAAGGCCACCAGAGATGTTAGAAATGATCAGAGAACACCAATGAGCAAGAGAGACAGAGAGAAGAGAGGTGGTCAATGAAGGCCAGGATGGTCACAGACTGGCAGCTGGAGTCCGGAGTGGGTGGAGGGCAAGAGAGATGGTAAAAGAGGGTCCGAGAGAGGAAAGGTGGATAAAGGAAGTCAGAGAGGAGAGATGGATGGAAGTGGCTGGAGAGAAGAGTGGTAGAAAAAGAGGTCGAAGATGGTCAGAGACAGACACAGGTCAAGGCTTAGGGTCAGGGGTAGACACAGGCACGAGAGCTGCTGAAAGATGATTAGAGACCGGTACCTTGGACAGCGATATCAAAGATGGTCATTGAGTGAAACAGTAGACAGAGGTGGCTGGAGAGAGAAGCTGTGGACAGGGGGGTTAAAGATGATGATCAAAGACAGAAGTGGCAGACAGAGACGGTCACTGAGAGGTGGCCAGAGGTAGCCAGAAAGAAGAACAGTGGACAGAAGTGTCAAAGATGATCAGTGAGAGGAGAGGTGAATAGAGATGGTCAGTGAGAGGAGAGGCAGAGAAAGGAGACTGGAGAGCGGAATGGTGGACAGGAGAGGCAGCTGGAGATGATCAAATAAGACAGATGGTAGGAGGACGCTGGAGAGCCGGCGGGGGGAGGGGGTGGTGGTGAGTGGGTCACAGACCTGGAGATGCCATCAACTGGGGAAGAGGAGGTCAGAGAGGGGCAGGGCTGGCCAAATGTCCAGAGAGTGTTTGAAGCAGAGCAGGAGCTGGAGGCAGACCCTTGTGAGGGGATGGATATCTGTTTCCTGGGGAAACTCCAAAGGTGTCCAGGGGAACCTGGTAATCCTTACCTCCACCTCCAGTCACAAAGTTCCTCCCAAGTCCCTCCCCATCATGGGGTCTCTCAGTAGTCTCACCTGAACTGGAAGCAACCCCAGGGAGCAGAGTCCTCAAGCTCCAAGGGGGTCAGGGGTCTGGAGGGGGTGCCTGGTCATTCCTTCCCTGTCCCCAAGGCCTCTGTAGAGGGACCGTCTGTTGTGTCTCAGCTCAGATTTGTGGCCATGGAGTCTTGATACTTTGATATCCTTGATACTTTGATAGACCTGGATACTTTGGGTCCTAGATCTCCAAATATTGGGCCTCTAAGGGTCCAGTTTTAGAGACCCAGGCCCCAGTTTGGGTTGCTTGGAGTCATGGTCTCCCAGCTCCAGTCCTGGGATGCTAAACAGTCAAATGGAGAGTTTAAGATCTGAGTCCCAAGCCCAGTCTTGGGATCCGATACTGGGGTGCTGGGTTCAGATACTGGGGCTCTGAGTCAAGATCTGCCCCAAATTTCAGTATTCAGGTTTGCAGCAAGGACTTCAGGCCCAAACTCCGGTTTAGGCCCTTTGGAATGCCAGGGTTCAGATCTTGGAATCTGAGGCCTAAAGTCTCAGGGTTGGGGTCCCAAATAGTGGGTTGCACGGTATAGAAATGAGAATCCAGTCCCAGATTTCAAGGTCCCAGGCACAGAACTCAGAGTTCAGCTCCAGATTTGGGGTTTTAGATGCCAAATCTTGAGGTTCAGGCTCCAAATCTTGGGGTCCATATTCCAATTCTTGGGGTTCAGGCTCCAAATCTTGGGGTCCCAGGGACTGATGTTGAGATTTCAGCCCCAGATATTGATGTTCAGGCTCCAGGTCTTGGGGTCCCAGCCCCAAATCAGACTCCCAGGCTTGGGCTTCCAGATCTTTGGAGCCAATCTCGGGGTGCAGGCCCCAGATTTCGGGGTGCGGGTCCTGGATCTGGGGTGGCGGCGTCCCAACTTGCTTCCCGGGCTGCGGCAGGGGCTGGCCCAGAGGGAGGGGGGCGGCTGCGGTGGGGGCGGGGGGGCGGGGGGG
>NW_006798798.1:6049269-6061492 GCF_000442215.2 Lipotes vexillifer | reverse complement strand
GCGGGCCGGGTCCGGGCGCTCCGGCTGCCTCCTCGCCGGGAACCCAGGGCCGTGCGCGCGCCCGTGCTTAAAGGCGCAGGCCCCGCGCGCGCCCGCAATTAAAGGTGTAGGCAGGTCCCCTCGCTCAAAGGAGCGCCCCGGGCCTCACCTCTCACGGAGTCGTTCTGGCTTTGCTTCGGAGGGAGAATCCTTGGATAAAGAGAGAGTCAGAGAGATAGAGAGAGACACAGAGACTGAGACAGAGAGACACACAGAGATAGAGAGAGACAGAGATAAAAAGGCAGGCTTAGATTGAGGGACAGAGAGGAGTAGAATGAGAGAGAGGCAGATAGAGAGACAGAGAGATAGGAAGAGACACACGTATTCAAGGAGAGATGGAAATACAGAGACAGTGACAGACCCAGAAAGAAAAAGAGAGACAATACAGCACAAGTTAGAGATCGAGATAAAGTCAGAGAGACAGAGAAATGGGAGAGAGACAGAGACAGAGACAGACTGACCTGGGGCAACTCAGCTATGAGTATGGGTATGTGTATATGTGTGTGTCCAGTTCTCATTTACAGCCTTGAATGTGGTTCTCCATCCCAGAGCCCCCGGCCCCCACAGAAGCCTGTATCCTTCTGTCCCTGTGCCTCAGCATCACCTCTCTGGGATGTCCTTCCCTCAGGTGGAGTTTCCATTCTTGAACCCTGCCCAGCAACAAGCCTGATCTTTCAGGCCAGAGGGGAGACTCTGCTCCTTCCCAAGACTCCTTGCCCTGGCTGCAAGGGGAAAACTTGGCTCCAAGACTCTGTGCCCTCTGGATTTAGAGCTAGACCTCAAGATACACTGGCCAGATATCCCATGGAGGAAGGAGAAATTAGGAATTGGGAGAGAGGCAGGGGGGTGGTTGGGTTGACCCAGAAAAGTATGTCCACTGCCTTCCCGTCTCCCCAACTCAGGTCCACTGCCCCACAGAATATCCTACTAGAATTGTACTAACACATGACTCACCAGGAGTGGTGTCTTCCTGTGCTGATGCTTGTGGAGGATAGTGGAGGAGAGGTTAGGGGGGTGGGTTCCACACGTTTCCTGGCAGATGGTGTTGCAGGAAGAGGAATGTGGGCCGTGGTCTACAAGCCTGGCCTGGGAACGTTGCTATTGGTTATAGCAGCGTGGGGGACTTAATCTTTTGCGAACCCTCGTCCGAAGGGGGCACAGCCTTGGCTTGTGGTCATGGCCCTACGCTGGGGGGACCTGATCAAAAACCACCCCCGGGAACCCCCAACTGAGCAGAGGAGTAAAGTAACCTTGTTGGGGGCGGGGGCATGAATGCACATCCACCCTGGCATCCCTAGCTCTGCTGAAGGTTTCAGAACAGACTTTTGGCTCCTTCCACTTGCGTGTATTGAAAAATTGCAGCTAAAATTAACTCAGCTGTAGGGTCCACCTTTCCCAATCATTAGCAAAGTTCATCAGTGCTCCTGGCCCAGCACAGCAGATACAGTTTCTCAGATGCTCAGAAAAAGGGTGAGAAATTTCAGAGACGCCGCAGGAGAGGTGGAGGTGGGGGAGATAGAGGAAAATACTTGGAGACAATCCCAAACAGACTGAGATTAGAATTCAGAGGAACTGGCTGATTTGGTGTATGGCCCCAGGAAATAGGCAAGGGCGGGAGGGGGAAGAGTGAGGCAGAGGAGGAACAAAGTTAATAGAAGGTGCAGACGAGGAATGGGTTACCTCTTTGGGCAACCGGGGCTCAGTTCTGCTGGGGAACATTAAGGAACACTGTAGAACACATCAGAATTGTCGTTCCTTCCCTTCCTTCCCTGCTGCAAAGTTCAGAGAGGCTGGGGCATTTATCCACAGAATCTTGCCCCCTTTGGTGATGACTGTCCCTTGGTGAGAGGGGGTGGTACTGAGAGCCAGCTGAGATCTGAGGTGGAAAAGCAGAGGGATGACTTGCATGAACTAGACCCAAGGTCCTCACACTTTAGCTGCATCAGGATCACCTGGAGGACTTGTTAACCATAGATCTCCAGGCCCCAGTCCCAGAGTTTCCGATTTGCATTTCTACCTTTCCAGGTGATGGTAATGCTGCTGGTCCAGGGACCACACTTTGAGAACCACTGGGCTAAACCAGGAACATCTGCAATGTGCGTGGTACTGTCCACCGCACCTATGCCAAAACCTGGTGAATTGAGGGCATGCAGCACCCCAAATGTGTGCCAAAGAAACTAACATGTTTAGAGACATAAAGAGAGATTTGGCAACAAAGAAAGGCAGAGGCAAAGATGCTAGCTCAACATTTACTTTGGATTTCTGGGCATGGTTGTGTGCCAGATGACACTGCAGTAAAAGTGTGACCAAGACAGCGTCAGGTCCTGCTTCACTGAGCTCACATTCCAAAAGGGAGAAAGACACATCTCTAGACAGCCTGGCGTGGTCAGGGTGGGGATGGGAGAAGCTTGGACTAGAAAGATTGGGACTGTCATGACAGAAGCCCAGGCCATAGTGGTCAAAGTGTGCTAGGGGAAGCATAGGGCAAAATAATAAGGGCTCTGATGACAAAGCACAGGCCACAGCGGTCAGAGCTCTCATGGGGGAAACAGAGGGTGTGGGCCCCAGAGGCAGAGTCCAACCCTTCTCCCCCCAACTCCCCCACCCCCGGAGTCAGGAGGGCTTCCCGGAGGAGGGGGTCTTTATACTGAGATCTGAAGGATAAGTACGAATGAAGCAGGTGGGCAAAGGGACCCCCTATGCCGTTTGTGTGCCCTCATGCCACGGCATGTGCAGTATAGGGGGGGTGGTCCCTGTGGTGCCTGAATAGCACCGTGTATGTGTCTGCATGTGCTGTAATCTCTCATTAGCTCCTGGAAGGGGATCCTGGTGGGATGCTTATTTGGGGGACTCCACTTAATTGCTGCATTTACATAATTGCAACATCTGGAGAAGGGGACAGAAGCAGTGGAAACAGCCACAGCAGGAAGAATGAAGTTAAATTGCCTGAGAGCTGAGGGAGACTTGGGGGGAAGGGAACTGCTCATATCCACACACAGAATCTGCCCCAAAATACACATCCATACTCATACATGCACATCACATACTCAGAGGCTCACCAGAACACACATGGATACAGCAGGCACATGGAACTTATATCACCTGGACTCATGTTCAAATACAGGGGCATACAAAAGTGAATACTTAGACACACTTCCAGAACACACACACAGACTCACACTCAGCCATGTGAGAGGTCACATGTGCAGAAACACACTCTGCACACAGATTCTCTCTTGTACACATGTGTGAGCCACACTCCCACACATATGCACAGAAACATATTCAGAGAGTCACATCAGACACCTCCATGGGATGGGCATACACATGCACATGCACATGTGTGCACGCATACATTCAAACCAATGGATTCAGTCTGTCTGCCAAAAAGGGGTCGCTTTATAAATTAACTTAGGCCCCTTCCAAGTCAGGGGGTTGTTAGCTCAAGAAGGGATGGAGGTGGTATCTCCTTATCCTCAACTAGTACCTACCAACTCCTTGTACAACCCAAGTCCAGTCAATGGGGTTCATTGAAATTAGCTCGGCTTTGTAATTAGCACATGAATCACAGCTGAGAACTAGGGACTCACTTTAAAGATCATGTCTGAAGGTGCACCCCCATGTGGAGGGGTCAAAAGAGTGGGGCAAGGAGATGAGTATTTCCTCTCCATCCACACCCCGTACATGCATTCTAACCACCCTAAATCAGATTGATGGGTCCCAAGCAAGCACTGACTTCTACGCAGCAACCAGGAGACCCTCTGCATGAAGTTCTGCTGAGCTACATGGAAGACGGAATGCAACTTTCAGGTCTGCTTTAATGACTTCCAGCTATCAACATGGAAGAACACTTCCATAAGAACATGGGGAAAGGTTTACATTTGTGCAAAGAATGGAGGGAAATATGCCGAAAACTTTTAACTAGCAAACATAGGGACTTTGGGCCACTGTATAGACCTGCTCTGTGAAAGCCTGAATGCCACAGTTGGGGATTAGAGGCTCATTTTACAGAATGACAGGAGGGCTCAAGCTTTACTGATATCTGGGCCCAGAAAGGAAGGATCAGTGTGTTAGTGAATGTAATGCCAGATGCTGTAACAAATAACCCCCTGACTCTCAGTGACTTAACACAATAGTATATTTCTCGCCACAGGTGTCCTGCATGGTTGGCAGCTATGCTCCATCTGCTGATTCACATGCCAGATTTGTTAATCTTGCGCCTCCATTATTTCCTAGGGCTCAGAATTATCTGTTTCTACCTGGCAAATGGGAAGAGACAGAGTGGAGAAGTTTCACCAGCTTCTTAAAAAAACTTGGCCCAGAAGTGACATTCTACAGATTTCCCTTCTGCTCATATTTTATTGGAGAGATGCAAGGGGGGCTGAGAACATATTTCTAGGCTGGGCAGCTCCCTCTCAGTCACAATTATGCAAGGAGAGTGTGGATTATAATGGAGCCAACATCAACCACCACCAGATCCACAACCTCAGGGGAAGCAGCAGAAAGAGGCTATGGGATCTCCTTCCATCCACTACATGGAGTCCTGCTCCAGGGAGAAGTTCCCAGCCCCACCCTGACCACCCACCCACCCACCTACCCTGGTTCCCTGCCTTTGGGGTGGGTGACCACAAATTTGACTCCTTTGAGGGCAAAGAGAATCTGGCTTGATTTGATAAATCTTTAGGTCACTGCAGAAGGATAATGGTGAGAGTCCGACACTCTTTCTCTACGCATTTATTGAGCCCTTACTGTGTGCCAGGCCCGATGCTGGGAATATGGCCATGAATGAGACACAGTCCAGGCTTTGGAATTGTGTCTCCTCACAGGGCAGAAAGAGAACAGATGATTTCTGAACCTGTGCTTGTCGCTGTGATATTTCATTATGAACAAGATGGGAGAGAGGGGAGGGGCAAGGAAATCACCAAGTCTGTCTGTCTGTTGGTGACGGTTGGGGTGGGGCTCAGGGAAGGGATGGGGGCAACATTTAGGGGGTCACCTGGACCAAAAGGGGATAGAGCTTTCTAGGTGTGAACATAATCCCTGTGTGCAGACCCGTGTGCTAATCAGAAACCTATGATTCCAGTTCCTAACACAAACCACTGCTGATTCAAGTGCTAATCAGAAATCTGATCCCTGTGAAATCTGATCCCGAATCAGAAATCTGATCCCATGTTCTGATTCATGTGCTAATTATAAATCTATGTTGATTGCAAACTCTGTCCTGGAGCAGGGCTAAATCACAAACTTGGGCAGGAACACATGCTGATAACCATCAACTCAGAGAGATCCACGTTGCTAATGGCCATCTAGAGTTGATTCCTGTGCTAATTACAATCTTGGGATAATTTAATAGAATGATCAGAGGGTGTTAAATTCATAGTGAAGACGACTCTGAAGACTCTCAGACTCTGAAGCCTGACAGCCTGGGTTTAAATTCCATTCCTGTAAAGAGGGGGCTGATAGTAAATCAAATGTCTTTTGGGAGAATTAAATGAGTTAATACAAGTAAAGCGCTGGGAGCAGGGCCTGGCATCTAAGTGCTTACTCGCTAAGTACTAGCTGTAATAATAATGATAATATGCAGCCAACTGTTATTGTTCTGATTTCATGTAATTCTCATAGGTAGCGGGCCCTACCTGCAATCTCTTCACCACCTTCCTTGGCCCAGGTCTGAGGGCCTCATCCTCTGGAAAGGTTTCCCAGAGCTTCCCAGGGACCAGGGAGTTCCCAGTCCCGCCTTCGCCCCTATCCCTTTCAGCACCCTTCCCAGGCCAGGGCGTAACCGCTCAATCGCCACTTGGGGGCAGCAACACACCGTTCAGCAGCTGCGCGCGCGGCGCATTGTGGGGCGCGTAGGCTTGAGGGCAGGTTAAGCGGTGGCTTGGGTCAGCATGCGAACTGCGTTTCCCGGAAGGCCACGCGACACCCTCTGCCTCACCTTGCTCAAATCTGGAAGCGGAGGTCTCGCCCCCACAGAGAGCGCGCCTCCAGAGCGGCGCGGGGGATTATGGGGTGTAGGGACTGAGGCCGGCGCGGGGAGCAGGGGATGCTACGCCGGCGTGGCTGGCCTGTAGAGTCCGCTGGACCTTAGCGGGTGGGTGGCCCTGGAGCCACAGACGCGGAGCTGAAGTTGAAGCAGCGGTGGAGGATATGCAGTCCATTACTCGAGGAAGCGCGGGATCCCCGCCCCCCCGCTCCACACCCCCGCCCCACACTGTGTGTGTCCTGGAACCAGCTCACCAGCCGTCAGACTCGCTCCTGCATCTCCACTGTCCCTAGTATTTCCTTGGCGCTACAGTCTTTTTTCTTTTTTAATTTATGTATTTATTTGGGGATGCGTTGGGTCTTTGCAGGCTTTCTCTAGTTGTGGCGACTGGGGGCTACTCTTCGTTGCGGTGCGTGGGCTTCTCATTGCAGTGGCTTCTCTTGTTGGGGAGCACGGGCTCTAGGCACAGGGGCTTCAGTGGTTGTGGCTCATGGGCATGTGTGGTCTGCCCAGACCAGGGCTCAAACCCGTGTCCCCTGCACTGACAGGCGGATTCCTAACCACTGCGCCACCAGGGAAGTCCCAGTGCTCCAGTCTTAAGAGGAAAAAAAAAAAAATTCTTTTCTCTCATTTCTTTTTATAGCCACACCCCCTTTTAAAAAAACCACCTTACTATAGTAACGTTCAACCATGCACAAAAATAGAATAGTACGATGATCTTCCAGCTACCCATCCAACAATTATCAACATATGACCAGTCTTGTTTTATTTTTTCCGCTTCCCTCCCTGGCTGAATTTGTTTAAAGCAAATGCCAGACATCATATGATTTCATCCATAAATACTTCTGTATATCTCTAAAATATAAGGTTCTTAAAAAAAAACCCACCTTTATCACACCTAAAAAAAGAATAATTCCATAATATTATCCAATATCCAACCCATCACCAAATTTCCCTGATCATCTTATAAATGTCTTCTAACTGTTAGCTTGTTCAAATCAGAATCCAAACAGGATAGTGCATTGCATTTTGTTGGTACCTCTTTAAGTCTTACTCAGTGACGGTTCCCCCTCACTCTCATCTATCTCACAGTCTGGTTGCACTTCTTGGTGTCCTTTAATATGTTCTGTCCCCTGTATGCCCTGCAAACTGGTAAATCTAGAGGCTGGGTCGGATTCAGATTCAGTTTAGGGGTAAGTATGCTTCATGGGTGATGACAAGTCCTTCCATCAGGAGGCACGTAATACTGCCTGGATGTTTCTTTTTTTGTGTGATGTTAATATTCAGTGTTGAGTTTGAGTGTTGTCGGCCTGATCCATCCATTATAAAACCACAGCCAAACTTCAGGAAGGAAGTGTCTCCATGCTCTCCCCTCCATCTCTCTCCCTCTATTTCACAAATGTTGTCGCCTATTGCTAAACCTCTTC
Organism: Lipotes vexillifer; assembly: GCF_000442215.2. Lineage (NCBI taxonomy): Eukaryota > Metazoa > Chordata > Mammalia > Artiodactyla > Lipotidae > Lipotes > Lipotes vexillifer. The sequence goes on along the minus strand of NW_006798798.1, from coordinate 6,054,040 downwards.
CTTGTTGCTAAGCTCAAGAGGCAGTTCTCCATCCTCAACTCACTGGTCCTGTAATAACGGACCTGTCCTATGCTGTCCAGTAGGGTAGCCACTAGCCACACAAGTGGCTTTTGAGAGGTTAACTAGTTCTAATTGAGATGTGTGTGTAAGTATAAAATACACACTGGGATTTCAAAGACAGTACAAAAAGAAGAATGTAAAATATCTCAAGAATTTAAAAAATATTGATAACATGTTGAAATGATAGTTTTGGAATATATTAATACTAAAATACACGAGAGAGCTATTTTATTAAAAGTACTTTCACCTGTTTGCTTTTCAAGTGTGGCTACTAGAAATTTTAAAATCACCTATGTGGTTCACATTACATTTCTAGTAGTGTTGTTCTAGACCAGTGGTTTTCAAGTGTGATCTCTGGACCAGCAGCATTAGCATCAGCATCACATGACAATTTGTTAGAAATGCAAATTCTCTGTCGCCCTGGACCTACTGAACCAGAGTCTCTGGGGATGGGACACAGCAGTCTGCATTTTACCAAGTCCTCCAGACCATTCCTGTCTGAAAACTCCCCTCCCAGTTTCTGTGACACAGTACCCTCCCAAACCCACCTACTTCTCACCCCTTCACTGTTAGCACCCTGGTCTGAGCATCATTCGGTCCTACCTGGACCACTGCAATTGCTTACAAACTGGTTTCCTGGCATCTAATCTTGTACCCTACTTGTAGTTCTCACACACAGCTCTGGGGCTCCTCCAAAAACATAAATCAGATCACATTACTTCCCTGCTTAAAACCTTCCAGTGACTTCTTATTGCATTTAGAATAAAATCCAAACTCCTTCCTGTGGCCCCTGCAGCCTCCCCACCTTCACATCATCCCCCAGCTCGCCCTTCGCTCTTTCTGCCCCGACCTTGCCACATTTCTCGCTGTAGCTCACACTCCCAGCTCTTTCTTGTCTCGGGGACTTTGTGATGGCCATTCCCTTTTCTGAGAACACGGTTCTTTGTAGGACTGGCTCTCTCTTTTCCTTCAGGCCTCAGCTTAGATGTCCTCATCTCCACGCTGCCCTGTGTCATTAAAGCCCGGCTCCCTGCACCCATGTTCACACAATGTCACCCACCTTTCATTCTCAGCATGGCACATACCACACACTGTTCTTCATTTGTCTTATCATGTATGCACACGGGGGCAGGAACTCATCTCTCTAGCCCACCAGTTTGTCCTCAGCTCCTCCCACAGTGCCTGCACACAGTAGGTGCTTAAAAAAGGTCTTTTCACTGACCCAGCATGTGAACTTCTACCGCTGCTCCTCCTCAGTCTCTCTTGTTTCCTCCACCTACTCTGAAATCAGAGGACCGTTGGCATCCATGGTGTTTGAAATCTCAGAACGTTCCCCATGACAATCCTGATTTCTGGCTTCTGCCACATTGGGATATCTGACAACACAGAGCCCACTTTCCAACTTGGGACCAGTAGGCTGGAGCTGCTATACCTGTGAGGGCTTGCTGAGGATAGAGAAAACAAAGAAAACAAAGAACAGAGGGATGTTAACACATCGGGGTGGTTATGCAGCAGATGGAGGTGCTGAGGGGCCAAACAAGAGCCAGTGAAGCCATTGGAAATTAACAGCAGGGGGAAGCCTGGAAGCTGTTCTTCCAGCACTGCTCCAGGCTGGAAGAACAAAGGGAGGAGGTGGTGTCACCAGAACCCAAAGTGACCTAATAGAAGCTGGAACCCCAGTGGGATTGTCTGGCTGGCTGGACTGTGGAGGGGGCACAACCACAGGGAGAGAGGGAGGAGTTACTGTGGAAGGGGAGAATTGCTCTGGCCTCTTCCTCCTACCTTCCAGGCTCCTGCCACTGCTTTCCGCTGACGGAACCCCAGGTGAATCCAGATGAAGGCGAGATGGAACTGTGGCCTGGAATGCAGGCAGAAAGGGGAGGGCAAGGAAGAGATCGGGGCAAATACAGCCTAGAGCAGCACAACATGGGTTCCCCTCCATGCACCAGGGATCCCACTTGGTTGTCCCACTCCAGGCCTTGCTCACTGATTTGCATTACGTGTCTGGCTGCAGTAGGATTAGGGTTAGGGTTGTTTGCAACTCCAATGTTTCAGTTATCTATTGCTGCATAACAAATTATCCCCAAATTAAGCAGCTTAAAACAACAATTTTCTTTTTCTTCCAACTTCATGGATCAGAAATTCACAAAGGGACTTCCCTGGTGGTGCAGCTGTTAAGAATCCGCCTGCCAATGCAGGGGACACGGGTTCGAGCCCTGGTCCGGGAAGATCCTACATGCTGCAGAGCAACTGAGCCCATGCACCACAACTACTGAGCCTGCGCTCTAGAGCCTGTGAGCCACAACTACTGAGCCCATGTGCCTAGAGCCTGTGCTCCACATCGAGAGAAGTCACCGCAATGACAAACCCGCGCACTGCAACGAAGAGTAGCCCCTGCTCGCCACAACTAGAGAAAGCCGGCACGAAGCAACAAAGACCTAGTGCAGCCAAAAATCAATAAAATAAAAAAGAAATTCACAAAGACCTCAGTGGGGCTGTTCTCGTGTGGTGTCTGTGCTGTGGCTGGAGTCCGATGTTGACTGGGGTGGGGTCATTTGAGAACTCTAGGGGCTGATGTCCAAGGTGGCTCACTCACACTGCTGGCAATGTTGCTGGCTGTCGGTTGAGAGCTCAGTGGGCTGTTGACCAGAGCAACTACACGTGGCTACTCCAGCATGGTGACCTTACATGGTGGCCGGCTTCTTCCAGAGCATGTGTTCCAAAAGATCCAGGCAGAAACTGTATGTTTGTTTGTTTGTTTTTATGACTTGGCCTCAAAAATCCCACAACATCACTTCTGCAGTCACAGACCCACCCAGATTCAAGATGAAGCTACATAGATCCCACCTTTTGATGTGAGAAACTTGCTACAAAGAATGTAATTTGAGGCACTGATAGGAGTCCTTCTCTGTCCTGACTCCAGACATTTTCCTGAGATGGACTTCTCTGTTATAGTCTGGTGGCTTTGATGACTAACTGCATGGCTACGATTCCAAGCCCAAATTGCAGCCCAGACCCTCTCTTGATGTATAGAATGGTTATCAACTGGGCATCCCTCCTCCCAGATATTATGTAGACACTTCAAAATATCTAAACTCAGGTAATTCTTTTTTTTTCTTATTAGTTATCTATTTTATACATATTATTGTATATATGTCAATCCCAATCTCCCAATTCATCACTCCACCACCACCCCTGCCACTTTCCTTGGTGTCCATACATTTGTTCTCTACATCTGTGTCTCTATTTCTGCCCTGAAAACCGGTTCATCTGTACCATTTTTCTAGGTTCCACATATATGCGTTAATATACGATATTTGTTTTTCTCTTTCTGACTTACTTCACTCTGTATGACAGTCTCTAGATCCATCCACATCTCTACAAACGACCCAGTTTTGTTCCTTTTCGTGTCTGAGTAATATTCCATTGTATATATGTACCACATCTTTATCCATCTGTCTGTCGATGGGCATTTAGGTTGCTTCCATGACCTGCCTATTGTAAATAGTACTGCAATGAACATTGGGGTGCATGTGCCTTTTGAATTATGGTTTTCTCTGGGTATATGCCCAGTAGTGGGATTGCTGGGCCATATGGTAATTCTATTTTTAGTTTTTTAAGGCACCTCCATACTGTTCTCCATAAGGGCTGTCTCACCCACCAACAGTGCAAGAGGGTTCCCTTTTCTCCACACCCTCTCCAGCATTTGTTGTTTGTAGATTTTCTGATGATGCCCATTCTAACTGGTGTGAGGTGATACCTCATTGTAGTTTTATTTGCATTTCTCTAATAATTAGTGATATTGAGCAGCTTTTCATGTGCTTCTTGGCCATCTGTATGTCTTCTTTGGAGAAATGTCTATTTAGGTCTTCTACCCATTTTTGGATTGGGTTGTTTGTTTTTTTAATATTGAGCTGCATGAGCTCTTTATATATTTTGGAGATTAATCCTTTGTCTGTTGATTTCTTTGCAAATATTTTCTCCCATTCTGAGGGTTGTCTTTTTGTCTTGATTATAGTTTCCTTTGCTTTGCAAAAGCTTTTAAGTTTCATTAGGTCCCATTTGTTTATTTTTGTTTTTATTTCCATTACTCTAGGAGGTGGATCAAAAAAAATCTTGCTGTGATTTATGTCAGAGTGTTCTTCCTATATTTTCCTCTAAGAGTTTTATAGTGTCTGGGCTTACATGTAGGTCTCTAATCAATTTTGAGTTTATTTTTGTGTATGGTGTTAGGGAGTGTTCTAATTTCATTCTTTTACATGTAGCTGTCCAGTTTTCCCAGCACCACTTATTGAAGAGACTGTCTTTTCTCCATTGTATATCCTTGCCTCCCTTGTCATAGATTAGTTGACCATAGGGGCATGGGTTTCTATGCATGGTATCTCTGGGCTTTCTATCCTGTTCCATTGATCTATATTTCTGTTTTGTGCCAGTACCATATTGTCTTGATTACTGTAGCTTGGTAGTATAGTCTGAAGTCAGGGAGTCTGACTCCTCCAGCTCCATTTTTTCCTCTCAAGACTGCTTTGGCTAGTCGGGGTCTTTTGTGTCTTCATACAAATTTTAAGGTTTTTTGTTCTATTTCCGTAAAACATGCCACTGGTAATTTGATAGGGATTGCACTGAATCTGTAGATTGCTTTGGGTAGTATAGTCATTTTCACAATATTGATTCTTCAATCCAAGAACATGGTATATCTCTCCATCTGTTG
>NW_006798798.1:6023044-6048660 GCF_000442215.2 Lipotes vexillifer | reverse complement strand
TCTTCAGTTTGTTAATATGGTGTATCACATTGATTGATTTGCATATATTGAAGAATCCTTGCATCCCTGGGATAAATCCCACTTGATCATGGTGTATGATCCTTTTAATGTGTTGTTGGATTCTGTTTGCTAGTATTTTGTTGAGGATTTTTGTATCTGTATTCATCAGTGATATTGGTCTGTAATTTTCTTTTTTCTGTAGTATCTTTGTCTGGTTTCGGTATCAGGGTGATGGTGACCTCATAGAATTAGTTTGGGAGTGTTCCTTCCTCTGCAAGTTTTTGGAAGAATTTGAGAAGGATGGGTGTTAACTCTTCTCTAAATGTTTGATAGAATTCACCTGTGAAGCCATCTGGTCCTGGACTTTTGTTTGTTGGAAGATTTTTAATCACAGTTTCAATTTCGTTACTTGTGATTGGTCTGTTCATATTTTCTATTTCTTTCTGGTTCAGTCTTGGAAGGTTATACCTTTCTAAGAATTTGTCCATTTCTTCCAGGTTGTCCATTTTATTGGCATAGAATTGCTGGTAGGAGTCTCTTAGGATGCTTTGTATTTCTGCAGTGTCGTTGTAACTTCTCCTTTTGCATTTCTAATTTTATTAATTTGAGTCCTCTCCCTCTTTTTCTTGATGAGTCTGGTTAATGGTTTATCAATTTTGTTTATCTTTTCAAAGAACCAGCTTTTAGTTTTATTGATCTTTGCTATTGTTTTCTTTGTTTCTATTTCATTTATTTCTGCTCTGATCTTTATGATTTCTTTCCTTCAACTAACTTTGGGTTTTGTTTGTTCTTCTTTCTCTAGTTCCTTTAGGTGTAAGGTTAGATAGTTTATTTGAGATTTTTCTTGTTTCTTGAGGTAGGCTTGTATTGCTATAAACTTCCCTCTTAGAACTGCTTTTCCTGCATCCCATAGTTTTTGGATTGTCATGTTTTCATTGTAATTTGTCTCTAGGTATTTTTTGATTTCCTCGTTGATTTCTTCAGTCATCTCTTGGTTATTTAGTAACATATTGTTTAGCCTCCATGTGTTTGTGTTTTTTACATTTTTTCCCCTGTAATTGACTTCTAATCTCATAGCGTTGTGGTTGGAAAAGATGCTTGATATGATTTCCATTTTCTTAAATTTACCGAGGCTTGATTGGTGACAAAAGATGTGTTCTATCCTGGAGAATGTTCTGTGCGCACTTGAGAAGAAAGTGTAACCTACTGTTTTTGGATGGAATGTCCTATAAATGTGAATTCAATCTATCTGGTTTATTTTGTCATTTAAAGCTTGTGTTTCCTTATTAATTTTCTGTCTGGATGATCTGTCCATTGGTGTAAGTGAGGTGTTAAACTCCTCCACTATTATTGTGCTACTGTCGATTTCCTCTTTTATAGCTGTTAGCAGTTGCCTTATGTATTGAGGTGCTCTTATGTTGGGTGCATATATATTTATAATTGTTATATCTTCTTCTTGGATTGATACCTTGATCATTATGTAGCGTCCTTCCTTGTCTCTTGTAACATTCTTTATTTTAAAGTCTATTTTATCTGATATGAGTACTGCTACTCCAGCTTTCTTTTGATTTCCATTTGCATGGAATATCTTTTTCCACCCCCTCACTTTCAATCTGTGTGTGTCCCTAGGTCTGAAGGGGGTCTCTTGTAGACAGAATATATATGGGTCTTGTTTTTGTATCCATTCAGTGAGCCTGTGTCTTTTGGTTGGAGCATTTAATCCATTCATGTTTAAGGTAATTATCGATATGTATGTTCCTATTACCAATTTTTTAATTGTTATAGGTTTGTCTTGTGTTTCCCACTTAGAGAAGTTCCTTTAGCATTTGTTGTAGAGCTGGTTTGGTGGTGCTGAATTCTCTTAGCTTTTGCTTGTCTGTAAAGCTTTTGATTTCTCCATCAAATCTGAATGAGGTCCTTGCCAGGTAGAGTAATCTTGGTTGTAGTTTCTTCCCTTTCATCACTTTAAATGTATCGTGCCACTCCCTTCTGGCTTGTAGAGTTTCTGCTGAGAAATCAGCTGTTAACTTGTGGGAGTTCCCTTGTATGTTATTTGTTGTTTTTCCCCTGTTGCTTTCAATAATTTTTCTTTGTCTTAATTTTTGTCAGTTTGATTACTGTGTGTCTTGGCGTGTTTCTCCTTGGGTTTATCCTGCCTGGGACTCTTTGTGCTTCCTGGACTTGGATGGCTATTTCCTTTCCCATGTTAGGGAAGTTTTCGACTATAATCTCTTCAAATATTTTCTCGGGTCCTTTCTCTCTCTCTTCTCCTTCCGGGACCCCTATAATGCGAATGTTGTTGCGTTTAATGTTGTCCCAGAGGTCTCTTAGGCGGTCTTCATTTCTTTTCATTCTTTTTTTTTATTCTGTTCCATGGCAGTGAATTCCACCATTCTGTCTTCCAGGTCACTTATCTGTTCTTCTGCCTCAGTTATTCTGCTATTGATTCCTTCTAATGTATTTTTCATTTCAGTTATTGTATTGTTCATCTCTGTTTCTTTGTTCTTTAATTCTTCTAGGTCTTTGTTAAACATTTCTTGTATCTTCTTGATCTTTGCCTCCATTCTTTTTCCGAGGTCCTTGATCATCTTCACTATCATTATTCTGAATTCTTTTTCTGGAAGGTTGTCTATCTCCACTTTATTTAGTTGTTTTTCTGGGGTTTTATCTTGTTCCTTCATCTGGTAAAAAGTCCTCTGTCTTTACATTTTGTCTATCTTTCTGTGAATGTGGTTTTCCTTCCACAGGCTGCAGAACTGTAGTTCTTGCTTCTGCTGTCTGCCCTCTTAAACTCAGGTAATTCTGATACCCAGTTGCTGATTGGGAATCACTATTCTTCAAGATGAATGCTAGCTTTCTTACAGTGGCATTCAGGGCTCCCATCTTTCCCCATTATACAGACCCTGATTTGGCCCCAACTCATCTCTCTGCCTCTGGACTTTAGGGATTCACCAAGACAATCTCTAAGTGGTTTCTCACCTGTGAACCTTAGTACATGCTCTTCCATTTGACTGATTGTGCTCTCATTTTTAATACACATGTCTGGGGTTACCTCCATTAGAAGCCACTTCCTTTCTCAGACTGGGAGAGGTACCTGCCTCAGGGCCCAGCAATGGCCTGGGCCCCTACATTCACTGCATTTCAGGAGCCTGTGTCTGTGTGGCCTGCCATTGCACCTGCTTTCTGCCTGACCCTTGTGAATGGCTAATGAGCAGCCGTTTAATTTATTGTGGAAGTCAGTTATGCTGAGATTCCCAAAGAGATATACCTCCCTATTCACACTCATATAATCCTCTCCCCTTGAATCTGCCTTGGACATGTGACTTGCTTTAACCAATAGAATATGACAGAAGTCACCCCCAGCCAGTTCTTGGCTAAGCCTTAGGATTGTCAGTTTTTGCTTCTGTGTACTCACGAGCTCTGAGCTCCTTGTTGGGGAGACCCCATGGAAGGCCATGTGGAGACCTAAGGAAGCCAGGTAACAGCGAGAATCGATGCCCCGCATATATGACCCCAGTTCAGCTGTTCTAGTTATCCCTTAGCCATTCGAACTTTTCCCAAAGCACCAGACATGCAAATGAAGAAGCTCTCTTGGATGTTCTTTTTTTTCTTGGATGTTCTAACAAGAGCTGACATCATGTGGAACAGAGACAAACCATCTCTGCTCCTATTCAAAATCTTGAAACACAGGACAGTGAGCAAATAATATGGTTGCTGTTTTAAGCCATTAGTTGTAGGGAATTTTGTTATGCAGCAATGGCTACCTGATACACACTGAGTAAACTATTTCCTATTCCTCTATACACTCACTGCCCAGATCAGGGCTGGCATATTGTATGCATTCATTGATTCATTCACTAATTTATTCTTTCACCAGTTATTTATTGAGATCCTGCCATGTGCCAAGCTCTGTTCTAGGTGCTGTGGATACACTGGTGACAAGACAGGCAAAATCATGGAATTCATATAATATAAAGTGTGATTTCAGTGTAAGAGCAATCATCCTGGGTAATGTACCAGAATGATTGGCCAAAGACAGAGTAAAGAAAGCAAGAATGTATTAAAGAACAGAAACATAATGTCATACCAGCTGGGTTTATGTCTCAGCCATTTGGGGGAAAGTATCAATTTGGAGCCTCATCTTGCATGATAAATGAAAATAAATTCCAGATGGACTAGAGGAAAATGTGGGAAGAAAATTACACAATAAATATCTTGAAGATGAAATAAATATTTAATAACCTCTGGGTTGGAAAAGACTTTCTGAACTTAAGAGAATAAATCACAGGGACTTCCCTGGCGGTCCAGTGGTTAAGACTCCGTGTTTCCACTGCAGGGGTCATGGGTTCGATCCCTGGTGATTCCTGGTTGGGGAACTAAGATCCCATATGCCGTGCTGCACAGCCAAAAATAAATAAAAATTTAAAAATCCTGTTAAAAAAAAAGAACAAATTACAAAGGAAAGGATTGATGGGTTTGACTGTATAAAAAGTTAAATATTCCATATGTTCAAAAAGGGCATGACGGGGTTTCCCTGGTGGCGCAGTGATTGAGAGTCCCCCTGCCGTTGCAGGGGACACGGGTTTGTGCCCCAGTCTGGGAAGATCCCACACGCTGTGGAGCGGCTGGGCCCGTGAGCCATGGCTGCTGAGCCTGCGTGTCCAGAGCCTGTGCTCCGCAACGGGAGAGGCCACAACAGTGAGAGGCCCGTGTACTGCAAAAAAAAAACCAAAAAACTAAATGACTAAATTGACTAAAATTGAAGTTAAATAAATAGTAGAGAAAAATATTTGCAACAGGTATGGTAGAAAAGTGGTTAATGTAATAAAAATATTAATAAATTAATGTGGAATTAACAGAAAAAGCCAATACCCAAAAGAAAGATGAGTAATTAATATGAAAAGACAATTCAAAGAAGAAATACAAATAGCCAAAAAGGATGAAAGGCAAGTTTATCCTCAGTAATATTCAAATAATTTGCCACTTGAAATACTGAGATGCATCCCTTTGTCTGTCAAATCAGCAAGGATGTTTGAAATGTGGTTCCCTTTGGTGAGGAGAGTTCAGGGAAATGGGAGACCCTGTTCACATTCACTATGATTGGGATGTGAATGGGAGTGACCCTTCCAGAGAAGGATTGGGCAGCCTGAGTCCAAAGCCTGAGAATATGCATATCTGTTAATTCACCATTTACCCTGCTAGGAACTTAGCCCCTGGAAAGAATCCAGCAAGTGGAAAAGATTTCACTACAAGGATTTTTATAACACCATTTTAAAAATAATAGCGAAATGAACAAAAACTAATTGGAAATAATTTGACTGTGTCCTACTAGCATTTGACAAATATCCATGGGATGTTAATTGGTATTTGAGAATAAAGGCTCCTTGATAAAATAAATGTGGGAAATGCTGGCTTGAAAGAAGTTAGGTGAGCTGCAGGAATTTTCCTCAACATGCTAGAGTCCATGATAACTGCATGAGGGTACCTCCTAGGCATTTTTTTCCTGAATGTATTTACTTATTTCTGACTTCATTTTCAGTTCTTTAGCAGTTGTTGGCAACTATCATGCCATTTCTTCTCTCTTATTCTATTGGCCACCTCACGGCCCAAGACCTACTCAGATTCAAGGGGTGGGGTAATAGACTCCACCCTTTGATAGAAGATGCTGTGAAGTCAGAGGGCAAAGGGTAAGGAAACAGGGAGGAGTGAAAAATTGGAGCCATTTTTGCAGTTGACCAGAGCTCTTTCTTCATGTGTATGAGGCAAGGTAAATTACTAACAACTGTAACCAAAGAATCCCCAAATCTCAGTGGCTTGATGCAACTTATCTTCTTTCACAGGGTTGTGTGATACAGCAGGTGGGGTAACTCTGCTCCTCAGAGCCACTTAGGGACCCAGGCTCCTCCCACCTGGCAGCTCTGGGCTCCTTTAGCTTCCCTGCACCTGCCCTTAGTCCTCTCCATTGGTGAATGTTAAAAGAGGTGAGGGTCCTAAGTGGGAGGTTTGGGGGATCACACATGGAAGTCAGACACGCATCTGCCCACTTGCTCATTGGCTCACATACCTGATTATAAGGGAGGATGGGAAATGTGGTCCAGCTGTGTGCAAAGGGGCAAAGGGGGGCAGTTTTAGTGAGCAATTAGTCTCTGCTACACATTTGGGAACATGCTGTATCTGAACATAGAGAAGGGTTATCTTGCTTATTTATTTGTTTTCTTGTGTATCACCTGTCTTCTTCCACTAGGATGTAAGCTGCAGGAAGGCAGTTTTATTCACCATTGCATACCCATCACCCATCCAGGGGCCCAGTAAACATTCAACAAATATGTGATGGAATAAATGGATGAATGCATGAGTGAATGAAAAATTCAGTAACTTCACAGGACACAATATTATGAACCAATCAAGAATGATACTTCTTTTTTTTTAAGAGACTTTAAAATAATTAATTAACTAATTAATTTATTTATTTTTGGCTGCATTGGGCCTTCGTTGCTGCCCGCGGGATTTCTCTAGCTGCAGAGAGCAGGGGCTGCTCTTCGTTGCGGTGCGCAGGCTTCTCGTTGCAGTGGCTTCTCTTGTTGCAGATCATGGGCTCTAGGAGTGCGGGATTCATTAGTTGTGGCACACGGGCTCAGTAGTTTTGGCTCGTGGACCCTAGAGTACAGGTCCAGTTGTGTGGTGCATGGGCTTATTTGCTCTGCGGCATGTGGGATCTTCCCAGACCAGGGCTCGAACCCGTGTCCCCTGCATTGGCAGGTGGATTCTTAACCACTGTGCCACCAGGGAAGTCCCAAGACTGATAATTCTAAGGAGATTTTGGGAACATGAGAAAATGCTCACATATAATGAGCATTTAGGTAGGGTCTATGTTAGGTAGGACATGAATCTGTAACAGAACTCAATATAACTATAGCTTAAACAAAGGAGAACTTTAATTCTCTCTCACCAGTAGACCAAGCATAAGCGGTCCAGGGCTTCATGGTGTCAGTATGGAGGCTTTATGGCATCAGAGATGCAGGCTGCTTTGACCTATGGCTCTCCCATCCCTAGGGGAGCGCCCCGGCCTGAGTGGTCCAAGGTGGCTCCCACCACATCCATGCTCCAGGCAGTGGGAAGGGGAAAAGGGAAATGGAGACTCAGCTCACCGCTCCTTCTAAGCATAGGTGGAGAGTGAAATAAAATCTTAGCTTTGGTGTCTAATTTATTCTGAGGGTCATCTCTTTGGTTTCTTCCCAGGGCAAAGAGCGAGGGTAACAGTGAGGTCATGCACGAATGAGCAGTCAAAGGGAATATAGCTGCTTGTTTCAGGTTAATACAAGTTGGTTGCAAAAATGGGCAGAATGCAAATTACATATATGATATGGTCAGAAATATATAAAAATATACCCAGTGAAATGACAGGATGGAAATTTAACAAAATATTGTAATGAGGTTGTCTCTCAGATGTAGGTGACGTTTCTTTTTCTTTTTTCTTTTTGTATTTTGCTGTGTTTTTCAAATTTTTCATAACGAGCAAGCATTATTAGATCTTTTAAATTTTATTTATTGTGACATATAGAACACCTATCAAAAGAGCCCACAAAACCCCCAAACAAAAAGCAAATGCACGGCATAATGAATCATTGAATGAACACTCGACCATCTACCGCCACAGAAAAAAAAGAGGTCATCAGTGCAGTCTAGAAAATGTTTTGTCCTTTTTTATTCGTAAAGCTTCCTCTTCTCTGACAGGTTACCACCATTTTGATTTGATAGAATTCCTTCCTTGCTTTTCTTAATAGTTTTGCCCCCTACCTGTGCTTCCTAAACACTGTAGTCTAATCTGGACTATTTTTAAACTTTATGCAAATGAGGACCATATTGCATGTACTCTTTTGTATATGGCTTTTTTTTCTTTCACTTAACATTCTGTTTGTGAAATAAATCCATGTTGTAGCAAGTATTAGTATCTACTGTGTTTATTCTATGGATCCAGGATATTTATTATCATTATTGTGTGAATGTGCTACAATATACGTACCCATTCTCCTGTGATGGGCATGTGTGTTGCTTCCCCTGAAGGGCTTTGCAAATAGTGCAGCTGTGAAGAGGTTTACACAGGCTTCCTGGTGTCCATCCACTAGTCTCCCCAGGATACAGGTAGAGGGGCAGAAGTTCTGAGTCACTGGGAAAAACAATGCCATACTGTTTCCAAAGTGGTTAAACCACTTTCATTCACTCCTTCAGCAGCTTTACAATAAGTCTTGATATCAGGTAGGGTGAGACCTCTCATTTTGTTCTTGTCTAAGAGTATCTTTGTTATAATCGGCTCTTTGTATTTCAGTGTAAAATTTAGGATCCATCTGCAAGTTCCACAGAAAAAAGCTTTTAGAATCTAGATTATGAATGGATTGAATATATAGGTAAATTCAGGGGAAACTGCTATCCAAATCCAATAACATGGTATATCAAACCATTTATCTAGATTTTTTTAAAAGTCTTTTACGAGTTTCCCTGTACAGGCTTTTCATATAGTTTGTTAGATTTATTACTAGCTACTTGGCCATTTATGCTAATGTAAAGGGTTACTTTTTTCCACCTTTGTTTGGTTTATGGCTGGTATATAGCAATAAAATTGATTTTTGTAGATTGATTTTATATCCAGTTACCTCACTAAATTCTGTTATGAATTCTAATAAATTAGCCTATAGAGTCTTCTGAATTTTCTTTAGCCAGAATCATATAATCTATTAATAATGGTGGCAATAACCTTTTATTTATTTTCCTGCTTTACTTCAGAGTTAAGGTCTCCAGGACAAAATTGAACAGAAGTGATGACAATAGGCATCTTTCTTTGTCTTAGTCCAAACTTAGAAGGAAAACACTTTTTTTAAGATTTTTTTTTGATGTGGACCATTTTTTAAGTCTTTATTGAATTTGTTACGATGTGGCTTCTGTTTTATGTTTTGGTTTCTCGGCCCTGAGACATATGGGGTCTTAGCTCCCTGACCAGGGATCAAACACACACCCCCTTCATTGGAAGGCAAAGTCTTAACCACTGGACCACCAGGGAAGTCCCAGAAGGAAAACTTTTAATATTTAACCATTAAATGTTTTAATACCTAACCATAAGTGATGCTAGCTGTTGGTTTTGGTAGTGCTATTCATCAAATTTTTAAAAAACTTTTTTATTGGAGTATATTTTATTTAAAATGTTCTATTACTTTCAGGTGTACAGCCAAGTGAATCAGTTATACATATATGTGTATCCACTCTGTTTTAGATTCTTTTCTCATATAGGTCATTACAGAGTATTGAGTAGAGCTCCCTGTGCTATACAGTAGGTCCTTATTAGTTGTCTATTTTATATATAGTTATTCATCAAATATTTAAATTCACTTCTATTCCTAGTTTTCTGAAAGAACGTTGAATTTCATCAAAAACTTTTGGCATCTGTTGAGGTAATCATATGCTTCCCCCCTTAACCTGTTAATGTGCTGGTTTACATTGATTTTCTAATATTCAACCAATCTTGCTTTCTTACTATAGCTCTAACTTGGTCATGATCTATTCAAATATTGCCTCTACCCCATTCTTCTATGACTACAATGAAATAAGTTAGAAATTCTCTTTCATCCTATCTTTTGTATTTCTCTTTTTTAAAAATATCTTTATTGGGGTATAATTGCTTTACAATGGTGTGTAAGTTTTTGCTTTATAACAAAGTGAATCAGCTATACATACACATATATCCCCATATCTCCTCCCTCTTGCGTCTCCCTCCCACCCTCCCTATCTCACCGCTCTAGGTGGTCACAAAGCACGGAGCTGATCTCCCTGTGCTATGCAGCTGCTTCCCACTAGCTATCTGTTTTACATTTGGTAGTGTATACGTGTGCAGCGGCTTCTCTTGTTGCGGAGCACGGGCTCTAGGCATGTGGGCTTCAGTAGTTGAAGCACGTGGTCTCAGTAGTTGTGGCTCGCGGGCTCTAGAGCACAGGCTCAGCAGTTGTGGCGCATGGGCTTAGTTGCTCCGCAACATGTGTGATCTTCCTGGACCAGGGCTCGAACCTGTGTCCCCTGCACTGGCAGGAGGATTCTTAACCACTGCGCCACCAGAAAAGCCCTTAACCATTTTTAAAGTGTACAATTCAGGGGCATTAAGTACATTCACAGTGTTGTGCAACCATCACCACTATCTATTTCCAGAATGTTTTTGTCACCTGAAGGCTTTGACTATTCTCTTCTTTGATGTCTGCCCTTGCATCATCTCTGGGATTCCTGTAAAGTAACCCATGATGACATCCCTCAACCATCCTGTGTCCCCTCTCTTGCTCTTGTCCACCAGTTAGGAGAGACCAGTGTAGGAGTAATCCTTCAGCAGTTGGCGCCGTCCTTTTACGGGAGGGGTGTCTTCGAACGCGCAAGAACACGGGCTCTCCTTCTGGGGTCAGGAAGCTGGTCAGCCCTTCCTCAGCCTGACAGCTGTGTCAGGAGGGTTCCAAGGGGCCACAGTGGGAAGTGCAGGAGTGTTTTATCTTTGTTTGCAGGAGTTCTGCTGAGCTGGGAGTCCCTCATGAGGGCCCTGGAAGGAAAGCTGCTTTATGCCCTCTGTAGGGAATATTTATTTATTTATTTATACTTTTTTTTTTTTTTTTTACATCTTTATTGGAGTATAATTGCTTTACAATGGTGTGTTAGTTTCTGCCTCTACTGAATTCTGGATAGTTTTGTGTTTTTTTAACCTACCTCCTTTTTCCAGCTATGTCTAATCTCTATTAAACACATTCATTGAGTTTTTAATTTCAGTGATTATATTTTTTTCCATTCTAGATTGCTTTTTGTTTTGTATTCGAATACCAAAAAAAAAAAAAAAACCTCTCTCACTTTTTATAATTTCCAGTTTCCTGATAAAAACTTCAAACTTGTGTTTTGTTTTCTTGAAAATTCGTGTAGCTATAGCATAGTGAAGCGGGGTACAAGGATAAAGTGTAAGTTCACATGAAAGCTAGGTGACTCCGGGCTCATTCTTACCTTGAGTGTGATGGCCTTCAGGTCTCAGCTTAAAATGAAGAGCTGAGGTTCAGACCCTCCAGTCAGGGTGGATCTGGGCCTTTACTTTTGCTCCTCTACTCTCAGACTGTCTTCTAAGTTGGAAAATGCCTTTGGGACAAATGCCTTCATTTGTCCCAAAGGCATTTGAGTTTTGAACTCCTCTCTTGTTTTATTCTGAGTTTTCAGTACTGTTTCCTTAGCCTTTTACTAGTGCTTTGCTGCTTTTAGTAATTTTTTTCCCCCATAGATTTCATCCTGCATTTTTATCTGTTCTCCAATGGAGGTGGTTTCTGATTTCTTTAGAGCACCACTCCTGGCAGAAGAAGTCCTGTATTTTTTTCTTCTGAAAAATTGAATTTATTTGTTTGTTGTGTTTTCTGATATTGAAATATCTTTTTCCCCCAATTACATAGATTAAAAATACTCCCCATAAAAAATCAAAGTTTTAGAAGTAAGAAAATATAGGGCTTCCCTGGTGGTGCAGTAGTTAAAAATCTACCTACCAATGCAGGGGACATGGGTTCAAGCCCTGGTTCGGGAAGATCCCACGTGCCGCAGAGCAACTAAGCCCGTGCACCACAACTACTGATTCTGTGCTCTAGAGCCTGTGAGCCACAACTACCGAGCCCACGTGCCACAACTACTGAAGCCCACATGCCTAGAGCCCATGCTCCGCAACAAGAGAAGCCACAGCAATAAGAAGCCCGCGCACCACAACAAAGAGTAGCCCCCGCTCGCCCATGCACAGCAACAAAGACCCAACACAGCCAAAAATAAAAACAAACAAATTAATTTTTAAAAATATATAAATAATCTAAATCCCACTGCCCAGAGATACCACAGTTGGCATTCACTTGACTACACATTCATACTTTTTTCTATGCAGATATACACAATTTTACTTATATCATTTTATGTAAATGGCATCATGTTATAACCACATTGTTCTCATATAGTTCCTTCACTTTTTTTTTCAACTTTTTTTTGATGTGGACCATTTTTAAAGTCTTTATTGAATTTGTTACAATATTGCTTCTGTTCTATGTTTTGGTTTTTTGGCTGAGAGGCATGTGGGATCTTAGCTCCCTGATCAGGGATCGAACCCGCACCCCCTGCGTTGGAAGGCGAAGTCTTAACCACTGGATCACGAGGGATGTCCCAGTTCCTTTCCTTTCAACCCTGTTTTGTGATTACCCTCCCCCATCTCCTATCCTGATCCAGGTCACCAGTATTACCAGCGTTAGCAGCCCGGGTGTATCCTTACATAGTTTACTCCACCATCACTCAAATATGTAAACATGTATACATATATTTATTTATTTATTTATTTATTTATTTATTTATTTTACATCTTTATTGGGGTATTTTTTTTTTTTTTTTTTTACATCTTTATTGGGGTTTTTTTTTTTTTTTTTTACATCTTTATTGGGGTTTTTTTTTTTTTTTTAATTTTTTTTGGGGGTTTTTTTTTTTTTTTTAATTTTTTTTGGGGGTTTTTTTTTTTTTTTTAATTTTTTTTGGGGGTTTTTTTTTTTTTTACATCTTTATTGGGGTATAATGTAAAAAAAAAAAATACCCTATACATATATTTATAAGGGATTCTTTATGGTCATTATTTGGAATCGTACTAGATTCACTTCTCTGCATCTTGCTTTTCTCAGCTAAAATCTCTTCAAATCAGCTTGTAGAGTTCTAATTCATTTGTAATGACTGTGTTTATGATATGGGTAAACCACAGTTGATAAATCTATCAAGTATTGCTTTAATTATATTTAAAAGGCCTTCATTTTATGAATAAAACTTGGCCGTTGTGGTCTAAGATGGGTGCCCACTGCCAGTGTCAGGGCCACACTCCAGCCAAGAGGAAGGGCAGAGACAGGCAGGGCACACTTTTGCCTTCAGAAACACAACCGGGCCACTTCCCTGGTGGTCCAGTGGTTAAGATTCCGTGCTCCCAATGCAAGGGGCACGGGTTCGATTCCTGGTTGGGGAACTAAGATCTCGAATGCCACACAACGTGGCCAAAAAACAAAAAACAAAGCCAAAGCAAAACAAACAAACAAAAAGAAAGAAGTTGCCCATTTTGTTTCTTCCCACATTCCGTTGGCCAGAAGAGAGTTACAAGGCCTCACCTGGCTCCAAAGAGACTGAGAAGCATAGTCTTGGCCAGGGGACCAGATGCCCGATTCCAAATGCTATTTCAATAGAAGAAGGGGAGAAAGCGATGTTTGCTGATCACTAGAATTCAGGCTCACTAACCTTCTAGCCAAACAGTGCTTGCTAGCACTTTCCCATACGCCAGAGTGGGAAACATCTGGGTAGTCATCCACTGATAGGAAATAACTGATAGGAAATAAAGAGATTGTGAAACCTCTTTACAAGTTTCTTTGGTGCTTACAACTGTCATTTCATTAAAAACAGACAAAAAATTTTTTTATTCAGGTAGAATTTACATAGAGTAAAAATCACCCTTTTTAGTGTATTTTTCTATGGGTTTGACGAATGCATACAGCCATGTAATTGTCACCACTATGAAAATATAGAATTCGATCACTCCTGGATTTCCCTTTGTGGTCAACCTCTCCCTCTACTTCCAGCCCTTGGTAGGCACTGGTCTGATTTCTGTCCCTATAGTTTACCTTTCCCAGAATGTCATATGAATGGAATCGTGTATGTAGACTTTTGAGTCTGGCTTCTTTCATTTAACATGATGCATTTCACATTTGTCTGTGCTGTTGTGTGTATTAGTAGCTTATTCCTTTTAATTGCCGAATAGTATTCCATTGTATCACAGTTTGTTTATCCATTCATCTGTTGACGAACACTTGGGTTGTTTCTAGTTTTGGGCAAGTGTGACGAAAGCCACTGTTCATATGGCATACTGGTTTTTATGTGCACTTAAATTTTCACTTCTCTGGGGTAAAAACCTAGGAATGAGGGCTTCCCTGGTGGTGCAGTGGTTAAGAATCCGCCTGCCAACGCAGGGGACACGTGTTCAAGCCCTGGTCCAGGAAGATCCCACATGCCATGGAGCAACTAAGCCCGTGCGCTGAGCTGAGCCTGCACTCTAGAGCCCATGAGCCACAACTACTGAGCCTACTTGCTACAGCTACTGAAGCCCGCGCACCTAGAGCCCGTGCTCTGTAACAAGAGAAGCCACTGCAGTGAGAAGCCAGCGCACTGCAACAAAGAGTAGCCCCCATTCACCGCAACTAGAGAAAGCCTGTGCACAGCAACAAAGACCCAATGCAGCCCCAAACAAAACAAAACAAAACAGAAAACCACCTAGGAATGAGATTGTTGGGTCATATGATAAGAATATGTTTAACCTTATAAGAAACAGCCAAACTGTTTTCTAAAGGGTCTGTACTATTTTGCACTCCCATCGGCAATGTATAAGAGTTCACATCTTTGGCAGCTCTAGATATTGTCAATGTTGTTGTTGTCGTTTGCCATTCTAATAGATGTGTAGTGGTATCTCATTGCGGTTTTCCATTTTATTTTGACCAAAGAATCAAACTATTATCTTATCTAGGAAGGGTAAGGCAGGCCAGATGGATTGGTTCCCCTGGTATTTTGGACAATTGTCATGCTTTCTATCCAGATGTCCAGAGCTTTCTGAACATCAGCTCTACATTCTGGGAATTTCCTACCTTATGAATTTGTCCTCCCCAGTCTAGAAATCAGAAACCACTTTCCCACCCTTCCTTGCAGCTGTGGTGTGGGCATGTTTTCCATACTCTGCCAACCAAATGCACCCATGTTTGAAAATTGTTTTTTTAATTTGGAAAAGTTTGAAAAGACAGAAAAGTAGACAGAAAAGTATGAGGAATCCTCAATAATCTATCTACTCCCAACAACCGGCCAACCATGGCCCATCCTTTACCACTCATTCCCCTCTTCTGTATTGTTATACATCCCAAACATCATATTTCATCTGCAAGTATTTTGGTACTCACATCATGATCCGCTTTGAAAGAGAGTGAGAAGGAGGCAACCTGTAAAATCGATTCTGATGTGAACATCAGAAGTCTTAGCAGAAAATTCTGTGTGGGAATTAGGATTTGTGTAGCCCCGGGAGTGCTTCTCTGGCCCTCCTAGAGATTCAGCGGTTTCCTTAACATCATTGAACACACCTCCTTTTCTGTTGCCTTGGTTTCTATGGTATGTAATGAAGAACCCTGACTGCTATGTTTGGGTCAAGTATAACGTTGGTTTAATAACTGGTGCCAGGGGGTGGGCATGGATAATTCCTACTTTCAAATTGTGGAAGCAGGAAGTCTTTTGAGAAAGGGGTAGGGATAAGAGATGTCATGGGCATCCATTGTACTGATGACCCGGTGCCCCTTAAACTCCCTTTGTCTTAGTGTAGGTTCCCCCAGAAGCAGACGCTGAAAGAGGATTCAAGTGCAAGCCATTTACTTGAAGTTCAGAGAACACCAACAGGGAGTGGGGAAGGGAGACAGGGAAGGATAAACCAATGAAGGGTGTGTTATCTAGAGCAATTGGAGCTTAATCTTGCTGGGGAATCCTGGAAGACTGTAGAACAGTCTAGAGTTGTTCATCCAAGGCGTGAGGGAGCTGGGGTATTTATCTACCAACTCCCATCAGCTATTGGTACAGAGCTGCTCCCAGGAGCATTAACTCCCTGGCCATTTCCAGCTTGGGCAGAGTGGGTTGCAACAGCCAGAAAGAGCCCTCAAGAAGATAGCCACAGTGCAGGCACTTAGAAGCCAGGTTGTGTGCTTGGAAATGGTAAATGCTGAGGGAATATGGGTGAGACACAAACAGCATCCCCTCCATGCTGCTTCTAGGGACTGTTCCTCCCTCCTGCTCCATTTCAGTATCCTCATGGATCCTGCCATTTTCTTACAGATTTCACCCCTCACCCCAGTTTTGAGGTGGGCAGGCTATTTGTGCTGAGCCAATCTTTGCCCTTTCCCAGGATATATATAATCTATATCTGTATTATATATCCCTATCTATCTATCATCTATCTATCTAACCAACCAGGGTTGTTGGACTCCTGAATCAATAGTAATTGATAAGAGGCCAGATGAGAAATTCAGGCAAGGCTCTACTGGGACTCGTGCTGCAGCACGAAGGAGCAAAAACAAGTAACAGCTCCCCTTGCTTGCTTCCTGAAGGGGAGTGAGCTGGTAACTTAAATTGGGTGAGGGTAGGGGTGGGTTCATGGGTCCGGGCCGGAGGGTTGGCTTAGGCGGTTGGCCAACCCACTTGGTGGTGCTGTGTGCAGGGACCACGTGCAGTATCCTGCTTTTGCTCCTGACACCTCAGAGGTGGTAGTTGGGTTTTTAATCTTTTTTTTTTTTTTAATATTTATTTATTTATTTTGGCTGTGCTGGGTCTTAGTTGCAGCATGTGGACATCTTAGTTGCAGCATGCATGTGGGATCTAGTTCGCTGACCAGGGATCGAACCCGGGACCCTGCACTGGGAGCACCGTTGTGGAGCACAGGCTCTGGACGCGCAGGCTCAGTGGCCATGGCTCACGGGCCCAGCCTCTCCGCGGCACGTGGGATCCTCCCGGACCGGGGCACGAACCAGCGTCCCCTGCATCGGCAGGCAGACTCTCAACCACTGCACCACCAGGGAAGCCCGAGGAGCCATGTTTAATACAACCTGTTACCACTGGTGGTCATTAGGGCCAAGAGCCAAAGAATATTTATTGAGCATCTGCTATGTGTGCTGGGGACACAACAGTGAACAAGACAGAAAGATTCCTCTTCTTATGGAGTTTCCATTCTAGAGGAAGTGGCAGACCGTAGAAATAGGAATACATAAGTCAGAGAATTTCAGACATGACAAATACAGGAAGAAAATGAAATTGGTAGGAGGTGACTTGAGCAGTGGTGGCCAGGAGAGGCCTCTGTGAGTATGTAGCATTTGGGTTGACACCTGGAGGATGAGAAAAGGTCAATTATTCAAAGACTTCAGGAAAAGCATCACAGACAGGGGGAACAGCAGGTACAAAGGCCCTGAGGTGAGAATGAGCTTGACTTATTCAAGAAACAGAAAGAAGACCAGTGTAACTCGAGTAGGGGAAGTGAGGTGAAAAGAGACCCAAGGGGAGGACACAGAGATGGGAGGTCTTTATATGAACATATGTTTTTATTTCTCTCTGGTAAATGCCTTCTTCTGCAGAATTGCTGGATCTATGCGTAGGTGACTATTTAACTTTATAAGAAACTATCAAACTCTGTTCCAATGTTCTATTTTACATTTCCAATTGCTCCACGTCTCTGCTGACACTTGGTAGGGTCCGTGTTTTTAATTATTGTCATTCTAGGGACTTCCCTGGTGGTCCAGTGTCTGGGACTCCACACTCCCAATGCAGGGGGCCCAGGTCTGATCCCTGATCAGGGAACTAGATCCTGCATGCCACAGCTGAGACCGGGTGAAGCCAAATAAATAAATGCTTAAAAAAAATTTTTTTTTTGTCAGTCTAGTAGGTGTGTATTTCATTGTGGTTTTAGTTTGTATTTCCCTAATGACTTATGATGTTGAGCGTTTGTTTCACATGTTATTCGGCCAGTCACATCTCTTGTTTTGTGATGTGTCTGTTCAAATCTTTTGGCCATTTAAAAACGTGGGTTATTTGTCTCACTTTTCAGAAAGCTTCCTCTGGCTGCTGTGGGGAAGATGGACTGTAGGGGGCAAAAGTGGAAGCAGGGAGAGTGGGGAGGGACTGTAGCTTCCACAGAGGCAAGCTTGTCACAGACTCAGCACACAGCCTGCATTCTGGGAAAGTCAGCTTTGACCTTCCCCAACTCTTGGGCTGCTGCCAGGAGAGACTGAGACACTTACAGATCTGGTGGCCAGGGGGGCAACCCTGCTTCCTGGAGTCTGGCTCTGGGAGGAGGGTGCTGGCCTCCATCTCAGCCTGTTCCTTTTCCTGTGGAATGGAGACCAGGGAGTGGAGACCAGCCCAGGCTGGCATATTGGGGTCTGCACCAGTAAAGTTGTATCTGTCGCTAAAATATTGAAATATTTCACTTTTGGTTGGTAAAGAGCCTCTATCCCACATCCCACAAATATCTACCGCCACCCCAGTCGGCTCCCTTGGGACACCTCAGACTTCCCCACATCTCATCAACCAAAGGGGAGCCCCAGGACTCTGATCCAGCCCTGTGTCCACATCTGTTCTGACTGGGTGCTGCCTGGGAGTGGGGCTGTTAGACTGGGGACAGCCTGGGCCTGGTTGGAGTTGGAAGAATCAGATCAGGAGGCTGAGGCTGAGAGGTAGAGGGAAGATTTTTCTCAAGGCGACCCCAGAACTGAAGACTTGAAGTTCTAATAACAGTAACAGCAATGATGTTGGTAGAGATTAACATTCATCGAGCATATACAATGTGCCAGGCAAGCCTGATTCTAACAGACCTCACAAAATCCTCACAAGAAACTGGACTATTGCAGCATCCTGGCCCCCAGCTCCTGCCCTGCCCCACCACAGTCTGCTCCCCCCCCCAGCCAGAGGGAGCCCTGGGAACACCCGAGTCAGATCAAAGCCCTCCTGGCTCAGAGCTTCCTCTGGTCTCTGACTGCCCCCCGGCTCGCTGGGCTTCAGCCACCTCGAGATGCCTGATGTGCCAGTAGGGCCTGCAGGACCTGCTCCCTCCAGACCTGGTGGTGGTGGTGGTGATGGTGGGGTGTTGATTCTTCTGCGGCAGGACTCAGCCAGGCCTGGGCAGTGGCGGTGTTAGCAGCCAGTGCTGCCTGGGACTCGGCCCTGGCCCTCTTCCAGACACTGAATACTACGCCCCCGCAACAGGCCACTCAGCGTCTGTCCCATGACCAGCATCCAGTTTCCCCTTTTTTCTCCTGAGCCCGGCCCCCTGGGGAGCTGTGGGTGTCGCCTGGACAGGGGAGGGGGTCTTCCTGCTGCTGGCCCTAACCTCAGGTTCCTCCTTCCCCAGCCCCGGCTCATCTCCTGCTGGGGCTAAAGTCCTTGTCATCTCCTGGGTGGCCTCCCTCAGTGCTCGCTTCCAGCCACTTCCTCATTTGGTGGGAGCAGCCTAACCTGGCCCAGTGTTACCACGTTTCCTCCACCTGCCTCACCCCAAAGCCCCAGTCCTGCATCTGTGCTGTGTGTATCTGTGTCACTGCCTATTCCTCTCCCTCTTTCTCTGCCTTCCCACTACTTTCTCCTTCCCTATCCTCCATCTTGGTGCTTTTTTCTTTCTAAGGGTCAAATATTTGTCTTTGGGTCCTGGGTTCCATTTCTGCCTTTATGTTCTGTGTCACCTTGGGCAAGTGTCTTTATCTTTCTGTAAAATGGGGATCCGAGCATCTCCCTCAGATGAGTGTTCTTGGGGGTTAAACGCATGAACACTTGGGACGGGGTGCCTGCACGTCGTTAGTACCCGTATCCTGATGGCTCTCTTTTAATATCCTATGAACATCACATGGTTCTGATTGTCAAGTAATTATAACTGGTTCTTATAAAAAGCTGACAAGGGTCAGACCCTGTTCTAGAAATATTAATTCATTTGATTCCCCACAACAATAGTATAAAGTAGGTACTATTTTACTCCTCATTTTACAGATGAGGAAACTGAGGCCCAGAGAGGTCGAGTGACTTGTTCAAGGTTGTCCAGCCAGGAAGAGGCAGAGATAGCTTCAATCACAGTCAGCCACAGACCCTCCTGTTATAATGATGTCTGACCCCTGCCTAGGGATGGAGGTAGAGTTGACACATGTATCTTTTGCCCTTCGTTCCAGCCATTGGGGGCTGCAGCATGGCCCTCTGGGGTGTCTGGGCCTGACTCTTTGGTGGTATCCGTCTCCGTTCCTCCTCCCCCATCATCCCCTCCTCCCTCCTGCCACCACCCACCTCAGACTTCCTCCTTTACTTGGTTGGACACTACGCCACATCCCATGCGCCTTGGACTGTGGTGTCCAGCAGCGTCACCTGCATCATGGGGGGCCTTGGACCTTCCAACAGGATCCTGTCTCTCCTGACTGTGGGTGGTGAGTTGGGGGCTTTGGCAGCTCCTGGGCTCAGCTCTGGGCAGGAAAGGGAACAGGGCGGAAAGAGAGAACCAAAGGGTGGGGGTTGGTACCACAGCAGATCCCAGGCGCCCCAAACCCTATGGGTCTCTCCCAGAGCTTGCACCCCACAAGATCTGGCCTCTGGGAGAAGCAGAGGGAGGGGATTCTGAGGGTGTTGCAACAGGACACGTCGATGTAGACGTAACACAGTCCGGTGGCCATGATGCCGGCCCGCAGGTCCCTCCAGACGTGGCTCTCCACCGGTGCCTGCTGCCTGTTAGGACCCACCCTACCCAGCTTCTCTGCCCAACCCTCAGTCATAGTCACGTGTCTCAGTTTACCTTCTTTTTCTCTCCTCAGGTCTCAGCCTCGTTCAGGCCCACGCAGGTAGGCCTAGACCTCCCCCTCCCTACCTCCCAAAGACCACCCCACCTCTGTCCCTTCTCCAGTCTCTCCACACCACCCCCTGATGACTGACACCACCTCCCAATTCCCAGCTCCCACTGGTCTCTGACTCCTGTGCCACTTACGTTCCCAGACTGCAGCTGCTCCTCGGTGAGCCCCGGCATGCTGGCGGGGATTGTGCTGGGGGACCTGGTGCTGACCCTCCTCATCGCCCTGGCTGTGTACTCCCTGGGTCGGCTGGTCCCTCGGGGGCGAGGGCCCGCGGAGGGTGAGTGGAGCTGGCCGGGGATAGCCTGGGACCCTCTGAGGACTTCCCTGGCGGGGAGGGATAAGCTCCCAAGTCACGTCCACCCAAAAGGAGGTGATGGAGGGGCGGCTTTTGCAACCAAATGGTCCCAATTCTCACCCCGTCTGTCTCTGAACTCTGCTGTTCCCCACCCCCAAGCAGTGACCCGGAAACAGCACATCACTGAGACAGAGTCGCCTTATCAGGTGAGGAAACCAGCTTTTCTTTCTCACACCTCACTCCTGTCCTGAGGGTGTCTTGTCCCAAATACCCCTCCCCCAGCCCCTGCAGAACCTAGACCCTAAAGCCCACTTTCTCAGCAGCTCCTCAAACGCTTGAAGACAAAGCATCCAAAACTGCTTTCAATGATCAATCACCACCTTATGCTCAGTTTAAAATGTGTGGAGGGGAAATAAAGGGATAGTTTGTCTCAGCCAGAAGGCAGGCTCTGAATTGTGCTGGAAAAGCCCAGCCCAGGACAGGCTGATTTCTCAGAGAACTCTTCATTAAGGGCAGAGGATATAATTCAACCCTAGTTTGGTAACTCTAAAGAGAGGAGCTCTGAATTTGTGGGGGAGGGACCCTGCAGCCTTTGAGAAACTGACAAAAGCCAGAGACCCTTCAGAAAAATCCACACAAAAAATACAAAATTGTGCATATAATCTAGAGGCAGTGCAAGTATCCTTGAAACCCTTCTTAAGAACCATGATGCAAATGTCATCTTTCCATCTCCCACCTCCTGTCAATGCCATTCTTAACCCTTTAGGGGGTCATGACCTCCTCTGAGAATCTAATGGAAGCCAAACAGACCTCTCCAGAAGGATGAACTCCAGACTTAGCATTTGTATATGATTTCAGGGATTCTATCTGAGGCCTGCCTCTTGGGGCCATAGAACCCCACCCCATCCCCATTGTGAACCCTGCTCTGTGAAATCTGTTTTACTTGTCTGCAGCCAACTTTGCTTTGCCTCACTTGTGGATAAAAAGTCTCTTTGCAAAGTATAAGAATCTCAAGTTTGGCTCTGTGAGGTCCAGAGGACTGAAGGGGCTTTCCAGTTACTGGGGGAGGTGGGAGGCAATGAAATTTTAGGGCAAAGCCCCAGTTTATTCATTCCTTTGGTGGAATTTGTTGAGGGCCTATATATGCTAGATGCTGGAGACACAGCAGCAGAGCTTACATCCTAGTTGGGGAGAAACTTTTTTTTTTTAATTAATTAATTTTTATCTTTGGCTGCGTTGGGTCTTTGTTGCTGCTTGTGGGCTTTATCTAGTTGTGGTGAGCGGGGGCTACTCTATTTTGCGGTGCATGGACTTCTCATTGCGGTGGCTTCTCTTGTTGCAGAGCACGGGCTCTAGATGTGCAGGCTTCAGTAGTTGTGGCTCACGGGCTCTAGAGTGCAGGCTCAGTAGTTGTGGCTCACGGGCTCTAGAGTGCAGGCTCAGTAGTTGTGGCTCACGGGCTTAGTTGCTCCGCGGCATGTGCTATCTTCCTGGACCAGGGCTCGAACCCATGTCCCCTGCATTGGCAGGCGGATTCCTAACCACTGCATCACCAGGGAAGTCCTGGGGAGACAGACTTGAAGCAGATTAACAAATAAGATCATTTGGGGAGGCAACATGAAGGAAATAAAGTAGGTTGATGTGACAGTGACTCAAGTGTGTGGGGAAGAAACTATTGATGGGGAAATCAAGAAATGCTTCTATGAGAAAGTGACATGAGCTGAGACTTGAAGGGTGAGAAGGAACTACCCATGGGAATATCTAGGGCACCAATGTTTCAGGCAGAGTGAACAGCACACACAAAGACCCCTCGGCTGGGGCATAGCAATGAGGCAGAGGAGAAGGGGGAACATTGAAGGCACTTGAATAAAGTCCAGATCTCTTTCATGGCTACAAGGTTGAAGGAGCTGCCAGGGGCCTTGCAGGCCACAGGGAGAAGGCTAGATTTTATTTTCAGTTTATTTGGTGGACCCCCTTCACTGATGGTCCACACCCTGTCCATCCCTTTAGGAGCTCCAAGGCCAGAGGACAGATGTCTACAGCAACCTCAACACACAGAGGCCATATTAAAAATGAGCCCAGACCAGGGCAGTTGACAACCTGATGCCTGGATCCAATCATTCCTGATGCCTGCCCAGCACTCTATTCCTACTCCCATCAAGATACGGATCCACAGAGTGTCCACAATGAGACATCAGACCTCTCCCCACTACTGCCCTCAAATAAACATGGAGCACACAAACAATGTTGCGACATAGGACAATGATGCGACAGATCCCTGGGCTGACGGGATGGGGGATCCTCCCGTTCTAGGGGGATCAAGGACCCAGAAACAGCTAAATGAGAGGGAGCCTTTGAGGAACCTGGGTTGTCTGAGAAAGCATTAGGACAAGAAGTATTTCAATTGCTTTATTCCAGCCCAGAAGAGGGTTGGATTTCCTGTGCCGCCACACACAATCCAGGATGACAGGGTCAGAAGTCCTATGTCGCAGTTACTGGGGAGTCAGCCCCTGCCAGGCATGTTGATGTAGATTTTGCCATATTCTGGGGGTGGGGGAGAGAAGGCACGAGGCCTGACCACCCACCTTCCACCCACATCTCCACTTCCTTGGGGACCCCCTGCCTCAGGGGTTTCCTCAGGAGTTCCCCCAAGCACTGCCCCCAGGGTTTCCCCAGAACCTCAAGGGCTTGCCCGGGGGTGCCCGCCCTGGGGACCCCCTCCCTAGGGACACCATGCCTCTTCAGGCCCAGCTCTGTCCCTGCCCTCACCTTGGGTGGGCCTGCTGCGTGGGCACACACACACAAACACCACCACCATGACTAGCAGTGACACAACTGCATCTGCAGCCACAAGGCCCGCCAGGAGCAGCAGGGAGAGGGGCCCACAGCCAGAACAGGAACCTGAAGGGTGGCAGCCAAGACAGAAGGCAGCTGAGGGGGGTTCCAGACACTTGGGCCTGGGCTTTGGGCATATGGGTCAGAGGAAGTCCCTTTGGAGGTGGGTGTCCCAGATTCCCTGGGGAATGAGAGGGGAGAGGGAGATCCAGAGAGAGGCTGGGGGGTGTCCCAGGGCTCCCAGGACTGTGCTTTGGGCATAGTAAGTACTCCTGAAGACAGGCTGGCGGGTGGCCGAGTCCCTGGGCCTTCAGTCTGGTGATGAGGACAGTGAGATGGGGACCTAGAGAGGGCTGCAGATCCTCCGGAGGCTCTGATTCGGGGATGTGAGGTGAGATCCAGGACCCACAGGCCACACTTTAGGGATGGAAGCAGGACCTGAAGTGGTGCTGCAAAGGGGACAGGGTGTTGATTTCTCACCTGGGGTCGTCTGAGCTGCAGCCACTGAGGAAGGAGAGGGAAGGTAGATCAGGGGGGAGAGGTGGTTCTCAAAACAGGGTGCAGGGAAAGGTGATGTCCTGAGAAGAAGCCTCCACTCGGGAGAGGTCAAATAAGAAAGAGGCGCCAAATGGGAGGGAAGCACCCAGAGACACAGAGGGAGACAGGAAATCAGAAATCTTGCCTCACAGGAAATCTCACCCAGCGGTGAGAAGAGGACGAAGAGCAGCCATCCAAACTCAGCTTCCCTCCCCAAAGAACCAGGCCCAGAAGTTTCTCTCTGGAAGGGAAAGGGCACTGGGAGAAGGACCCATCCTCAGCACCCCTCCATTCAGATGCCACCCCAAGCCACTCTTTTCACAAAACTCTGCCTAACACCCCCCATAACCACTGGCTTCACCTGGGAGCAAAAGCAGGAACAGGACGTTTCCTGCAGGAACCATGGTGGGCTGGGGGCTGGAAGAGGTCTGTCAAAGGGCTTTGGTCCAGAGAAGTCCTGAGGAACAATAGGGAGTAGAGAGGCAGCAATAGCGGATGTCACTCTGCTGGTGGCAAGGCCACCTGCTTCCTGTGTGTGTGGGGGAGGGGGAGACGTGATGGATCTCTCTGACAGCCTTTAGGGACAAACCAGGGGGAGGGTCAGAGAGATCAGGGAGGCTGCTGTGATCGTCCAGGTGGGATGTGACAGGTAGACCAGGGTGTGGGCACTGGGGAGATCCTGGAAAGATTTTGAAGGTAGAGCCAACAAAACTTGCTGATGGAGTGGATATGAGTGTGTATGAGAGAGAGGGGTCCAGGATGACCAAAGCTTCTGGCCTAAGCAACTGAGAAGACAGAGCATCCTTTGACAGGATGGAGAAAGAGGGGAAGCAGGCTTGGGGGGAAAGTGCCAAGGTTTGGGCAAACTGGGTTGGAAATGCCTGATAGATCACCCTGTGGAGAAGCTGAATGACCACAGCTGCCTCTTTTGAGTTCAGGCGGTAAGTCTGGTCTGGAGATGTAAATTTGGGGATTGCTGGCTTATGGATGGTATTTAAAGCCATGAGACTGGATGAGATCATCAAGAAAGTGAGTACAGACAGAGGAGTAACACCACCTCCTCCCAACACCAAGAATGGGTGAAGAGGAGGAAACAGCCAGTAAAACGGAAGGAGCAGCAAGTGAGGGAGAACCAGGAGAGCATAGAGTCTTGAGGGCAGGGGAGAAATATGATTTACATGGTCACGAAGATGGGAACTGAGAATGAGCCTCGCACTGGAATGTCAGTTGGCTTGAGGGTTGGGAATTCCTGCCTGCTTAGTTCACAGCTATACCACAGCACCCAGCAAAGTACCTCCCTTGCAGTAATTATTTTTAATGATGAATGAATAAATGAGAACTGGCCTCTGAGAAAGGTGATGTGTGGAAGGGGGTAAATTTGAGTTCCCCTATATCATTCTTACCTACAGACCTTTCTTCCCTCGAGACCAGGGAGTTCAGAACCCCAGCCCCCTTCTCTCTCAGGACCCAATAATACTGGCAGCGTCCCACCCCAGCCCCCCCCC
>NW_006798798.1:6021975-6023025 GCF_000442215.2 Lipotes vexillifer | reverse complement strand
CGCCCGTCGGCCAGCCCAGGGCCTGGGAGTCAAGGCCTCCAACACCCCCCTGGACAAAAGTCCAGGTCCCCAGTTCCCTTCTCTTTCAGGAGTCCGCTACCTCAGGCCCCTTCTCCCTCAGACCAAACACGGGGTTCCCAATCCCTGTTTCCGGGGAGACTTAGGAGTCGGGCTCTTAAAGTCAGCCCCGCCCATTTAGACACCAAGTTTGCTCGAGCGCAACGCGGGGACTCCCGGGCTTGTGGGCGGGGGCGGGGCCCGCCCCACGACTGGGCGGTGCCAGAAGCTGTTTAAAAAGTCGCGGGGGGACCCGACCCAAGATCGGGGACCCGGCGGCGGCTCCGCGGGGAAACAGCGAGGCTGGCGCAGCGCCGAGGCCGGGGCCCTGGGGCCCCACAATCCGCACCACGGAATCCCCGAGGTAATGGAGGGGCGGGGAGGTGAGGCACGCTCGGCCCCTAAAAGAGGGGCTGGGGGACGGACTCTTGAGGCTCTGAGGGACGGAGCTGGAGCATCAAGAGTGAGGGGTGTGGGCTTCCCTGGTAGCGCAGTGGTTGAGAGTCCGCCTGCCGATGCAGGGGACACGGGTTCGTGCCCCGGTCCGGGAAGATCCCACATGCCGCGGAGCGGCTGGGCCCGTGGGCCATGGCCGCTGAGCCTGCGCGTCCGGAGCCTGTGCTCCGCAACGGGAGAGGACACGACAGTGAGAGGCCCGCGTACAGCAAAAAAAAAAAAAAAAAAAAGAGTCAGGGGTGAAGCATCAAGCTGAGAGTGAGGGTACCCGGTGTTTGGAGGGGGCGGAGAGTCCAGACTCCTGGGCTGTGATCCCGGAGCGGCTGGGATTCTGGACTCTTGAGTCCCGGGGTTGGGGGGGCGTGGGGGTGGGCGGTAAGGGCTGTTGATCCTGAATCCTAGGTCCCGGGGGTGAAAGCGCTGGGAGCCCCGACTCCTGCCTGGGTCCTGGGAGGAGGGGGCTGGAGACCCGGACTCCATGCTGTAGAAAAAGAGGCTGGATCGAGCCCTTGGGGGCGTTGTTTGAAATCAGCCAAG
>NW_006798798.1:5977169-6021965 GCF_000442215.2 Lipotes vexillifer | reverse complement strand
GGCCGCGGGAATGCACTCTGGCCGTGACCCTGCCCCACCCTGGGATTTCCCGAGTCGCCACCCGGCCCGGGTCCCCGGGCTGAGCAGGAATTTCCCTTGTGCGGGGATTCCACGAGCGCCACGCTTGGCCACGCATCGCGTCTCGGAGCGGGACACCTGGGTCGCCGGGCGGAGAGGAAGAAGAAGACGGAAGATTCCCTTGCGTGAGCGACGTGACGTCAGTGCGTCGCGTCTGGGCTCTTTCCGAGCCCGCCCTCCGGCGCTTAACCCTTCCTATGCTCGAGCGGGGCTCGGAAGGGTGAGGGCTGAGGGCCCGGCCTTCTTGCGTCGTGCGAACAAGGAGTCTGGAAACTGGGATTACCAGGTCCTAGAGGGGAGTAGGCTGAGGGCCCGGACTCCTGGGTCCTGGGAAAGGGTATGCGAGTCACCCAGACTCCCGTGAGGTGGGGCTTGGACTTCTGGGTCGGAAGAGGGGGGCGAGGTCTGAACCTTTGGATTCCTAATGAGCTAGGGGGCTACTGACTTCGTGGTTCCTCAGGGAGAGGGGCTGGGCACTCGGATGCCTGGTATCCCGAGGAAAAAGTATCAGGGCAGCTTCTAGGGCAGAGAGATATTGGGAACCTGGATGTGCGTCTCTGGGGAGTGATGCCCGGCGACGCCCCGAATCCCTCAGGACTGGGAGATCTGGGGGTGGGGTGGGGTGGATTTTTCACGGAAGTGGCAGGCAGAGGGGGGCGCTGCAGAGGGCGCCTTCCACCTCCTTCCTCAGTTTCCACGACGCTGGTGGAAAGTTGGGTCAGAGGGGAAAGTGCGGAGCAAAAGGAAGGAAACCGCGGAGGCGGCGCTGCACCCGAAATCTTAGATTGGCTTTGGAGTTCTCAGGCGGCATCAGTGTGCCAGTTTTTCCGCGCGGGAGGGCGAAGAGGGCGCTCAGATCCACTCCCCGGCGCACTTGGGTGACTTAAGGCCCCCTGATAACTTCCCTCCCTCCTCACCCCGCAGTGAGCCGGAGTGAGCGCAGCCACTGCCCATCACAGACGGTGAAGAAGCTCCTAGAAGAGCAAAGGCGCCGCCAGCAGCAGCCTGACGCTGGTGGGCTACCGGTGAGGCCCTCGAAGCGCCGTAAACTACAGCTCCCGTGAGGCCGTGTCCTGCTGGGCAAGGACCTGCTGCCTTGCTGGGCCCTCAGGGCTGATGAGAGACCTAGTCCTGACTTAGATGTCCTGTAGGTGGGGAATGGATGCTGAGGAATCTGCCAGATAAATTCACCCTTGCTTCTTTCTGCTTATGCCTCTACAGGGACAGTTCCTGGCTCCCCTGGCCCAGCCCCTGACCTCATCTGTGAATGAGGGTGAAGCTGGTAAGTCTGGAAACTCACCTGGTTCCCTCAGCTCCTAGCCCCAGCTTCCCTCAGGGACTCAAACATCCCAACTCTTAGAACTTCCAGGAACTTAGGAGTTAGACCCTCATTCTTGCTGAGACCCGCAGAGTAGAGCCAGATTCTCTGGAGCCCACTAGTCTATGCACATAGTCCTTCAGGGGCCCAGGCTCCCAGCCTGGAATCTGGGCCCTCAACCCCTCAGTGTCCCAGGCATTTAGGTCCCATAAGTCCAAGCTTCCAGCCCCTTGGTGCCCCAGAAGTACTAGCTTTCACCTTGGGGACTCCAGGCCCTCACACAGGTCCTTTCTGGGCTGTGACTTCCCTAACTCTGGTAACCAGGCCTGCCTCTGCTCCTCCTCTCACATGCAGGCCATACTCACTTCCCAGCACACCAGGAGACTGTGGGTTCTGGACTTGGCAGCCTGGCACCCCCCATGGGCTTTCCAGACTGGGACCCCAACACGCATGCTGCCTACACGGACAGGCCCTACTCTTACCCTGCTTCTGCTGCTGAAGGTTTCCTGACTCCTGACTTCTACTCACACTCGGACCCAGGGCGGCCGTGTTCATTTCCCCTGGGGATGGAGGTGAGATACAGAATGGGAACTGGGTGCTGAAGGGCTCCTAAGATTCCTAGTTGCCCTTATGCAGCATTCTGAGATGTCTGGGGTTGGGTTAGGATCCCATTCCTCAGATGGGCAAAACTGAGGTCCAAGGGTCCAAGATCACTTGGCGCAGATGGGACGCCCAGCCACTCTGCCTGGCACTCTGTATGTGTACGTGTGTGTGGTAGAAAGAGGGAATTCTCAGCTGACTGGCTCTCCCCATCACCTGTACCCTTCAGGACCCCCTGGATACTCGGCTCTATGCAGAACCTCCCCTGCCACAGGCAGGATCCTGGAGAGGTTCTGGACTCCCTTCAGGACCCCCGCAGTTGCCTCCTGTGGTCAATGGACCATCCCTGGACGCTGCCCGTGCTCACATGCTGGCTTTGGGGCCACAAAAGCTGCTGGCCCAGGATGAGGAGGGAGACACGTGAGTATAGGGGAATGGAGTCTGCAGGCTCTCCTGCTCAGCTGGGGTGCTGTGCTCATTGCTGCCTTCCACCTATCCTCAGGCTCCTGCACCTGTTTGCGGCTCGAGGGTTGCGCTGGGCTGCATACGCCGCAGCTGAGATGCTCCAAGCGTACAGACATCTGGACATTCGTGAGCATAAGGGCAAGGTGAGGGCTGAGGTCCTGGACTCCTGGATCTGAGGGCAGAGGGTCTAGAGGCCTGGATTCCTGGTTCTCAGAGGGGAGGGGGCTGGGGGCCCAGACTGACCTTTCCTGACTCCTGCAGACCCCTCTTCTGGTGGCTGCTGCTGCCAACCAGCCCCTGATTGTGGAGGATCTACTGAACCTGGGAGCGGAACCCAACGCCACTGACCATAAAGGGCGTTCTGTCTTACACGTGGCCGCTACATATGGGCTCCCAAGAGTTCTCTCGGTATGTTCACCTGGCAGGTGGGATGAATGGGATGGACTGATTGCCTAGATCCTGGCTTTCAGGGCTAGGAGGCCTGGGGAGACCCTAATCCAGCTCTCTACCTCCTCCTCCTCCCAGGCTGTGATTAACTCAGGGGTTCGAGTTGACATCGAAGCCAGAGACTTTGAGGGTAAGTTGGGTGGTGGGCAGGGTGGGTGGGGCTGGTGGGGCTGGGTGGGGTCGGTGCTCCAGATGTGGAGTCTTCACTGTCTCTACTCTGCAGGCCTCACCCCTCTCCACACAGCCATCCTGGCCCTCAACGTTGCTATGCACCCACCTGACCTATATCCCCCAGTACTGAGTACCCAGGCCCAAGACAGGCTGGCTTGCGTCAAGATGTTGCTGCACATGGGTGCTGATCATACCAGCCAGGTGAGCTGGGCAGTGGGCAGCTGGCCTCCAGGAGGGCATGTGGGATGGGGGCGCCTGGATATCCAGGGACTCGAAACAAATTCTGACTTGCCTCTTCCCAGCTGTGTGACCTTGAACATGTGACTTCACTTCTCTGCGCCCCAGTTGTCAACTGGGAATAATATTACTGATCTTAACTTGTATTTACCAAGCACTTACTATTCATCAAACACTGTTCCATGGATTAGCTAATTGAATCCTCACAAACACACTGTGATGTGTATGCTATTATTACTTTCTCTCTTTCACTGATAAGGAAACTGAGGCTCAAGGACTTTGCCTTGTGAGTGTCAGAGAGGGGATTTGATGAAGCCCAGGTGGCCTGACCCCAGAGTCCAGCTGTGAATACATATAGTCTCCTCCTTCCTGGCAGTAGCTCCTTCAAAGGCTGGCTGAGAGAATTAAACATCTACTCATTGTTTTGGATTTTTAAATTTTAGTTCAAGAACTTTGAACATAGATAAAGTACAGAAAATAGTATAATGAACTCCATGTAGCCAACATAAATAACCAGCAACTCATAGCCAGTCCTTTCCCATCCAGTTCTCCTGTATTATTTTTTAAGCAAATCCAAGCTTATAGTTTTACCCATAAATATTTGTCTTTAGAAGACAAGAACTCTTGTTAACCTCAGTACCTTTATCCCACTTTTAAAAAAATTAACAGTCTCATAATATCAAATATCCTGTGTTCAAATTTGTATTTGGCTCTAAAGTGACATACATTTATTTTTTCATTTAAAAAAAAAACGAAAAAATACTAGGATACAAATAAAGCCCACACGTTGCAGTGATATGTCCTTTTAAGCTCTTAATTTAGAGCTTCCCCTCCTTTAGAGTTTTCTCTTCATAATTTTTTTGATGAGCCAGCTAGGTTGTTTTGCCCTATATAAACCCACAATTCTTTTTAAAATTGAAATATAGTTGATTTACAGTGTTGTGTTAGTTTCTGGTGTACAGCAGAGTGATTCAGTTGTACACATATTCTTTTTCATATTCTTTTCCATTATGGATTATTACAGGATATTGAATCTAGTTCCCTGTGCTATACAGTAAGACCTTGTTGTTTATCTGTTTTACATGTAGTAGTTTCTATCTGCTAATCCCAAACTCCTAATTTATCCTCCCCCATCCCCTTTCCCCTTTGGTAACCATAAGTTTATTTTCTATGTCTTAAGCACACAATTTTTAATGTTTATTATCATTACAAATTCTTTAAAGGCACATAGTAAAGTTTCATTGTGGAAAATGTCTTTACTTGCTTCAAAATATGAAGAGAGGGGCTTCCCTGGTGGCGCAGTGGTTGAGGGTCCACCTGTCGATGCAGGGGACACGGGTTCGTGCCCTGGTCTGGGAGGATCCCATGTGCCGCGGAGCGGCTGGGCCTGTGAGCCATGGCCACTGAGCCTGCGTGTCTGGAGCCTGTGCCCCGCAGCAGGAGAGGCCACAACAGTGAGAGGCCCGTGTACCGCAAAAAAAAAAAAAAAAAAAAAAAAAGGAAGAGAACAGTTCAGTATGGAAGTAGATACAGGCTTAGGTAGGCCACTGATTAATGCTGCTCAATTCTCATCCTTACAGATAAAATACAGTCCATGTGGGATGTGGGCGCATTTTACTGTGTTTAATAGAATGTGGGCTGGCCAGGGCAGCTGCTAGTCCAGAGAGCTCCTTTGGAGGAATAGAAAAGAAATCTTTTTCTCAAAGATACTTGGGCTGGAAAATTGTCTTAATAAATGTACCGTTCGGTGATGTGTATGATCTGAATGGCACCCCCTTAAATCTGGTGTTCCTGTAGAGTGCACAGCACGTACAACTGTATAAGGCACTCCTGGGTGCTTGAAAAAGAGAGACAGGGTGTCTAAAGGCTCTTGGGTTCCATGGGTGGAGGCTTGGGTGTGAGGACTGGCCTGACCTCTGTCGTTCCCCTCCTCACAGGAGATCAAGAGCAACAAGACAGTTCTGCACTTGGCTGTGCAGGCTGCCAACCCGACCCTGGTTCAGCTGCTGCTGGCGCTGCCACGGGGAGACCTGCGGGCCTTTGTCAACATGAAGGTAGGGGCCTAGGCTGGAATGTGCAGATTGGGTGAGACATGGCAGAGAGCGGGCAGTGGGATGTTGGAAGTCCCACGGGCTGTGTCTGGGGAGGGGCTGCTGTGTGGGACGTGAACGGGGCACGTGTAGGGCCTAGAGGGGTGTGTGGAATGTGGCCCTGGAGGGGGCTTCTGGGGGATGTGAGGAGGGACATGTGGGACCTGGGTGTGACGGAATATGAAGCGTGCCATAGAGGGCCCAGGCCAGCTGAGCCTGCGTCTTCAGCAGGCCCCCCCCACTGTCCCCAGGCCCATGGGAACACAGCCCTCCACATGGCGGCCGCCCTGCCCCCTGGGCCGGCCCAGGAGGCCATTGTGCGGCGCCTGCTGGCAGCTGGGGCGGATCCAACGTTGCGCAACCTGGAGAACGAGCAGCCTGTCCACCTGCTACGGCCCGGGCTGGGCCCTGAGGGGGTGAGCACTGAGCCCACCCTGACTGCAGGGTGATGATCCCATCATTCCTGACTGTAGAGGGTGACTTGTAATCTCAGAAGGTGACCTTGACCCTTATCCAACGCTGACTTCAAAATGTGACCTTGAGGGACTTCCCTGGCGGTCCAGCGGTTAAGACTCCACGCTTCCACTTCGGGGGGCATGGGTTCCCTCCCCGGTTGGGGAACTTAAGATCTCACATGCCATGTGGCATGGCCAAAAAAAACAAAAAAATGACCCTGGACCTCAGTGTTTGCTCCCTTGCCTGATAATGGTGACTCCTCCAGACCTCTACTTTCAACCCTGAATCCTGACCTCAAGGTGTGACCTTTGATCCCCAAGCATGACCTCCAGCCCCCTGACTTTTAGTCCTGACCTCAGAGTGGGACTTCTGACCCCCAAATGTGACTCTGGCCCCTTGCTTCTCCCCTTTGACTCCCAGTCCTCAATGCTAATCCCAAGGTGGGAACGCCCAGCCAGCAACACCTTTGCTCAGGAGCCTTGATTCATTGTGTGAACAAGCCTTCACCCCCAGCCCCGCATCTTGACTCAGAACCTCTGACATTCAAACCCAACTGACTCTACTCACTTCTCTCTGACCCCCAACTTCACAGGGTGTGCCTGTTCTCCTTTCAACCTCTCAAGCTTCTCCCCTGTCTTGTCTTGTTCACAGCTCCGGCAGCTACTGAAGAGGAGCCGTGTGGCGCCCCCAGGCCTGTCCTCTTAGGACTCCAACCCAGAACCTGGACTGATTTTCCAGTCCCCACCGTCCTGTGGGACAGCCAGCGTATGCTAATGTTGCAAATCCGTGATAATGTATGTGCATAATGTCCTGCCATCGGGGTCTTACATTAAAACCCCAAAATGGCTGTTGGCGGGTAAACAGTCCCCAATATTTGGGGTGGTGTGATACCCTTCCTCCACCCACAAGGAGCCCCCTTGATGATTTCTGTGAAATCGAGGCCCCTTGATTGTTTCTGTGAAACACACTGGACCCCCAACCCTTTCCCCACCAGGAACTTTTGGGGTCCAGATGTAACTCCCCTATATGGTACTTGGGGTACGCCAAAGCAGCTTCCAGTACCATCCTAGTAGAGCTCCTAAGATGACCCCTGACCTCCCCAGGATCCACCCCCTTCAGGTCCTTAACCCTGAGACATAGGAAGGACTCTCGATTAGAGTCCCCTAGGTCCTACTGCTTTAAGTCAGAACACAACCAGGCCCCTGACCCAGACCTCAGTATTTCTAGTGAATCCCTCCCCTATCTGAAGCTCTTGATTAAACTCAGTTTGGACTAGAACCGTTACTGTCTAATCTCTAATCATTGGTGCAGGGAAGCGGCTGAGGAGCCGTGTTTGGGTGAATGTGTCTGGGTGGGGGTTGTAGCAGACACGGTGGGTGCCAAGTCCATATCCTGTCCCCCTCACTCTGTCAACACCTGGTGGTCTAATGGCAGGGCCAGCATGTGACTCTGCCTGTGGGCATTCTCAGACCACTGGTGCCCGCTTTGCCCTGGGTATGAGTGTGGCAAGACTTCCATGCCAGGAGGATCATGCCTCTTCCCACTCCAACAGCTCTCAACCAGTGACTGACTGAAGGGAGACGGTATGTAAATACTCCAGGTCCCCTGCCTCCGTGGGGATAACTGGGAAGTGTGTGTTCTACACGGGCTCTCAAAGCTCCCCAGTGGAACGAAGCTCCAGTTCTCCACCACGGTTCTGGCTTGGTAACGTACCCTTTCTTGGCAGCTTTCCCTTTTCTGGGTCCCTTCCTGCTCCCCTATCAATGTTCTCCACTCCTTGCAGTAATCTTGTCCTCAAATCCTTGCCTCAGCCTCTGCTTCCGGAGAAACCCAAATGAAAGACAGAAGACCTCCACAATGCCCCCTTGTACCTCTGCCCCACAGCCTCTGCTCTGTCCTCCGTCCCAGCCTCGTCGCTCCAGAAAGCCCTCTGATGCATGGTAGCCCCCACTGCTTGGAGCCTCTCACGGACAACAAACCAAGCACACTTCAGGGCATATGCCAGAGTCTCTACCCCAAAACTTAAGGCTTAAAACAACAACCACTTTTGTTTTTTGATATATTTATTTATTTATTTTTGGCTGCATAGGGTCTTCATTGCTGAACGCAGTCCTTCTCTAGTTGTGGCGAGTGGGGGCTACTCTTCGTTGTGGTGCGTGGGCTTCTTTGCGGTGGCTTCTCTTTGTTGCGGAGCACGGGCTCTAGGCATGCAAGCTTTCGTAGTTGTGGCACGTGGGCTTCAGTAGTTGTGGCTTGTGGGCTCTAGAGCGCAGGCTCGGTAGTTGTGGCGCACGGGCTTAGTTGCTCTACGGCCTGTGGGATCTTCCTGGACCAGGGCTTGAATCTGTGTCCCCTGCATTGGCAGGTGGATTCTTAACCACTGCACCACCAGGGAAGTCCAGCACCACTTATTTTGTTCATGATTCTGCGATCTGGGCTGGGCTGAGCTGGGCACTTCTGCTATCTTGCTTTGGTCACACATGTGGCTGCAGTCAGCTGGAGGCCCGACTGGCCTAGATAACAGCACTCACGTGTCTGATAGCTCAGCTGAGATGGCTGGAACTTCTGAGAGTAAGCCGAGCATCCCTCTGCCTGTGGTCCCTCCAGGAGGGTAGGAGGATCTCCTCACGCAGTAGCTCCAAGAGGGAATATTCCAAGAGAAAAAGCCCCTGCTTGCATCATGCCTGCTGATACCCCATTGGTCAAAGTCAGCCATGTGGCCAAGCCCAGAATCAGTGGGGAGGAAGGTACTGCACTAGAACAAGAATATTGGGAGGTGGAGTTATTGGTGGTGCCAGCACAAGTCTCCCACATCAGCTGCCTTGGACCAGCATGAGTGTGCTCTTGTGTGTGTACTCACATAGTAGCAGCTGACCCGTGAAAAATTCTTAATAGTATGTTGTATTTCATTAATTCTAGGAAGAACTTAATTGGAATTTATCTTACAATTATGTGGCATAGTTTAATGTCTGCGTATTTTTCCTTTGTGGTACATAAAATAATGGTATTTCTTCTTCTTCTTTTTTTTTTTTGCGGTACGCGGGCCTCTCACTGCTGTGGCCTCTCCTGTTGCAGAGCACAGGTTCCGGATGCGCAGGCTCAGCGGCCATGGCTCACGGGCCCAGCCACTCCGCGGCATGTGGGATCTTCCTGGACCGGGGCACGAACCCGTTTTTCCTGCATCGGCAGGCGGACTCTCAACCACTGCGCCACCAGGGAAGCCTGGTATTTCTTATTTTTGATGGCATCTTAGATTCTGTTGACATATAAGATGTGTTTCCCAACATGTATCAGCGCGCGCGCGCACACGCACACACACACACACACACACACACCCCACTGACGTGATAACACGTCTCTAGGAAACTTTGCTTTACTAAAAGAAGAATCAAATCGTATTCAATGGGAAAAGAAGAGTGGTTTAGAGGCACAAGAGCGTCAAATGAGCAATAGTAAAGTTATTTTTCCTGCTGGAATTTCAATAAAAACAGTGTTTTTAAACTAATTACTCTAAGTATTGCCATTAAAATGCAAATATTATTAGGGAATCATGCACTGAGCGTATTGAGCAAAATGGCCTTTCATTTCCTATCCCACCTGCTTGGAGCTCCTTACCTATTATTAGCCTGTTAATCACCCTTGGCTGTGAAAATACAAAGGCAGTTTTTCCCCTGCTTGTGGTGCTAGTTATAGATTTCTACTAGAATGGTCTGAGTATACCTGATGGTAAAGCCAGTAACAGAATGATGTTGCAAACTGGGTTCTTAATAAAGCTGTGGCATTGTATCCAACTTGCATCATGTAGGCATCTTCCTCCCAATACCTACCACGTCTATATTTAATATACATGACCTATAATTCATGTATATATTATGTAGAGCTCATCACTGTGAGCTCATCGGTCCGTTGGAAGAATTAAAAATACGTGCTCCCTCCCTTAGCCATCTGTCAGAAAATTGTGCTATCCTGATATTAGAACATGGCACACTACTGCTATCTGCTGGGAAGTTGTGGTAAAAATGCAAGTCTACAATGTCTAGGAGATGAATGGTATCACTTGAAATTTTGCAGTGAGCTACCCAAACACCGTATGGGACAGCCATGAATTATTAGGCAGGAGGTTAGCAAAGTGGCCTAGAGTATGGGCACTGGAGCCAGGTTTCCTGGGTTGGATTCCTAGCTTCATCCCTTCCTACCTGGTGACCTTGGGAATGTGACATAACTTCTCTTTGCCTCCATTTCCTAATCTATAAATGAGGATAGTCATAGTACCTACTTCCTGGGGTAGAAATAATGATTAAGTGTGCCAGTGCCTGAAAGCCCTTGGAGCAGTTCCTGGCACAGGGTGCCATATGAATGTTTGCTGCCATGTCATTTTAGAATTTATTCAACAAGTACTTGCGAAGTGCCAGGCACAATTCTAATGTCCCAACAAATATTACTCCTTTTAATCCTCATAACAACCCTCTTGAGACAGGTAACAGTATATGTAGAGGGACAACTCTGACATGTCACAAAATGTGATGCACTTGCAGACATCACATAACCCTCTCTGGGACACATGGTTGGATTTCCACACTCCGAGGGGATTCTTATCACCTCCCCCAGAAGGGCTTAAGACTCAAGAATGGGAAGAGCAGTTCAAGATTCCCTGTCCCTCATCGAGTTCACAGGTTGGGGGTGGATGTTGTATGTGATTGTGTATGAGGGTGAGTGGGAGGCAGGGGAAACTTGCTAGAGCCCAGCCTCCTTGGAGTCCACCCTGGAACCCAGCTGATACAGGCTTAGAAGTGGCTGCCCATTCAGTACCACGGAAAGCTCCTGGGTGGGAGCCTAGCCTAGATCTCTGGACCCCACCCCTTCCCAAGGCCCCGCCCAGATTTAAAGATCTCTCCAACAGTTTAAAGAGGTGAAGGAGGTCTGGGCGGGCTTGCACACCAATGTCCAGAGCTGATTACACCCTGATTCCCCCACAGAGACGGAGGATGGCCCGGTGGGGAAGAGGACTTTATTGGGATATTAGTGGGGGACACGTGGGAGGGTGAATTCCAGGGAACAACAGACCGTGGGACCAACTGGTGGTCACCTTAAGGAACAATACATTAATGTACAAAATAAATTAAAGTGAGGAGGTCCTAAGCGGGGAGGCAGCTGGGAATACCTGGGGATTTCTTAGGGATGAAATTTGGAATTGGACAGGGGAAATAAGAATTTCCAGCCCCCTCACAAAGGGTGTGAAATGAACTTTTTCAAGACCCCTCCCCCAGGCTGGGAGTTGGGGTTCTGGGTCTCCAGGAAGAGGGAAGGTCTGGGCTCAGCCAAAGGGGTGAAGGGGGCTGGTTCAGGGTCGTTCCTCCAGGAAGCGGTAGGTAGGGTTCTCATAGCCGTGACGCTGCAGTTCACGCAGCTGCTGCTCCTCCAGGGTCAGCATGGGGTCCACCTGCAATAGGGGCAGGGGAGGCAGAGTGGGCCACAAGGGCCTGACCGCAGACCTCACAGCCACTCTACTCCCAGGCTCTGGAAGTCCTCCCCATTCCAGGTCTCTTTGCCTCTCACCTCCACCACTCCATGGCTGATAGCCCCGTAGGGTTTCTTCCTGCGCAAGAGCAGCATGGAGAGGATGATCAGGGAGCCACCACCCGCTCCCATGATCAGCAGACCAGACACAGCCTCTCGGGACATGCCTGTTCCAGCTGGTGCCTGCAGGGAGAGGAGATGGGGCCGGGGTCATCTTGGAGGCTCACCAGGGTCCTGTGTGGCTTTGGGAGTCACAGCCTAGCCACTCACCTCTGACCTCTTCCCCTAAGTACCCAGAATATTCCTCCTCTTACCAGCTCATCTCTCTGAATCTCCGATGAGTGGAAAGGAAAACCCCTTGGAACAGACACATTCACCTGGGGGAGCAGGAGGTGTCAGAGACCCAGAAGTCCGGGCCCCTGCCTCCCCCTCCCCTGGGCCCCAAGAGGGCATCCCCCAGCCCTCTTCTTCCCTAGGACCCTGAAGTCCATGTGCTCAGTCCCTTCTTTCCTCTGAGGCCAAGGAAGCCAAACCCCTAGCACCCTCCTCCTTCAGACCTAGGAGTCCAGGCCCCCTGGCCCATCCTCCCTCCGGTGCCCGCGGGTCCGACTAACTTACCTTTCGTTCATACTGCTCCAGGGCTGACATCTTCTCCTTCTCAGAGGATGCAGCATCTTGTTCTGTGGACCCTACCCCCCAAATCCTATCTCATTCCTGAGAGTCCAGAATGGTGCTACCCCCGCCTGAAGAGGGGGTCAGAAGGGGCACCAGACTCCACCCCAGGAGGCCTGGGGTTCCCCGTGTACGGGCCCTCTTCCATTCTGGGCTCAAGGACTCAGAGGGATTTGGTGGCTGGGGGCTACTCTGTGAGATACTCACCTTTTGGAAGGGCCATGGGGGTGTCTGCTGGCAGCCAGAGGAGGCAAGACAGGTGGAGCAGTGAAGAGAGGAAAGCATCACCAAAGACAGTGTGGGGAAGCCCCCTCCCAGGGGCCAAGGAAGGAGGATCGAGGATCCTACAGAGGCCTCTACAACATTCCTTCCCATCCTCTCCCACTCACTGTGGTGGCTAAGACACCCCCAGATTTTAGGGGATTAGAATTGAGGTTGGGGACCTGTATCCCAAAGTCTGGGATTATGTAGATTTGGGTTAACTCACCATCCTTGGAATCCAGGGGCTGCAGCCCACCCTTGTCCTCATTGCTGCCCCCCGGGGCAGGGACTTCCAATTCACTGGGGCCCAGGTGTTCAGAGTGGAGGAGTTCCTCTGAGGGGAACATGCAGAAAGGTGGTGAGGTTGTGAGCATAGGGATCCACAAAACAAAAATGGGTGAATGGATGGCACCCTAACAATAGAGTGATCGGTGGGGGGAGCCATACGTGTGACCTGGGGAAGTGGAGCTGAGTGTTGGAGGATGGAGGTTGACGATCAAGAGAACAGCCTCCTTAAAGAGCAGGAGAATTAGGGTTTGGCATGGGACATCCAGGAGCAAGTCGCAGTAGATCTGGGGGTTACACTTTCTGGTATTCATTCTCTCGTGAAGGCCCTGCAGCTTGAGTCTGGACTGGGTTTGTGACTTGCTTTAACCTATAGAAGGTGGGCCCAAGTCTTAAGAAGACCTGGCAGTTTCCACTTGCACGGTATGGGGAGCCTGAACCACCATGTAGGAAGTCCAGCTCCCCTGTTGGAGAGACCACGTGGAGGGGCTCCATGGAGAAGAGAGGCCCTGGGCCTACACAGAGAGGGAGAGAGGCTCATTTGTGCCAGAGTCCCAGCCCTCAGCTGATCTGCTATAGCCAAATGTAGTGACACGCTTGACTACTGACAAGACCGGCAGAAGAAACACCCAGCAGAACCCGGAGCAGACGGCAGAATCATGAGCAATGAACATGGTTGGTTTAATACAGCTATAATACCTGGTACATGCTGTCCTGTGACCAGAAGATGAAGATTTCCTATCCTCAGTGTGCATTTGAATTACTCAAAGAAGTT
Organism: Lipotes vexillifer; assembly: GCF_000442215.2. Classification (NCBI taxonomy): domain Eukaryota; kingdom Metazoa; phylum Chordata; class Mammalia; order Artiodactyla; family Lipotidae; genus Lipotes; species Lipotes vexillifer. The sequence continues at coordinate 6,008,593 of NW_006798798.1, read as the reverse complement.
GTTAAATGCAAATTTTCCATCCATGTCTCAAAAGATTCTGATTCAATAGGTGTGGAGTGAGGTCCCTAAACTTGCATTTTTAACAAACTTTTCGAGTGATGCTAATGAAGGACCTTGAAGGACTGTGGACCATTTTTAAAGAAAGACTGGAATAAACCTTGGTTTTCCAAACTCAAAAAAAAAAAAAAGAAAGAAAGAAAGAAAGAAAAGAAAAGAAAAGAAAGTGGTTGATTTAAGCCACTAAGTTTTGGAGTTTGTCACACAGGAATAGATGGCTGAAATGGCAGGGGAGTCAAAGGCTGGGGGTCAGCATTGGGCACTCACGGATATGAGGCCGCAGCTCCTGAGCCAGGCGGGGGTTCTGGTCAAGCAGCCCCAGGCTCTGATTCATCCTTTCCTCGATTACTTGAAGGTGAGTCTGCACCTGTGGGGGAGTGAGTACGAGGGATGAACTGAGCAGTGCAGGCTAGAGATGGGGAAACGGAGGCAGGGTGAAGGAGGAAGGTCAAGAGGGTCCAAGCAAAATTAGCACTTACAATGGACAGGAACTTGGCCATGGGAGGAAGGAAACTGGAGAAGGAGAAGTGGAATACAATGAAAAGGAAAAGATGTACAGAAGACAGGCTGTGAGAGTCTCGGGAAAGAAAGTAAGGAAAAAGGAAAAGGAGTAGTTGCTAGGAAAGGTGGGGCACAGGAGACAAGTTAAGTATAGGGTACAAGGAATATGGTATAGAAGATGGTAAGTGGGTAGGAGGGGCAGAGAGTAGGGTCTGAGCAATAGGAAGTGAGGCTTGAGGAGGTTCTGAAGAAGGCAGTGGAACTGGAGGGTCATATAGAAATGACGTGGTTCAAGGGCAAGACTTGGAGTTCAAGAGCATAGAATGGAGTATTCTTGGACAGGAAGAGGACATCCAAGAAACAGGAATTAGGATCTGAGGGCACAGAGCAAGGGTTCCAGGGAGAACAAGTGGGGTTAGGGGAAAAGGAGAGTTGAGGGGCAGGAACAGGGTTCAAGGCACAGGAGGGGGATTCTAGGAAAGGAAGTAAGAATCCAAGGGACAAGAAGTGGGGTCAAGGGACAGAGAGTGGGAATTCAAGAAAGGGGTCAAACGCACAGGGGTCGGGGAGGCAGCATTCCAGGGTCAAGAAGTAAGGATCTGAGGGACTGGAATGGGTCCCAAGCACAGAAGGGGGAGGTTCCAGGGATAGGAAGGAGGTCCAAGGGATGGAAAGAGGGTATGAGGGGCAAGAGAAGAGTTTGAGGGATGGGGTCCCAGAGGCCGGGGTCTGAGGCCTAGCTGAGAATTTGGGAGCTGGAAGAACCTGAGCACCTGGAGGCGCGTCTGCTGGGCCTTCTCGGGGTCCACGGCAGCCACGTGCTGGTAGTGCCTCAGCGTGTGCCTTTGCTCCTTCCGTTCTGCTCGCAGGTAGCGCCGCAGGGCCAGCAGGACGCGCTCTGGCTGTGGAAGCGATGAAGGCTGCCCAGGCCTGCCCCAGCCCTTTCCACCCCCTGCCCTCTGACCCCACGGCTCCCGCACCTGAGGCGGATCCCCCTGCAGTGCCGCCAGGAAACCTTCCAAGGCAGCCCGGCGCTGGTCGTTGATAAGGGCAGTGACTCGGGTGGCATGGGTCTCCACCAGGCGCTGTCGCTCACCAGACACCTGCTCCTCCAGGGTCTGCAGAATGGACTGGAAGTGCTGGCGAGGGGGTGGGCACAGGGCCAGGAGAGACGTAGTGGGGTGAAACCCAGGTCAAAGGCAGTCTGGAAAGGTAGGGCTATAGGGTCAAGTGGCGGGGGAGAGGGAGGCGTGCAGTGGATCCAGGCCTGGGCAGAGTCAACCTGGGGTGGGACTAGATGACAGGAGACTGACTGGTGGAGCTGGGGCTGCAGGGCCAGGTAGAGTGGGGGCAGGGCTAGGCCTGCTGGGAGCCCCGCTGAAGGTGTTCACTACATGGGTGGGAACAATCTAGGCACAGAGCTGGCCTGTGTTGAGATGAAAGGAGCCAAGTATTGTAGGAAAGGTAGGGCTCAGGCCTGGGCAGGACCCACGGGAGACAGGCTGTAACTAAATAAGACTGAGCTGGGTAGGAGCAAGAGTCAAGTAATGGGGCTCAGCCGAGTGGGGTCTACACAGGGTAGGGCTGTACTAAAGTGAGGCTGAGAGAGGTGGGTCAGAGAGTCATGAGGCTGGGACTACTGAGGAGGGATTGAGTAAAAGGGAGATTACAGGGGCAGGATCAGAGTCAGGGAGCAGGGCTGAGCATCAGAGAGGCTGAGAAGGACCGGGCTGTGTCTGCAGGGGCCCAGCTTGGGAGAGACCTCCAGAGCCAGCCCTCAGAGGCTAGGATCATGTTAAGACAGGGCAAAACATGGCCAGTGGGAAGAGGAGGGAAGCAAAGTCAGGTTGGATGCAGGCCAAGAGGGGCCGAGCCGAGTGTAAGGGTGGGGCCCGGAGAGGTCCACACAAATAGGAAGGGGTGAAACTGGATGAGGCCAGACAAAGCCTTAGCCAGGCTGAGATCCAGTGTGCCCCAGGTAGTGGACAGGCCTGAGTAGGACACCCTGGAGGTTGTCCTACCTCATTCAGGGCCTGTCTGTCGGCTTTAGGCAGGTTCTTGGACTGGTTGTCCGCCATGGCCCATTCACGCATCACCTGGGGACAAGGGGAGCTTCAGGATCCTAGAATCCACCCTGCTCTACCCACTGAATCTCCCCTGCCCCCATCGTTCTTCAGAGTCTCCAGATCCCTTAAGTCCCCCTGCCTCTTGGATTCCCAAGAGAGAGGATTCAGAAAGAATTTAAGGTGGAAGAATACCATGCCTCAGAGTTTCCATGGAATCTGGTGGCATCTCAGTGGGATTCTAGGTGGGTCAGAGACCCCTGGTCATCTTAGGGGTGGTGTTGAGGACTGGAGGTTAATGGGGACTTGGGGACTCTTTAGAGGTAGTCTCAATGTGTCCCTGAGGAATTTCCTGGTATTTAGGGAGCTCTGTGTTATGGGGGGTCCTGGGGCCCCCAGCACCATCACCTCGTTAATCTGACGCATCCTGCGCTCCTCCAGATCCATCTTGGCCCGCAGGAACCCCTCATGCTCGCTGATTTCTCCAGGCATGCCAAAGTACACGTCCACACCATCCGTGGGCCTCGGGGTGGGGGTCACTGCAAGGCCAGGAACCAGGGAGTCAGCCAGAAGCCCAGCTCCAGGTCTCCTTCCCTTCCCAGAGAACTGCATTGCCTAGAGCGCACTGGAGACCCTCATGTATTCACTTCAGCCATAGCTGCTGCCTGGCATCATGCGAAATGTGGTTCTGAACTGGGCCATTACACTATCCTCTAAGCTTTCCCCCCAATAATCCTTCAGACCTGCCAAATGACTCCTCCACTTCCGGGTACCCCCAAACCACCCTCCCCCTTTGCACTCCTCACAGGCTGCCCCTCCCACCTCTACTTTATTCAAAGCCATTCCCATCCCTCCCATTTCCCCCAACAGGGCTTCTCCCCCACAGGTCCCTCTCAAAGAGGCCCCTATACCAAGTCTCCCTTGAATCATCCTCCCCCCAGGGTGGAGGGGACTGGGGGTTCAGAGCCTGCCTCACCTTTGCTGACCCCTGCAGGGGGATGGGAGCTTGAGGGTGGGACTCTTTCCTCCTCTTCCTCCTCCCCAGCCCGTGGGGGCTCCACAAAGTAATCATCTACTGGCTGTAGGAAGGATTCCTCCTCTTCCTCATCCTCACCCCCCTCAACTCTGCCCCCGGGGGGCCACGACCGAGTGGAAGGATCCCTGAGGGAGCAGAAGACCCAAGGCAATGAGAACCTGGGCCCAGGCCCACAGGCTTCCATCTCCTGCCTCAGGAGCCTTGGGTTGGGCATGGAGGCTTCCCTCCCACTCACCCAACTGCTGTCCCAGACGGGTTGGGGGTCACTGGAGGGGGGCAGCACACATACTCCACACCTCGGAACCGATCCGCGCCACAGGGCAAAAGCATGCCCGAGCCATGCAGGATGAAGCCCTGGGAGCTGCAGGCCTGCGGGAAGAGTGGGCCCAGATGCCAGGACTGTGGGGTAACAGAAGGTAGGGGGGAGCCTGGATGCCTGGGTCTTGGGGGCTGATGAGGCTGGGAGCCTGGATTCCTGGTTCTGTCCCATTGGGAAGAGAGGGCTGAGGCCCAGACTCTTGGGTTCTGGAGGAGGAGGGTGTTAGAGGACTGGATCCCTGGGTTCTGGGGGGGTGAGGATGAGTGGGCTGGGTCCTGACCTCCTGTGCCTCCTGACGCCTCTGGGTGGAACTCTCGCACTGGTCCATGCGCTCCTGGTGCAGGAACCGGCAGCCTTCAGGCACCAGCAGGGCCTCGCTCACAAATTCACCCTCTGGCAAAGGGGGGTCATCGATGTGAGACACTGCCGCAGCCACTAGCCCTACCCTCCTCAGAATCCAGATCTCTTATCCTCATAGGCTTTTCTGTCCCACTCTGGACCCAGGCATCCATCTCCCTAATGTGAGCCTGAAACCAGGGCCAGAATCTCACCCCTCGGAGACCCCCCACCTCCGTTCCCCTCCCCCAGCCTGTGACTCACCGAGGCAGCGGAAAGGCACAACCTGGTGGTGGGGGTGGGCACAGCGGCCACCTCGGGCATCCCCGCACCATTGCTCCATGGGGATGGCCTGTGTCGCCTGTTCCACACGTGCAATCTGCAGCTCCGGGTACATCTGGGGGCACCGGGTGGGGGCGATCAACCCACGGCCCCGCCTGCGCTTCTGCACTGGCCATTTCCCTTTTCAAGTCTCTAGTATTCATAAGGACCTCTCCTCCCTAGGCCCCGCTTCTCTGTAGAACAGGTCTTAGATATCTAAGCCCCTCAAGCCCGTTGGCCACGCCCCCTAGTACCTCTCCCTTAAGCCACGCCATCCTTAGGCCCCGCCCCTTTGCCTGTCCGGTTTCTTTACGAAGGTCCCTCCATTGCCCAAAAACTCAATCCCTCTAAGCCCACCTCTCTTGTACTCGCCTCTGCCCCTTCCCCCTATCAGGTTTATCTCCCCATAGATTCCTCCCTTCGTTGAGCCTCGGCTCTCTCTGGCCTCTCAGTAAGTATCCTTTCTCTTTGTGTTAGACCTGCTTTCATAGTCACGCCTCCTAGCTTTCCACTCTCCCACTGGGTTCTACCCCGTTCCCAGTCACGCCGGTCCAAAGGTCTTTTTGTCTTAGCCCCGCGTCTCCCTTGGTCACGTCCACCTACACCTGCTCTTTAAGGAGTCCACTACATTATTGCTAAACTCTGTCTCTTCACTGGACACTTTGCTCAGTGGGCCGTCTGTGCACGGTTCTTCCCCTTTCCTGACCTAGTTTCTCAGAAACAGGTCCTGTCCTATCCTAACTTCGCCTCTTTGTTGGCCACGTCCCCTAGTCTCCCATGCCTTCTTGGATCCCTCATGTCCCTGGACCTTGCCTTTGCACGACTACCTTCTTACGCGCGACCCGGCCCCAAGTTGGATCCCCTTTCTTGCTGGCCACGCCCCTCCCAGTAGGTCCCGCCTACCTGTCTGCAGTACTCCAGCACGCGTTGCGGGTCCCGGAGACAGCGTCGTGAGAGCTGTGGGTCTGGTTCCCAGCGGCCGGTACGCAGGTCCCGGTGAAGGGTTGGGCGCCCGCATAGTCCAGCCACCTGCGCAGACCCTGGGACCTGGGGGTGGGGACGGAGGGGTCAGCGAGGGCACGGGGGACGCGGGCATGTGAGTCCCGTGGTCCTTTGCTCCCTAGGACCCAGATATTCACAGCCCCAGCACCAGCCCCCTCCACCAAGCACAGCGCACCGCCTCCATAGACGTTCGGTTCCCCGGGAAACAGCTCCCACAGGGCGGGGGCGCCCCAGCTCTGCCGTTGCTATGGCGACCCGGGTCCCCCGGGATTCTCGCGGCCTTGTTGCCGCGGAGACAGGCTCCGCCCTCACCCCAGCTCAGCCGCACTAGAGCTGAAAGGGTTAAACGTGAATGGAGGGGGAGGAGGTCAGAACCCAGGCGTTCGGGCCCCTCCTCCCTCCATCCTTAGCTCATGCTCGCATTCTCGGGTGCAAAGGCCACAAGGCCTGGCTTCAGGGCCCTGCAGGCCTGGACACCAAGTCCTTGAGGGATGGAGAGCTACATCCTGGCTTGGGGGGCGGTGGCTGGAGGCCTAGACTTCTGGGTCCTAGGAGCCTTGCGGGAGACCTCATCTGGGTCCAGAGGATGCAGGGGGCCCAGATTCTTGGCTGTAGGTGCCTTGCTGCCTGGTGGGTCCTGTTCAGGTGGGAAGGGTCTAGGGCTGAGTCACCTAGGTCGAGAGGGTCTGAGGGGGCTGGACTTCTGGGACCACGGGCCCTGGAAAAGCCAGTTCCTACGCTGGGGGCTGGAGGGGACTGGGACGACAGATGATAAAGGAGATGGGGCCTGGACTTACGGTTTTCTGAATGCCTAGCGCAGTTAGCGGCGCCGGCGGGCCCGGCCACCTAGCTGGAAAGACTGCGCTTTCTGCTCTGGACCTGTCCGCATCGGGGTCCAGAGGCCCGGTCCCGCCCCTTCCCCCATCCCCTTGGACCCGGCCGGGCCTCACCTCGGCAGCGCTGGGACTCCCACCGGCCAGGCTCCCGACGGCGAGCTGCGCGCGCAGAAGCAGCAGCAATAGTGGCAGCAACAGCGGCAGCGGGCCCAGACCGCGAGCGGCGGGGATGGCGGGTCCCATGTCCCGGCCCTCGCGCCCTCACGTCCCCAGCACTTCCGCCCAGCCCGGCCCGGCCCCAGCGGTGACAGGAGCTCCCAGCGCCACGGCCGCCGCCACCTCCTCCTCCCGCCGCCCCCGGGCTGCGCCGGCGCCGCCAGCCCCGCCCCGCGCTGGCCCCGCCTTCCTGGCCAGGACAATAGCGTGGCAGCTCTGGGCACAGCGGAGAAGCTTGGAAACCCCGGGTGGGAACCTGCGCCAGGCCCCCGCCGCCTTGAGATTCTAGGCGTCCCACCCCATGCAAGCGCCTAGCCAGGAGTCTGGGTCACGGGCTTCCTGGTTGGGGATTCTGAGTTCTCCCTCAAGACTCTCACCACCAGTGTTCCCCTCCCTCGGATCCAGATAGTCACAAATCATCTCCCTTCTCCTCTAGGAATGCAAGCATTGGAGAGCGGCCCCCACCCCCAAATCGTCTCTTGAGGTCCCAGGAATACAGGCCTCCAGTTTCCCCAATCAAGAACATAGCACTTGGGCTTCCCTGGTGGCGCAGTGGTTGAGAGTCCGCCTGCCGATGCAGGGGACACGGGTTCGTGCCCTGGTCCGGGAAGATCCCACATGCTGCGGAGCGGCTGGGCCCGTGAGCCGTGGCCGCTGAGCCTGCGTGTCCGGAGACTGTGCTCCGCAATGGGAGAGGCCACAACAGTGAGAGGCCCGCATACCGCAAAAAAAAAAAAAACACAAAAAAAACAACATAGCACTTGAGACCCAGTCCCCTTCTCCCTCAGATCCAGGAGTCTGGGTCCCAGGTACCTTCTCTCTCAGGACCAGAGACCAAGCCCTCAGCCCTTTCTCCCTAAGACCCACGAGTCCAGGCCTTCTGCTCTGCTTCCCAGGAACCCCAGTCGTCTAGACCTTTAACTCCTAGATCAAGGATTCATGAACAAAAGCCCCCAGACCCTTTCTTTAAGGATGAGCTGAGTCAGGTAGCCAGCACCTCAAGATAAGAGTTGACCCCCATCCTTGCTGTAAGGATCAGGGCATTTCTATTTTCCCACCCCTAGCCTGTCCTTCGCCCCCTCCCCTTCAGGGCTCACTTCTTTGTCTCCTCAAAATGCAATGTAGAATTGTCTTCCCCAAGCTGACTGGGGCAGTCCTGCCATGTGTGTGCATCTGTGCATGTATGTTTGTATAGATGTATCTTAAAAGAGCCTAGAGTGCTCAATGGGTAGCAAAGGGCTGGGGGGGTGGCTCACGGTTTTTTCTACAGCCACTTCATAGTCTAGGGTAAGAAGAAGGGCCTTGGGGCAGCTTCGATGGACCCCTTCTTTGATAGACAGTAATAATGCCAGGAGAATCTCTAAGACATTCACTTCGCAACCTTTTAAATTAAACATAAATATTCTCATTCTCAGAGTCCAACACCACCCCCTCACCCCCCTCAACCCCACAACAGCTCTCACCCTATCCTTACTCCTTGGGTCCAGTTCTTCCAGGGCCTTTAAGGAAGGTAGAAAAAAATCAAGATAGTGACCATCTTGGATTCCCAGGGAGTGAATGGCCATTTTGGCTGCAATTCCATGGGTGAAGCAAAGTGCCCCTTGGGGAGAGCCAGGACAGGTCCTCCATCTTAATCTGCCTTATGTTGCCTTTCTTCTCAATGCAGGTGGTCATCTTGAAATATCTTCTTTCAGTGTTGGGAAACAACTTCCTTCTCTGCCCCTAACTCCCATCACCCCCTGTCCCCCCATCCCTCTGCAAAGGGTCCATGTGCCATCTTGAATCTCTTTTACACAGGGGAAGAGGTAGGCACAGTGGCCTTCTTGCTCCCACTTGGGGCATCCCCTTTGGCTGAGTTGACTGTGTATCAATGACCCCGACAATTGTAATGACATTTCCCTCCCCTCAATGTTCAATTTTGGAAGAGTAAGGTCACCAACTCGTTCTGGTTCCTCAGAAATCAGGACAATCCATTATGGTAAGTTGAAGGTCTCAGGACTCTTCAGCTGGAGAGATGTCACACATGAGTCTGGAGACGCGGGTGGCTGGGGGTGGGGAAGGCAGCATATGGGAAGTGGGGAGTCCTGGGGGCCAGATCTGGGGGTCCAAAGGATGTGCGTTTGATGTAGCTGGTAAAAGCTCGAGGATGGGGTGTGGTGAGATAACCTGCCTTGGCTCTATATAACCTGCAGGGGGGGACAATGCCCACATGTGTTTTGAAATCATAGAAGGTAGGGGTCCCTGGAGGTCCAAGAGGGGAGAAGGGTGGTAGGAAGAGACCTCCTCCAGGGGCTTCTCCAAGGCTCAGGCTCACACTGACTCCTCGGACCTTGTAGTAACCATTGGTTGGGTCCTGAGGGGACAAAATGGGACTTGGTAAGGTATGTAAGGGTACAGCGGGGTGAGGGTCACTGATGGAGAGACACACTGAGATACAGCCAGACCTAGGGGGAGACGAAAAGATAGAAACAGGAGCAGTCAGAGACTCAGAGACATATAGACTCTGGTAGAACAAAGTGACACAGAAAAACAGTGACAAGAGATGAAGGGACAGAAGGAGATAGGCAGAGAAAGACAGAGACCGAAGGATATAGGCCTGCTGAGGGGTGGCGGTGTGGAAGGAGATGCAGAGGGAACAAGAGAGAGAAACGGAGATCAAGACATTAATTCATTCATTTGCCCAACAGCCTTGAGGCTTTGATTCTGAGTCATGCCCTGTGCTGCATGCCTAGACATCTCTCACTAGGATAGACCTAGCCCTGTCCTCATGGAGATCCAGGCCAAAGGAGAAATGAGGAATCACTAGATAGAGCCAGGAAGGTCAGGGTTGTGATGGAGGAAGTTCAGGGAGTGACTGGGACAGCTATGGGGGAATCTTCAGACTGTGATGGGGAAGCCTAGCTCACAGTGGTCATGGCTATGACAGGTGAAACACAGACAGAATGATCAGGGCTACGAGGAGGGAAGCATGAGCTTTCTGGAACCAGAAATGTTTGAGTTGAGACCAGAGGAATGATGGAGAGAATTGGGTAGGTATGTGAAGAAAGGTAGGAGAGTTTCGGGCCAAGAGAATAGCATGTACTAGGTACAGAGAAGAGAGAGAAGGGCTCTGGATTGGGGACTGGGGTCAGTGGGGACTAAAAGAGATGGGACCCTAAAGGATGTACAAGTTTGGGGAAATGTGAGGCCAGTGTGGAACCTGGTAGGTAGAAGGGGCCTGGGTGAAGCAACCAGGGAGAGGCATCTAGGAGGCCTGAAACATGACTGTGTTGGGGAAAGCACAAGCAGACTGAACCTTGAACTGGGGCTCAAGATGGAGGCCAAGGCTGGGGCAGATATGTGGGCATAGTCAGCAGATAAACAAACTGAGACTGGAGGTGGGTGAGACAGCCCAGGAGGCAGCAAGAAGTGGGTGGAGGGGGTTAGGTGCCAGCTCTGGGGGCAACAGAATGAAAAAGGAGGGAACAGAAGTGGAGAGAGGGACTTCTCTGGTGGCGCAGTGGTTAAGAATCCACCTGCCAATGCAGCGGACACGGGTTCGAGCCCTGTTCTGGGAAGATCCCACATACCACGGAGGAACTAAGCCCGTGTGCCACAACTACTGAGCCTGTGCTCTAGAGCCACAACTACTGAGTCTGCATGCCACAACTACTGAAGCCAGCGCACCTAGAGCCCATGCTCTGCAACAAGAGAAGTCACTGCGATGAGAAGCCCATGCGCCGCGAGGAAGAGTAGCCCCTACTCGCCACAACTAGAGGAAGCCCGCGCGCAACAACGAAGACCCAACGCAGCCAAAAATAAAAAAATAAAAAATAAAAAGAAAGAAGTGGAGAGAGAGTTGGAGATACAGTGAAGGGAGCCCCTCTTTTCCCAATGCTCACCTTGGTCTCCAGAGCTCCCTCCTCATCCAGAGCCAGGTCACTGTGGTCTGTGTGCACGATGGGGCCCTGGGGTAGGGTGCTTAGTGAAAGGGAGTGTAGTGGATCCTCTGGCCCCAGTGCCAGACCCCAGAGACCCTCAGTTGAACATCTGAGGCCAGGCAGGAGGGACCAAGGGCACCTGAGAGCTGGGGTCTGGGCTCAGGACAACAAAGAGCCTTAGGGACATATTGGGTCTAGGGAATAATTGGGTCAGGGGTGTATTTGGATTTGGGGGATATTTGGATCTGGGGATCACGGTTGGGACTATGGCTCTTTTTGAGTTTGGGGCGCCCAGTTGCGACTGGGATCACAACTGGGACTGGGTTACTATTTGGGTCTTGAGGTACCGTCAGGTCTGGGGACCCTGGCATCCTACCTGGTCCTTGCTGCTGCCTGTCTCCTCCTCGGAACCCCTCGAACTGGAGCCGTTGCTGCTCCCTGGGATTCGCACCAGATTCTTTTGCTTGGAGAAAGAGGCTGAGGCCAGGGACATTGGGGGTGGGGGCAGAGGTAAATGATGGGGCTGGGTCACGGTCTGTGGAGACCAGTGAGCAGGAAGAGAGAGGACTGGGGCAAATCAGGTCGGGAGACTGGGACAGAACCCTGGCCTAGGAGAGTAAGGGGTGTGTGACCCTGAGGAGATGGAGTTAGAGCTTGAGCAGGGAATCAGGTCCTGAATGTGAGCCAAGGCCAGTGAGGGTCTAGAGAGGCAGGACTGGGACCAGGTCCCAAGGCCAGGCCAGTCAGTGGGCAGGGCCTGTGTATGGGCCTGCGGTGGGGCTCAGGTACTGACCCTTGCTGTGGCGCCAGCAGCAGAGGGCCACCCCAATGACGGCCATAAGGAGAGTCATGGCCACAGCGGCCACTCCAGCCACGATCCGCACAGCGGGCAGCAAGTCTGTGGGAAGAAGAGGGGGTTCCTGAGGATGCTGAGCCAGAACTGGGGAACAGGGCTTGGGGCTTTTGTAGGGAATCTCTGGGTTCAAAGGTCACCAAGTTTGGGGATTCCAAGTTTTGCAGTCCCCTAGCTTGGGGTCCCTGGGTTTAAGGACTCATGAACTTGTGGTTTCACAAGGTTAAACTCCCTGGCTTTAGGGAGTCTTAGACTTTGAGGGTATTTTTACTCTGCCTATATTTGGAGATTGCCTTCTTTGGAGCCCCTAAGTGTGAGGGGTCTCTTAGTTTAGGATTCCGTATTTGAGGGAAATTATTGTTTGGGGACCTCAGGATTCAACAGACTCATAGTTTTGAGGCTCCCAAGGTTTGGGGGTCTCTGCACTTGAGGGTCCTCTGTTTGGGGGCTGTGGCATTTTGGGGGCTTGAAATAATCAGATTTGGGGTCTTCGGGCCCAGGGTCTCACCTCTACGTCCCAGGCTGACCTGGGTGCCTCCTTCGCCCAACCGGTTCCGGGCAGTGCAGTTGAAGCCCCGGCTAAAGTCGGACTCCTGGGTCCCCGAAATGTGCAGCACAGAGATCAGGCCTGGACCCTGTCCCCCGCGGCCCTCTGGGGCTGGGAATGTCTCCACCAGGAACCGACCCCTCGACCCCGCCGTCAGGAAGCCCTCATCCCAAGACCAGACCTGGGGGCACAGAAGAGGAGGGTCACTGAGGAGACGAAGGAGGGCGGGAGGAGGAGGTCAAGGTGTAGGGAAAGTCACAGATAATCACAGCAGTTTTGGGAGTCCGGCTAGGAGGTCTGGGATCACCGCTGGAAGGGTCATGAGAGTGGAAACTTTCCTTACCACGGCTTCTGGGGCGGGAGAGGCGAAGACTAGACACTGGAGGCGGGCGGGGCCCCTCAGGAAGGCGGGCGCAGAGTGCAGGGCGGTCACCACTGGGGGAGCTGGTTTGGAGATTGTGGACCAATCAGAGGAGAGGCCCCGCCCCCCCAAGGCCCGTTCTCAAGCAGGCGAGGCCAGGCTTGGGCACTCCCCACTAACCCCAACCAACTAGGCCGTGCCTCTCAACAAACTTCGAACCCCTCTGAGGCTTGCCTTCCCTAGGTCCCGCTTCAATCCAAGGGCCCCAGCCGTCAGTTAAGCTCCCCTTCCCAAGGCCACGCCCACTCCCATTAGCCCTCGCCCCCTCTGCCCACTTATCCCAGGACATGCCAGGTCCACTAGGAAGCACCGCTTTCTCACCGTTCACAGTCAACCTAGCTTCCGCAGCGCCGCCCCGCAGGCCCGAGAGCCCCGGCCCAGCTCTGCACACGTAGTCGCCTGCATCCTTCGGCCCCACCGCGAGAAGACGCAGCGTGGGCCCGGAGGCCAGCACCTGGGATAGGGAAGGGGTGTCAGGGACACGACCATGGGAGAAAGCACCATCTACTGCTAGCCATGGCCACAAGCCCCAGGTCTGGCCTCACCTGCGCGTCCCCGCGGCGGGTCCAGGTTACCCGTGGAAGCGGATTCCCGCGCCAGACACAGCTGAAGGAGGCGTCTTCCCCTACGTCCACGGATAAGGGTTTCGGCTTTGCCTGCAGAATCGGCCCGACTGGAGGAGACAGAGGAGGGGTCACATGACCAGGGAGGGATGCAACTTCTGACTTGGGATTAGCCACTCAGAAACGACACTCCCAAGGGCCATTGGGTTTAAGCCCCCAGTTCACAACTCAGCTCGTACGTCCGGCTCACAAGCCCCGGCCCCGCTCGCGCCCCGCCCCTACTCCACTTTGGTACTGATCCAGCACAGCCAAATCCCGCCTAAATCCTACTTCGGCCCCACCACCTCCCGCCGTCCGTCAGAGCCGCGCCTCGCCGTAGCCCCAGTCCCATTTCTCTCACCCCACTTTGGCCACACCCACGGCCCCGCCTCTGCTCACATCGCACATCCAGCGCTGTGCTGCGGTTGGCGCTACCCACTGCGTTGCTGACCTCGCAGGACACCGGCGCAGTCAGGAATGAAGCGTCCGCCACTATCTCCAACATTGGCCCGCGGGCCCCAAGCACAGGGGAGCCCCCCTTTGCCCACCTGCGAAGGTGGTGGGCTGTGTTGTCCTTGATCCCTAAGCACACCTACTCACGTCCTAGCCCCAGCCCTCCCCAAGCCTGTTCTCCTGGCTGGGGAGAAATGATCTGTGTCCTCACCTATAGCCAGTGACAGGAGGCTGGGCTGTGGCCTGGCATAGGAAAGTGACCTTCTCTCCCTCCTGCACTGTCTGTGGTTCTGCAGACAGAGTCACCACTGGGGGGTCTGTAGAGGTGAGTCAATGGTCAGTGGTGGGCAAGGACATGCAACACCTCCATTGATGACCTAGTGGTCCAATTCTCAGGTCCTCCCCCCAGGAGTCTGAGTCCCCAGTCCCCTCTTCCCTTTCAGCTAGGAGTCTAGGCTTCCAGTACCCAATTCCCCCAGGGACCCGAGGTCCACAGCCCTCTCCTTTCTCATACCCTGAAGTCCAGGTCCCAGCTCCCTCTTTCCCCAAGGACCTCAGGCTCAAGGCCCACAGTGTCCAACTGCACTCACACTGCAGGCTCAGTGTGATAGCTGTGTCCTTCCCCGCAGGCAGGGCCTGACTCTGAGCCCGGCAAACCAAGATGGCTCCATCATCGTGGCTGGAAGGGGTCAATGATAAGATGCTCTCCACTGACCCAGTGGTTCCTTCCTTCAACAGGGTCTGTAGGTTATGAATAATAATGATGATTTCATCTGCCCTTAGGTAGTACTTACTTTATGTCAGGCGCTCTTCTAGGCATTTATAAATATTACTTTATTTAATCCTCACAACTATCCTAGAGGTGCATACTACTATTAACTCCATTGTACAGATAAGTAAACTGAGGGACGGAGAGGTTAAGATCGACTAACGAGTGGCTGAGCCAGGATTTGAACCTAGGTAGCCTAGCTCTAGAGCCCTTATACTTAAGTATGTACCAAGGATCCCAATCCTTGAATCCCTGCCCTCCCATGCCTCCTCTGGATGAGCCTGTGGTCTGAGTGGACCCCCAAATTTCCCTGAATGAGCAAGGGCTGGCACAGAGACTTGGACCTGACCTGGCGGAAGGTGGCCCCACCTAGCCGGACCCCATCTCGGAACCACAGCAGCTCAGGGGTGGGGTGGGCATCCCCACGGCTCCGACAGGTCACATTCGCAGGAACCCCAGCGACCAGAGACACAGAGGGGCCACCCAGCACCTGGGGGGGTTCCGGAGGCACTGTAGGGTGGATCTGGGGTCAGAGCTGGATCCTGGGCCCAGAGACCCTGATCTTCCCAGCTCTGACCGACCACTCCTCCGTTCTCCCCGGACTCTCATATTCCCAGCTAGCACTGGTGGTCCCCCTGGGCTCCCCAGGGACAAGTGGCCTGGGTCCTCACCCAGCACATGCAGTTGGGCTCGTCGAGAGCGGAGGCCTGCTTGTGTAGCTTGACATTCGTAGGATGCTTGATCCTCTATCTCTACGGGTCTAATGTGGAGGTCGTGCTGGCCACTGGCTGCATTCCCTGATATCCAGTACCGGGACCACCCTGGAGTCAGGGAAAAGGCAGTCACACCATGGTTCTGAGTTCTTGGCCCCAGGCCTCCATCCCCAGACATCCCACACCAGAAAGACACTACCAAAAGTGGGTGCAGGGCCAGAGAGACACTAATCCTCTCCCAATCCAGAGTCGCTGCAAACTTGCGGGGGTGCGGTGGGGTGTGTGTGTGTGTGACAAATTCAGGAAAAAAAAAAAAAAAAGCAAGAAAACAATTGCCATAAAAGTCAGATTAGATACTACCTCCTGGGTGAGGAGGGAGTGGGCTATGACAGGGGAAGGGAATAAGGAGGGCTTCTGGGGAGCTGGCAAAGGACCTGGGTAGTCGTTACATGGCTATTTTAGAATTGTTTGGCAAATCTTCCATTTATGCTTTATGAGCCTTTCTGCACTTATGCAATATTTTACAATCAAAATCAAAATTCCCAAACCCTATGGGTCACCTCCAAAGAAGAAGCTGAAAATTCTGAACTCGCAAATGTTTCCTTGAGCCCATTCATTTCCCAAACTTGAAAACGTCAAAACAGAAACTTCAGTTACAGCCCAAGCCCAGCACCCTCACCCTGGAGTCAGCCCCTCCCTGAATAGATAGAACAGCCTCACCTGGCAGGTCTCTTTCGCCCCCTAGAGCCAGCCCATCCTTAGTCCACTGAACCAGCCCCCAGTATGCGCCCAGGGCACAGGGCAGACGGGCCTCGTCCCCCAGCAGTACCACCAGGTCTTCTGGCTGTTGCAGGAAGTGGGGTGACAGGCCTAGGAGAATGGAGCGGAGGAGCAGAGCAGAGCTTAGCGCATTCAAGAGTTCCCTCACTCAGGAGGGAGTTCAGTCCCCAATCCCCTCTGCCCTCAGATCCAGAAGCCCAGGGTCCCAGAGTTCTCCCTCAGATCTAGGAGTCTGAACCCTCAGCTGCACTTACGACAACTGGCAAACAACCCTCTCTTGTATTTATCTGCCCCTGCCCCTCGCGGTACCTGCACGCCCTCTGAGGCAGAAGAGGAGGACAAGGAGTGCGGGGACCAGCATCCTGAGTGTGTGTCCCCCAAGATCCAGCAAACTTGCTGTTGCACTGGCTTCCCTGCCAGCTCCTTCCTCGGCAGCTCACCTCCCACCACTCTAGCCTGGAGTCCCCTTCGCTCCCAACTCTTCGCTCCAGGCTAGAAGCACCCCCTGTCTCTGGCCCAGAGTTCTCCTAGCCTGCTCCGCCGCAGGCTCCGCGGCTCTGAAACTCAGGCCAGTTCCGCGCGCTCGGTCTCGGAGAGACCCTGGAGGGCCTGATCCCCCTCGCCCCTCCCCGGCCCGCCTTCTGGGAGACCCGCCCTCTTCCCGCTGAGAAACTCCCGCGGCCCAGACGCGGACGAATGGGGGCACGCAGGGCCGGGTACCCCCAGCGGGAGGACACCCCTGCGTCCTTTCAGTCTGAGAGCTGGAACACCTGGGTTGAAGGAGGGGGTACCGGCTGGGTTGGACACCTGCACCCTGCCGGGGTTGGGGGATGGCTGGGGGTGAGGAGGAGGGAGGGGAGGGAGTGGAAGAAACTTGCTCAGCCCGGGTCCTGGAGGGACCGCGCTGAGTGGAAACGGAGCTATAAATGGGAACCCCTGGGGACTCGCCAGTTTCCGCGCCCCGGAGAAGCGGGGCCCGGGGCTCCTCTGGGCCTGGTGGGTCAGGAAGAGGGCACCGTGTTTGCCTGGGGGGCAGCTGGGACCCCCCGAGAAGGGGGGTTCAGCTCTCCCCATCTCAAAACCCCTTCTCAGAATATCCCTCTGCCTGCCTTGCTACCGCTGCAAACCATAGCACGTCCTAAGATCCAGGAATCCAGGCCCCCAGCCCCTCCTCTCCCAGGACCTTGTGGTCCGGGACCACCCCCTCGCCCCACTCGGCCGTGGTTGCCGGGCGACGGCTGGGAGGCGGCGGTGTCCGGGCTGAGTCAGGCGGGGAGGCTGGGAACCACGCAGCTTGTCCTGACGGCTACATGCCGCCCAGCTGGGGCGTTCCCACGCTGCCGGCCCGCGGTGCGCTGCGCAGCTGGCCGGGCAGGTGGGAGGGACCCTGAGCCGACAGAGCGGGGACTGGGGGCCTGGGACCCTGGGACCCTGGGTCTGACATTCTCGAGCCTGTAGAGACTGGGGCTCCACACTCCTTTGTTCCTGAGCTCAGATTCTTGTGTCCCTAAATAGCAGGGGCATGGATCCCCAGGATTCTAAGACTAGGGGTTCAGACCTCTGAGGACTGAGAAGCTAATGGCCTGAGCTCCAAGTTTCTGAGGAGTTGGGGACTCAACTAGGTCCCCTGCCTGCACCAGAGTGCAGTTGGGAAAGGATGACCTGGGGTCAGAAAATCTGGCCTTAAATCTTAGAGTCACTGGATTTAACCACCAATCTCTTTCCCACCCCCACTCAGGCCCAGGAGGATTTGAAAATCAACAGACAGTGAACATCTGCCCTAAGTCCTGTGTGTGCATGGGGGGTGGGGGGTGGGTGGGAAGGATTGGAGGCCTGAACTCCCAGGTCCTTGGGAAGAAGGGGCCTGGACTCCTGAGTCTTGGGGTGGAAGTCAGGTAGTAAGGCTGTTTTTCCAGACACCTGACATCACTTCCCCTTCCTGGCTCTCTGGGGCCACAGGCATGGAAACATGGAGAGCCTGAGATCCCAGGAGTATCTAGAGAAGGAAAACATCCAAGAGGGAGGGTGGAAGGTTTGTGCTAATTAAAGGTCCCCGCAATGGACAGCTCTATGCCCTGGCCCCGAGGGACACCATCTGGTGACGGCGCTGTGAGAGAACCTCCAGCTCTGCATCCGGCCCATTCCCCAGGAGGCGTGGGGGCGTTGGGAGAGGGGATGTGGGAGGAGGGCAAGGAGTCAGGAATGGGAGGCAAGAAGAAAGATTAGAGGGAGCATCAAGGATGGAGGTGTGGGGACTCAGGCCAGATGCCTCATCTTGTTTCTGGATGAGGACCAGATGGGGGTCATAGTGGGGGAGAGAGAAAGAAAACTGAGCAGTTCCAATTCCTGCAGGAGATAAGCGGGCAGAAGAGGCTTATCCCATGTGGGTGTGTACGCGCACACTGGAGTGGGGAGGGCATGCCAACCAGCATATGGTTATAAAATCCAAAGATGTGAACAATCAGGAGGACTCAGAGATGAAGAAACAAATGAAAGAAAGACACACAGTCGAAGGCTGACTGAGAACAAATATTTATTGAGCTCCTGGTGTGTGTGAGAGACAGAGTATGGGATGGGGGAGAGATAGAGATGAGAACAGAGACAGAAAGTGAAAAACAGAGAAACATACAGGCACAGACAGTGACGGAGTTAAAGGCTGGCTGACATGTAACCACCTAATGGAGAGAGAGAGGGGGAAGGACACTGAGTCAGAGAGGGAGCGTCTCAAAGCGATGGAGAAAGATAGGAAAATAAATCGAGGTGGCTTGAGGGAGGGAGAGAGACAGAGACACCCAGAACGCAAGAAGAGACAGAAAGAGATGGAGGGAAGTTACGTGAACTAGAACTCACAAAGCCCTTGCCCAAGTGTTCCCACACTGGGCTCAGTGCTTGTGGCCTCGGACCCTACCTGTCACTCCTACCCACTCAGATTGCCAGGCACACTTAACACCTTAGACATTTACACACTCACACACTGCACAAACTTCCACAGATAACAGCTCACTCTCACTTTCCCCAGGCTCACACGCATGCTCACACACTCACAAGCACTTCACACATATGTGTGCACACAGATATCGGCACTCTCCCAGTCCCTCTCACACACTGTTGCACACTCCTCAGCAGAGACCCCTGACATCACTGAGAGGGGGATGTCTACTCAAAGAAGGAAGGGATTGAAGGTCAGGTACCAGGGTAGGAAGAGCCGAAGAGTCTTACCCCCACGCTGGGTCCAGCTCTCAGCTCCCCATACTGAGCTGGGACCTCCCGGGTCTGAACTGCTCCTCCTTTACCCCTGGCCCAAGCCAGGCCCTTGGGGTCATGGGGGCTGGGGAGGCACCGAGGAATGTGCCTGGCATGTGCTGACAGGGGATTTCTTGCTCCAGCTGTGCCGGAAGGAGCCTGTTGGGCAGGGGCCTGAAGCTGGAGACGCAGGAGGGTGCCTGGGGGAGGTAAGAGTGTGAGGACGAGATTCGACTGAGAACTGGACCCAGCTCGGCCACTGACCGCATCCTTGCTCTCCTGGGTTCCCAGGGCCTGCGCGACTCAGCAGTGGGTCCTCCCTGAGGGGCTATGAGTGGTGAGAGGAGACCAGGGGTGGGAGTGGCACAGGAGAAGAAAGAGAAATAGACACTGACTTCAGGGAAGGAGATAGAGACTGAGACAGAGAGAGAGAGAGAGAGGGAACTTTAGACCAGGAGAGCACGATAGAGAGAATACAGGAGGGAGATCAGAGGGGACTTAGGGCAGGAAGAGAGAGAGAGAAAGACAGTGTGGGGTAGGGGAGACTGACTCCTGGGAGGAGAGAAAAACAGAGAAGGAGAAGAAGAAAAAGAGAAACAAAGAGAAAAGTAAGAGACGGAGACATGGAAAACGCAGAGAAAGACAGAGGCAGACGCAGGAGGCAGGCAGTGGTCCCTGTGGGAGCCACAGGCAGAGGACCTGGGCTGGCTCTGAGGCTCCCCATCAGGACGCTGCTGCTCCTCTTGGGGCTGCTGATGACAGGTGAGTGGGATCCTGGCCGGTGACCAGAGCCACGTGGCCCTCATTTTCCACCCACATTCTCTAGGCAGACCCTCTGCCCTCTCCTACTGACACCTCTGTGTCCCCAGGCCTGGCCCAGGTGCCAGTCCCTGCCTCAGCCCCGCGAGGCTTCTGGGCTCTGCCTGAAAACTTGACGGTGGTGGAGGGGGCTGCCGCTGAGCTGTGGTGTGGGGTCAGCGCCCCTGGCAGCACAGTCCAATGGGCCAAAGATGGGCTGCTCCTAGGCCCCGATCCTACGATCCCCAGTTTCCCGCGGTATCGCCTGCAAGGGGACCCTACGAAAGGTAAGGGGCAAGAGCCTGAGATTCTGAGCCACCAGCAGAGGCTGAGCGCGGCCCTGATCTGGGGTCCTCCCTGCAGGTGAATTCCACCTGCATATTGAAGCATGTGACCTCAGCGACGACGCAGGTTATGAGTGCCAGGTCAGCCGCTCAGAAACAGGCCCTGAGCTCGTGTCGCCCAGAGTGATCCTCTCCATCCTGGGTACGGGTGAGAGACCTCCAGGACCCATGAGTCTGGACTTCCACCCTCGCCAGCTCCAGGGTCCAGGAGTCCAAGCCCCCAGTTCCCCACCACCCCCTTCCTTAGACCCAGGGTGCAGAACTCATTTCCTGAGCAATGAGACGCGAAGCCCAAATCCTCATATCCTTCTGGGTGCTTCCGGCTTATCCCAGACCATTTCTCACCAGTGCCCCCCAAGGTGCTTCAGCTGACCCCCGAGGCAGGGAGCACGGTCACGTGGGTAGCTGGGCAGGAGTACTTGGTCAGCTGTGTGTCTGGGGATGCAAAGCCAGCACCTGACATCACCTTCCTCCTGAGTGAGTGTGGGTGAACTGATGGGGGCAGCGGGAAGCCCCTGGAGTGGGGAGGGGATGTGTCCCTGCCCAGGCTTCTCCTGAGATGGGATGCAGGAACAGGCTTGGGGAGATGCTGAGGCCAGAGTGGGACCCAGTGGATGGGAGGAGACATCCAGGAAAGGTACCGAGGAGTTCACGGGACTGCTAGGCCGGGACTCAGGGGAGAGGCTGAGGCTCCAGATAGAGATACGGGTGTCCTTCTGGTGCAGCAACGGGAAGCTGAGGTGATGGGGGTGGGTAATACAACCCATCAAGGAGGGGAGGGGAGAGGGATTTCCCTGGCGGTCCAGTGGTTAGGACTGCGCACTTCCACTGCAGGGGGCACAGCTTTGATCTCTGCTCAGGGAACTAAGATCCCTGCAAGCCAGGTGGCATAGCCAAAAAAAAAACAAAGGAGAGGAGGGGAGAGGCGCAGGCCAGGACTCAGCCCTGAGTGAGGACTCCAGGATTCAGGGAGGCTGGAACGTGTGGAGGGAATGGATATAGTGTTTTTCCTCCAGAAGCAGGAGGGAGGGGTTGTATGTCCACCCTGAGGAACTCCAGGCCATGCTCCCCAGGATCTACCTTGGGGGAAACCTGGCACCCCTTCAGCCTTCTTGTTACCCCAAGGTGGACAAACAATTTCTGACATCTCTGCTAATGTGAATGAGGGATCCCAGGAGAAACTCTTCACCACAGAGGCCACAGCCAGGTATGGAAATTGGGGTGCCCTCCCACAGACGGATCCCCAAATTTCTCCATGAAAACCCCATATCCTAGGGATTCAAGCATGGAAACGTGGGTCAGGTAGGAACATCCGGGACCCAATTCTTCACCCTGACACTCTAAGACTTCATGGAATCCCAGTTCCAGAGGATCAAGTACAAAGGTTTTGGCCAGGTGTGGGCCTCTGGGACCCCAGTTCTCGCTGTTGACCCTGAAATCTCTTCCATGGAACTCTATCTAAATCCTAAAGGAAATCATCATAGAGACTTAGGCCAGGTGTGGGGAGCTGGCATGCCCACCTCTTCACCTTGACTGCCCAAATTTCAGATGATGACTCTGACTTTAGAACCCCAACTTCCCACCCCAGGGTGACACCCCAGAGCTCGGATAATGGGCAGTTACTGGTCTGTGAGGGGTCCAGCCCAGCTTTGGACACCCCTATCAAGGCTTCAGTCACCATGAATGTTCTATGTAAGTGGGGAACTGAGTCAACTGTTGGCACTAAGAATGGGGAGCAGGAATTGGGGGGCCCGGGGAGCACAGGGATTATGGAAGGCTCAGACTCTCAAGGGGGAAACATAGGGGTTCAGAGGCAGCTTGTGGGGCCTGGAAAGAATGCATGGGGTCCCCAGGCCCGTGACTGCTGTTCCCCAGTCCCCCCAGGACCCCCTGTCATTGAGTGGCCAGGCCTGGACGAGGGGCACGCGAGGGCAGGGCAGAACTTGGAGCTGCTGTGCATGGCCCGAGGGGGGAATCCGCTAGCCACACTGCAGTGGCTGAAGGTGAGGGCAGAGGCAGGTCTGGAGATGGGGGAAAGGGCGAGGGCCAGGAGCCGGCCCTGAGCTGGCCAGGCCTGTCCCTGTCTCCAGAACGGCCAGCCAGTGTCCACAGCCTGGGGCACAGAGCACACTCAGGCAGTGGCCCGCAGCATGTTAGTGATGATTGTGCGGCCGGAAGACCACGGGGCAAGGCTCAGCTGCGAGGCCTACAACAGCGTATCTACAGGGATCCAGGAACGTGGGCTCACGCTGCAGGTCACCTGTGAGTCCTGGTGCCAGCTGCCCATCTGTCAGTCTGTGCCCCAGAGAACCACCTGTCTGTGCCCCCAAATCATGCCTGTCTGATGCCAAAAACCTCATCATCTGTCCCCAGTCTCCTGTCTGTCTGGGCTCATCTGTGAGCCGTGCAGCCCAGCTTAGTGTCTCTCCTCTGTCCGTCATCCCTGCAGTTCCCCCCAGTGCCATTACCATCCTGGGATCTGCATCCCAGTCTGAGAACAAGAACGTGACACTGTCCTGCATCACCAAGTCCAGTCGCCCAAGGGTCCTACTGCGATGGTGGCTGGGCTGGCGGCAGCTGCTGCCCACAGAGGAGACGGTCATGGATGTGAGGCGGGGGCCAGGCTCCTGGGTCTGAGGGAGGAGGGAGCTGAGGGCACAACTCCTGGATCTGGGAGAGGAGGGGTCTGGCAGCTTGGATGCCTTGGTGCCTGGGGAGCAAGCATGGACTGGGGCCCAGGGCCTCCTGGGTCTAACAGAGGAGAGGGTGGAGATGATTCATGTGTCCCTGCTGGGGTCTGGGGTGGACCCAAGTCACTGGTACCATGGATGGGGGTGCCCTATACTCCCCCAGTCTGAAGCTTGCTCCCTGCCAGGGCCTGCATGGTGGCCACATCTCCATGTCTAACCTGACATACCTGGCGCGACGGGAGGACAATGGTTTGACCCTCACATGTGAGGCCTTTAGTGAGGCCTTCACCAAGGAGACCTTCAAGAAGTCACTCACCCTGAATGTGAAATGTGAGGCTCCACCGTCACCTGGGGGTGCCCCATGCCTTAGAGACCCCCACCCTCAGGCCCCAGCCGGGAGAGAAAATCCACTCTTCCTGGCTCTCCCCACAGATCCTGCCCAGAAGCTATGGATTGAGGGCCCCCCAGAGGGGCAGCGTCTCCGGGCTGGGACCCGGGTGAGGCTGGTATGTTTGGCCATTGGAGGCAATCCAGACCCTTCCCTCACCTGGTACAAGGTTGGTGCCAAGCAAGGGTTGTGGGGTGGCCGGGAGTGTGGGGGAAAGATGAAGCCCCTTCTCTCCTCCTCTTGGGAAATCTTGGGAAACCTGAATTTCTTGAAAAATACTGGAGATTTTGAGTTTCGGCAATTGGAATTGGAAAAGACAAACGCCATGAGAATTAAATGCAGCCTTAGAAAAAGTGAGGAAATTCTGGGAAAACAGTGAGAATTCTAGAATAAAAGAAAGAATTCTGGATCCGGATTGGGAATTCTAGAGAAAAGGCAATTAATTTCATTAAAATTAAAGGAAATTCTGGTGAAATCTTGGAATTCAGGTGAAATGGCAGGAATTTTAGGGAAGGACTAAGAATTCCAGAAACAAAGACAATGGTGGGCACTGCCTGGAAATTCTCCAGCACATTTGAAAAATCCATTAATATTAAATTGAATTCTTGGGACTTGGGGGTAAGAAAATGAAATTCCATTAAAATTTTAAAATTCTGGCAGAATTCTGGGAGACTCTTGGGAAATTAGGAATCTAGTGGAAATTCTGGGGAAAAGACTAGGCATTATAGGAACGAAATTGAATTCCATTTAATTGGATGGAATTTTGGAGAAATACCACGAATTGGGACAATACAAAGGATTCTAGTAAAAGATTAGGATGATAAGAGAATATTGGGGAAGGATTCAGAAATTTGCGACCAGCCGATGGAATTAAGGGAAAGATCAAAGGAAATCTTTGAGGAAGGTGGGGAGTTTAAGAGAAAGAACTAAGGATAGGCAAAAGTGAAGGAATTCTGGGAAAGGTTTGGGAATTCCAAGGGAGTTTCCTGGCGTAGGGTGTCTGGTAAACATAGCTGGAATGAATTTTGAGGAGTGGGGCTGAGGGTCGCCCGAGGGCATCCAGAGAGCAGAGGAGGCGGGGGGCGGGGGTGGTGAGGCGTGGGACTGGAGGCGGAATCAGACAGCAAAATCTCGGGGCTCCCGGGGCCCAGTCGGTGGGAGAGATTCCGGTAGGATGTGCTCAGTTCCAGTCCCCATTCCTCTACCCTGGCTGGTGCCCACGGAAGGAGGCGCCTTTTCCTCATCACACAAAAGCTTTATCTGGGCTGGCAGCCAACCCAGTGGGGCGTCTCGCGGGGAATGGCAGGTCTACCCGCGGTCCCCCAGTCAGTCTCGGCCCTCAGGACTCGCGCACAGTGACCGAGCCGCGGCCACCCCAGGAGCCACGGCGGGTGCAGCTGGGAAGTCTGGAGAAGTCCGGGAGCACCTTCTCCCGAGAACTGGTACTGATCACCGGTCCGTCGGACAACCAGGCCAAGTTCACGTGCAAAGCCGGCCAGCTCAGCGCGTCCACGCAGCTTGTGGTGCAGTGTGAGGGGGCGCACGGCCGGGCTGGGGGCGAGGGCTGGGCCGCGGCGGGGAACTGAGCCGGAGCCGTGGCTGGTGGCTTGGGGATGGGGGGCGGCTCGGGGAGGGGTGGATGACGCAGGGCCCCGGCGCACTCGGGGCTGGGCGGGGCCTGGGTCACTGCCTGGCGGAAGCAGGCCGGCAGGCAGAGGTGAGGAAGAGGCCCCTCCTCACCTCTGAGCCTCGCTCCTCCCACCGGTTCTCGAAGTCCCCCCAACTAATGTGACGATCCTGGCCAACGCGTCGGCGCTGCGCCCCGGGGATGCCTTAAACTTGACGTGCGTCAGCGTTAGCAGCAACCCTCCGGTCAACTTGTCGTGGGACAAGGAGGGGGAGAGGTGAGAGTGCGAGTGGCCCCATCGCTCCCTGGCTCTGGCCACGCTCCTTGGCAGTCAGAATCCCGCCCCCGCCCTACTTGCCGTTCTGTCCAGTACCCTGCCCAGTACCCAGACTCTGGCTCTGGTCCTACTCCATGCCCGGTCCACAGGCTGGAGGGTGTGGCCGCCACGCCCCGGAGTGCTCCATTCAAAGGCTCCGCTGCCGCTAGGAGCGTCCTTCTGAGAATGTCATCCCGCGACCACGGCCACCGCGTGACCTGCCGTGCCCACAGCACCGAGCTGCGGGAAACCGTGAGCGCGTTCTACCGCCTCAACGTGCTGTGTATGTGCGCAGGCCTGGCATCCCTCTTGATTCCCTCCTGACCCTATACTACGTGGGTCTTCATCTTGATACTGTCTTTGACTTCCATCCTAAACTTTGAAACTTTCCTGACCTTTATCCTCACACCCGACGCTGCACCAGCTCCTATCCTGCCCAACCCCCATCCTGCCTTTTGTCCTCTATCCTTACCCCTGACTATCACCCCCATCCCGAACCCTCTTTCCATCCTTAAAGCTGACTCTGGCTTCTCCTGAACCTAACCCCCATCTCAGGTCTGAACTTAATTGCTACCTTGTCCACAACCTTAAAATCTAGTCATGATCTCGACTTTAACACTTCATGCCTGCACCTGATCTCAAATCCTCCCCGGATCCGAACCTTAACAATCTTGACTCCCAGCGGCGCCTCCTCCGCAGACCCTCCAGAGTTCCTGGGTGAGCAGGTGCTTGTGGTGACCGCGGTGGAGCAGGGCGAGGCACTGCTACCCGTGTCCGTGTCTGCCAACCCCGCCCCGGAGGCCTTCAACTGGACCTTCCGCGGCTACCGCCTCAGCCCAGGTACAGGGAAGGGGAATGAAGAGGAGTGTAGGTTTCCGGGACTCCGGGACGGGAGGGTCTGGTAAGCCCCTCAACCTTTACTTCCCCCAGCTGGCGGCCCCCGGCATCGTATCCTGTCTGGTGGAGCTCTGCAGCTATGGAACGTGACCCGCGCTGACGATGGCCTCTACCAGCTGCACTGCCAGAACTCAGAGGGCACCGCTGAAGCTCTCGTGAGGCTGGACGTACACTGTGAGCCCCCTCGTCACCCTAGGCAACTAGGGAGCTTTGGGAGCCCTGCCCACCATGGAAACCACACCCACCCAGGGAATCTTGCCCACTGTGGAGTCTCCTCATTGTGGAAGCTCCACCCACCCAGGGATTTTCACCCATCCTGGAAGCTTCCCACTCTGGGAGCCCCCACTGTGATGGAGCCACGTCCACTTCGGGAAATCTGCCCACTAGAGAGACCCTATGTAGAATCTCCGCCCACCTACTCCCATCAGAAAGCCAAGCCCACTGTGGAAGCCCCACCACCACACAATTCTGGAAGTCCACCGCACCTACTCTTGTCACTACAGTGGTATAGTAGAGGGTGGGGACAACCTCATTAACCTTGAGAACTTTACTCCAAAGGCAGACTTTATCCCACCCATGACTTTCTCGGCCACCTCAAAGACGCCTCACCCACCTGGGGCCCTCTTCCACCATGGCCTGTCTGGGCCCAAGTGCCTCCCCCAAGCTCCTCCATTCCCTAGATGCTCCCATCATCCGAGTTCTCCAAGACCCTACTGAAGTGAATATTGGGGGCTCTGTGGACATAGTCTGCACTGTTGACGCCAATCCCATCCTTCCTGAGATGTTCAACTGGGAGAGGCTGGTGAGGATCCAACCTTTGGTAAATGGAGGGGCCTGGGGGGATGTGATTTCTTGACTGTGAGTTCCTTGGGAGGAGGGGTCACGTCTACATGACCCTCTATAACTATGTACTTGTCTGGGCATGCTCCAAGAAATAACTGTTGAATGGCAGGTGGATGGGTGGATGAGTGAATATATAACCAGGTGAGTGGGTGGGCAGGTGGGTGGATATATGGATGGATAGGTAGATGGGTGGATGAATAGGTGGATGGATGAATGAGTGGATGGAAGAACAGTTGGACAAATGAACAAGTGAATGACTGGATAGATGGATCAATAAATGGGCAGTTAGATGATTGAATGAGAGAAATGAGTAGATTAGACTAGAGAATAGATGGATGGATTGATACACCATCAGTGGAAAAGATGTCTGTGGAAGGATAATGAGTAAATGGATGGATGGATGGATGGGTGAGTGCACAAGTCAATGGGGAGATGGAGAGATGGATAAATAGGTAGCTAGATGCATTGATGAACAGATGCATGTATTTATTGGTGTGTGTGTCTATGAGGAAATAGATGGGGTGGATGGGTTGAGAGATGGAAGGGTGAATGGACAGGTAGAAGGAAGACAGATGGTTGGATGAATGAATGGGTGAATGGATGGAATGGGAGGTTGATGGATGTATGGATAAATGAATGAATCGATGGATAGGATGGTTAAATACATGGATGGATGGGTGGGTAGATGGTTTCAAGCATGAATGGTTGAATAAATGGTTGGGTGAGTGGTTGGCTGGATTGATGGATGAATGGATGGATCCATGCATGAATGGTTGGATAAATGGATGGATGGGTGCATGGGTGGATGACAGCGGGAATTTTTTCTTTGCTAGGAAGGGTGATTGTGGCTGGGAGAATGAGGCTACAGAGGGGACCCAGTTTGGAGGATAATGGAGCTGGGGCCAGACTTGGGGACCATCTCCTGAGTCTTGTGCCTCCAGGGAGAAGAGGAGGAGGGCCAGAGCCTGGATGACATGGAGAAGATATCAAAGGGGTCCACAGGGCGTCTTCGGATTCACCATGCCAAGCTGACCCAGGCTGGTGCTTACCAGTGCATTGTGGACAATGGGGTGGCACCTCCAGCCAGAGGGCTTGTCCGTCTTGTTGTCAGATGTGAGTAACAACTAAAGCCCTAACTTCAACGCCTGCCACTAAATCCACATATCATGTCCTTCCATACACCTCATGTTGACCTCCAACCCCTCTAGTTGCCCCCCACGTGGAGCATCCCTCTCCTCTAACTAAAGTGGCTGCAGCTGGAGACAGCACAAGTTCTGCCACCCTCCACTGTCGTGCCCGAGGTGTCCCCAATATCGTCTTCACTTGGACCAAAAATGGGGTCCCTCTGGATCTCCAGGATCCCAGGTGAGCCCAGGCCCAGCCAGGTAACAGTCCAGCCCTAACTTTGATCCCCCAGCCCCAATCACCCTCCCTGAGTCCCTGCCACACGTCCTCTCCAGGTACACAGAGCACACATACCACCAGAGTGGTGTCCACAGCAGCCTCCTGACCATTGCCAACGTGTCCGCAGCCCAGGACTATGCCCTCTTCACGTGCACAGCCACCAACTCCCTCGGCTCGGACCACACCGATATTCAACTCGTCAGCATCAGTATGGTGGGAGGGGGCTCTGAGGGTGTTGGGAGGGTGCTCCCCTAGGTCAATCCCCAAGTCTCTGGTTGCTCTCAGAATGACAGTGTTCCTGAAACCTGAGAAGTGTTTAGGAATGAGGATGGAGTTTTTGCCTGCCCCGAAATCCCAGTAGAGACTGGATTTTTAGGGAAACCCACAACAAAGGAAAAAATGGAGGGGGTTTCTTATTGGCCCAAGTAACTGAAAAGTAGATTTTCAGGAGTCTCTGGATCTAGGTTCAGCTGTCATCAAGAACTCCCCATCTCTCAGGACCACTTTTCTCTGTGTTGGCCTTATTGTGAGATGTCTGTTAGACATCTAACAACCACTATGAGAAGCTTTACAATTAAGTAAGGCTTCCTAACAGTGGTGTGAAAGTACTAGAATTAAGATCCATTGGTTCCACTTGGCTCCCAGCCCATCCCTGATCCAATCAGGTGGTGAGGGGAAGACAACCTGATCTGATTGTTGCTCCTGTTGGCTAGGCCTGGTCACATGTCCATCCTACAAGGAGTGGAGTCACTTCCATCAGAAGCACGTGGCCTGAGAATGCGGGCGAGTGGTTCTCCAATGGATATTCAGGGTTCTGTAACCAGAAGAAATGAGGGGAATGGATATGAGATAGGCACAAAAATCCACTGCAAGAAACATATATTATACAGTCAATCCTCCTTATTTGTGGAGTCTGCATTTGCACGTTTGCCTGCTTGCTAAAATTTATTCATAACCCTCAAATCAATACTCATGCTGCTCTCTCAGACATTCAGGGGACTGTACAGAGCGGGTGAAAACTTTGAGTCACCCAGTGAGTACATTCCCAGCTGCGGTGGAGCAAGACAACACTCTGCTTTCTTACAGCTCTCATATTTTGCACCTTCGTGCTTTTTGTTAGTGATTTTGCTAAATAAAATGGCCCCCAAGCACAGCACTAAAGTGCTGTCTGGTGTTCCTAAGCTCAAGAAGTCTGTGGTGTGCCATTTGGAGAAAATACTTGTGTTGGATAAGCTTCGTTCAGCACCACTGGCTGTGAGTTCAATGTTAATGAATCAGCAAGATATATTAAATAAGATGTCTTTAAGCAGAAACATGCATAATACAATATCATGTATTAATTGGTTGATGAAAACGTGACTAGAGGCTCGTGGGAATCTAAGCCTGCATTTCCCCTAGAAGCAATGGTTTGGTATTTGCTCTTTGAGGGTTCACAGTGATTTTAGAGAACATGACCACCATGAATAATGAGAATCAACTGTATATTTAAAATCATTTTTAAGGAATCTGGAAGGAATCTTTCAGAATCCTTCTGTATCCTCTGACTATGTCCCCCATCCCTTACCTCAAAGGCCGCCCTGATCCGCCATTGGGATTGAAGGTCGTGAGCATGACCCCATACTCGGTGGGGCTGGAGTGGAAGCCTGGCTTTGATGGGGGCTTGCCACAAAGTTTCCAAGTCAGGTGGGTCCCTGTCATGGCAAGAAGGGATGGTAGCCAATAGGACTGGGGCACCTCCCTGAATGACTGCCCTCCCTTTCATGCAGGTATGAGGCTCTGGGGACTCCAGGCTTCCTCTACATGAATGTCCTACCACCCCAGGCCACCACCTTCACACTGACTGGGCTGCAGCCTTCTACGCGATACAGGGTCTGGTTGCTGGCCAGCAATGCCCTGGGCGACAGTGGAATAGCTGACAAAGGGTCCCAGATCTCAGTCACCACTCCAGGTGGGAAGGGACATTCTTGGGCAGGTTGCAAAATTCCTCAGAGAACTTATAGGGTGGTATAGTGAAGGCAATACTATTATTCCCTTTTTGCAGATGGAGAAACTGAGGCCCAGAGAGGTTAAACAAACTGTCAAAGCTCACACAGGTGGAAGGAACTACAGAGAAATAGTTCAATTCAGATTTAAACTCAGGCAGATGAACTCCAAAGACTAGTCTTTGCCACTAGACTCTACTGTTGGAATGTGATTGATGACACAAGGGAAATTATAAGAGAATTTGAATTTAATTAAAATGAAGACATGAAAATTGTGGGGTGCAGCTAAAGCAGTGCTTAGCAAGAAATTTATAGCATTAAGTGCTCATATTAGATTTTTTTAAAAAGACTTCAAATTGTCTCTCTAAGTTTCCATCTTGAGAAACTAGAAAAAGAAAGACAAATTAAATCCAAATCCAAAGTAGACAGGAGGAAGGAAATAATAAAGAGCAGGAATTGATGAATTAGAAAATCAAAAAACAATAAAGAAAAATCAATGAAACCAAAAGCTGATTTGTTGAAAAGATCAGTAATGTTTATAAAGCTAATCAAGGCAAAAAAGAGAGAAGACACCACTTAATCAATATCAGGAATGAAAAGGGGGACATTACCACTGATCCTACAGACATTAAAGGAAATTAGGAAGTATTACAAACAATTTTATGTCAATAAATTCAGCAACTTGATGACACAGATAAATTCTTATATGACTGAGAACATTTTGACTCTGGTAGACACTACAGTGTAGTGGCTAATCACACAGAGCCTGGTTCAGACACACCTGGGTTCAAGTCCCAGCTCTGCAACTTCCTAGATGTGAGACCTTAGGCAAGTCACTTAAGACTCAGTATAATCTTTGAGCCTCAGGCTCTAAAGATAAGGTGTATCTCCAGCCTCTGTATCTCAGTTTCTGAAAATAAGGTCTATCTTAGACAATTGTGAGGATTAAAAAATATATATCTAAAACTCTGTAGAACAGGGCCCTGTACAAAGTAAGTGCTATGTAGATGCTAATTTAACAAAATGCCCCCTGCTCACCTTCTGTTTACTTTGCCCCATGAAATCTCCCTTTTTCTGTCTTTCCCTTCCTGACAGAGCAGCCTTTTTCCTCATGAGAGTAAGGACTCTTTCCCATCCCTACAATCTT
>NW_006798798.1:5965744-5976794 GCF_000442215.2 Lipotes vexillifer | reverse complement strand
CTCTTTCCCATCCCTACAATCTTCCCTCCCCTTCCCCCCACCTCCATTCCAGTTTTCTCTTTAAGCACTAAAGCATAAAGTAATACTATACTTACCTCCCTTGCTCTAGAACTTATACCTCTATTAAGGCATCCTGAGAACCCAGCATCTTTTTTGATTAATCCCCAAAATTGACAATTCAGGTTAAAAGAACCTTCCACACCATAAAGCACTCATCAATAATTTTTAATTATTATTATTATTAGCATTATTATTATTAGCATTAGCATTAGAATGGCTATTAATAGTATTGTCATTATCATCAGCAGTTTCCAGTTCTCTTTGAAATATTCCTAAGAAGTCATAAATTAGTTCCCATGAGTCTCAAAATGGGTTGCAAAGCTTAACAGGAGGCTGAGAAATATTCAAGGCTTATCTCAGATTAATGGTGTTAATTTGCATTCTCTATATTCACCTCCCAGGTCTAGACCAACCTTCTGGAGAACCTGACTACCAGCTGCCCACAGAGCAGCCTGCAGGCAAGTCCTCAATCCCCAAACACCCTCTCTCTCCTGGAAAAAACTTTCTGGTCTCTAACCCCACCTCCTCTTCCTTGTGGCCACAGCCCTTTAAGACTTAGCTCTGCCCTGTAGGCCCTCACTCATATCCTTAGCTCTTCCTCTTACCTGGATGTGATGAATTTTCTCTCTTCCTAATTCAGTTTAATTCTGAAAAACAAAGCAAAACGAAAAACTAGCTGATTCCATGCCCTGTGCAGAGCCTGTGTCAGTTGGCTTTTGCTGCATAACAAACCACTCCAAATATGCGGACTTACAGCAACAAACACTATTTCTTGTGATTCTATGAGTGGCTGAACAGTTCTGGTCTGGGCTATAGTCATGTAGCAGCTCTGCTGGGACTGGTTGGTCTAGGCGGGCCCCTCCTCACACATCTGACAATCTGGCTCTTGGTTGGGACAATGGAGGTAAGTGGGCCGCATGTGTCTCCTTGGCTTGTTTACATGGAGGTGGTCACTGGAATCCCAAGAGCAGCAGGAGAGGGCAAGTTCCAATTTACAGGCACTTTTCAAGCTTCTGATTCTGTCTCAGTGGCTGAAGCAAGTGACATGGCTCAATTCAGAGTCAGTGTGGAAGGGAAAACCTCAAGGGTACGCATATAGGGAGACAATTATGATCATTTTGCAAATAATCCCCTTTAGAGTCTGAGAAGGTTGCAAGTGACAGAAATGCAGCTGTCGTTGACAATAAAAAGAATGGCTTGGCTCATGAAATTGAAACCTCTTAGTGTGCCTGGATTCAGGTGCTCAAAATTTTCACCAAGGATCAGTTTCTCACTCTCTCAACCTTGCCTTCAACTCTGATGACTTCCTTCTCAGATTCTTCTCTTAAGAAGGCAAAGAAATCCTCCCACACCTTCAGCTTTTATTTCACTTCTTAGCAGCTAGCAGAAGAGTGTCCTAGATGTTCTTGCAAAAATCCACCTTAGGTTAAATGCCAGTCTCTGAACTGATCACCGTGGAAAGAGGGATGGGTGCTCTTATTGGCCATGTCAGGCCATGTGTCCTCCACGGAGTCCTGGGGAGCCAGCCAGACTGAGAGCAGGGAGTAACCACCGTCAAAGGAAAATGAGTCCTGTCAGCAGTAGTTGGGGAAATGAGTGCTAAGCAGATGGCTGCTGAGAGGGACTTAGTCCTGTCCTCAGGGATATAGCAGAGGATTCTGATGTTGTCTGGGATGGAAGTCTGTGCAAAGAGGAAGTCATTCGAGATGGAGTTTGAAGGGAGAATAGACGTTTGCTTGAGATGAAAGGACATTTAAAGACAGACACTTGACTATTCGAAAGCTTAGAAGTGTGGGTTTGCCTCAGTGATTCTGGAAACAGCCAGTTGTTAGTTTTGTGTGGCTGGAGGGTCAATAGTTGGTGAACAAGAGTGGGGACTTGGAAAGAGGCCAGATCATAGAAGGTTTTGAATGCCCAGCTAAAGAGCTGAAGTTCCTGCTTGAGTCCATACAAGGGGCTTGGGCAAAGGTAGGACCCACTGCTAATGGCCTGATTTGAGAAAGTAGCCACCTTCCCTGGGATGGCAAAAGAAGTGGACATGGAAACCCCTGCCCATCTGCTTTCCTGACCTAGGAGGAGGACTTTGCTTGGTCAGGGGCAGGCTTTTTCAGAGAACCCCAATTGAAGTCTAAAACCAATTGTCCCCACAGGACCCTCAAAGCTGCCCCTGCTGCCTGTGCTGTTTGCTGTTGGGGGTCTTCTGTTGCTTTCTAACGCCTCCTGTGTCGGGGGATTCCTCTGGCAGCGGAGACTAAAGCGTCTTGCTGAGGGTGAGGAGGGACCTTTCCCCTGCCAGGACGGAGGCCCAAGGGTGATGGGAGCCCTGGGTTGGCTGCATATTGAAGGTATCCCGGGGCCAAGTGGGCTCGAGGAGCATGTTTCTGACCCTTTTTTTTTCCTACTCCCCTCAGGCATCTCAGAGAAGACAGAGGCAGGGTAAGTGGGGATATTTTTCTGTAAGGAAGCCTCTGGGGAGGAGGTTTGAGGGACACAGCTGTCAGAGGGTCAACACCCAGCTGCCCCCATGCCTCCATCCTGGAAGGTCGGAGGAAGACCGAGTCAGGAATGAATACGAGGAGAGCCAGTGGACTGGAGACCGTGACACTCGAAGCTCCATGGTGAGTGGGGGTGGTCCTGACACTCCCCTGACAGGGAATTGACCGTGACTAAAATTCCACTGCTAGCTTCACGTTAATCATTGCCCTTTCCAGGAATGATGGAGTCAAAGGATGGAAAAGACTTTATCTGTTTTTTTTTTTGGGGGGGGGGGGCATTGACAGGTTAGCACAACAGATGTAGAGCCATATTACCACTCCATGAGGGGCTTCAGCCCCCAGCTTCCCCCCACGCTGGAGGAGGTGTCTTATACCCGAGGTGAGTGGTGAGCACAGCGGACCCTCCCCCCCCCCCATAAGTAACCCTGACCTCTGGACCTGGTGTCCTGATCATCTCTCCCTTCCAGGTGTCACAGGTCTTAAGGAGGAGAATATGGCTTTTCCTGGGCACGTGTATGATGAGCTGGAAAGACTGTACGCCCCGTCTGGGGCCTGGGGACCCCTCTATGATGATGTACCAATGGTGAGGAGATTTGTATCAGCAGAAATATTTCTTGGCCAGTGCTAGAAACCCACCTCCTACTGCCTGTATTAATTAGGGTAAGCTAGCTGCTGTAGCAAAGAGGCCTTAGCCATAATCCAGTGGTCTAAACGAGACACTCTATTTCTTTCTCACATAGCAGTCAGAGGGGAGTGGCCCTGCTGCATGTGATTATTCTGGAACCCAAGTTCTTTCTGTTGTGTTCCTCTGCTATCCTCTAGTAAGTTGACTGAGTTTACATGGATGGAACAGTTCCCTGGGGGTTTCAACTGGTGGGAAAGGGGAAAAGAGAGCATGGTAGAGGCACAACCCTGACTTATGGTACAGGCCCAGAAACGGGGCATTCTGCTTTTATTCCACTGGTGAGAATAGGGACATGGTCACACCTAACTGCAAAGGAGTCTGAGAAATGCAGCCTGTTTGGCAGCTATATCCCCTACTACAATTCTGTTACTGTGGAAGAAGGAAGGTATGTATTTGGCTGGATAATTAGCCATCTCCACTATACTGGTTAAGCAGAGAGATATAGAGAAATAATTTTTTGGCCCACTCAACGGAAAAGTCAAGGGATAGAAATGTCTTCAGGCCCACCCAGAATTTTCTCTCTAAAGATGTCCCTAACAAATTCAGGTTTGTATCCTATTAGATTAGAAACCTTCAAATAAAGGGAATGCCTCTATCTCGGTAGCTCCAAAGCCCCAACGCAGACGCTTATTGGTTTAGTTTTGCTCATACTCATTGCTGAACCACTGAAGTGGGGATTAGAATATGCTAATTGGACAAGTCTGAATCAGGGCCCACCCATGGCATCAGGGAGTAGGGGCCAGCCCCATTCAATCCACTGGGCTGAGAGTGGAAGAGGGAAATGAAGATTGTGGCTGGGCAGGCAAAAGCAGCTGACAGGGACCTTGGCCACAAACTAAGCCCCACCTACTGCCTCACAGTAAGGGAGGTGGGGTAGAACCCCTACTTTCTGTGTGGCCTTGACTAATGCTCTGGCTACAGTGGGCCAAAGATTTCCCTCTGTAACTTTGTCCAGATGGGGAACTGTTCTCCCCACAAAGGTGGAAATAAAGTGCACAATGCTGTCCATGGTGCTGAACCACACGTGCCCTCCAAAGCACAGACGCAGTCTGCACACTTTCTGAAAAGGGCCAGATAGTAAATATTTGGGGCTTTGCAGGATATAATGTCTTTCTAGAAACTACTCACTCTGCCATAAAAACAGCAATAGACAATAGATAAACAAACAATTGTGGCTAAGTTCCAATAAAACTTCATTTTGGGGCACTGAAATTTGAAATTAATGTAATTTTCACAT
Source organism: Lipotes vexillifer (assembly GCF_000442215.2). Classification (NCBI taxonomy): domain Eukaryota; kingdom Metazoa; phylum Chordata; class Mammalia; order Artiodactyla; family Lipotidae; genus Lipotes; species Lipotes vexillifer. The sequence goes on along the minus strand of NW_006798798.1, from coordinate 5,972,317 downwards.
GTCACAAGTATCATTCTTTTTTTTGATATTTTCCCAGCAATTGAAAAATGTAAAACTATTCTTAGGCAATAAAAAAATACAGTGGACCATATTTGGCCCGTGGGCAAGTCTGCTCTAAAGTTTGCTGATCAAAAAGAACCATTTTCTCCCAAATCTAGGGAAAGCACATTCCCAGTAGCGACCACCCTACGTGGTCTTTTATCTCTTCTATTTTGATGAGGGAATGTTTTGGACCTTCATAAGACTGACAGAATCAAGACTCACATTCCACAATTCCCATATCTGATATCTTGGGCTAACTAAAGGTTTCACATGTCTGACATTTAAATTACTTTTTTGACAGTAAATCACAAGATATCTTAGACTTGCTTAAAAATAATCCAGTTCGGGGTGGGGTGGGGGATGAGAAGATAGAGATATAGGTAAATAAAGATTGACCAAAGGTTGATATTGTTGAAACTAAGTGATGGGCTCACGGGGGTACATAATAATCACCCTCCTCTTTGTTTATGTTGGAATTTCCCCCATAATTAGAAGCTAAAACATTTTCTTCTATGAAGTAAAGCAGGAGGTTGTATCCCCCAGAGCTGCAATGATGACACACAGAGCATCTCTCTATGGTTCTAACTCCACCTTTGCTTGTCAGGGCTCCTGTGACCTCTACTGGCCTGAAGACAGGTATGAAGATGCAAGAGGAATCTATGATCAGGTGGCAGGAGATTTGGACCCTGTGGAACCTGATGCTGTACCCTTTGAGCTGAGGGGACAGCTGGTGTGAGAGGCTTCTCAACATCCTTTTCCTACACCTGCAAGACATACTATCCCAACTGTCCTTTTTATTCCAGCCTAGGCTGAGCTTGTTAAGTGATCTCCATTGGACACAAAGGGACTGGACTTTTTCAGAAAGGGAAGTGGAGGGGTGTGTGTAAGTGACAGAAGATGGTTCAAGCTGGTGTCAAAGTATAAACAAGCCTCCTCCTGGGGTTGGATTTAGAGTTCTCCATAGGGACACAGTGAATTGTAAAAGACATCTCAATAATGAAAAGGTAGTCTGAGGGTCTTTATGCTTTTTAAAGGAAACATTTCAGAAGTGGGAAAAGACATCTTAAAAACTCAGTTCATTTTGAGTTCAACTACATCTGAAATAGCTTGGTTTATGCTTTTCCATAGTTATCTACAACACAATGTATAAACTATGACACACATGTAAACATAAATAGACTCTATAGAAAATAAACAGCCTTTATTGAAACAAGCTGGACACAAAATTATACATGCTATGTGATTTCGCTTATAGAAATTCTAGAACAGGAAAAGCTAATCTACAGTGACAGAGCCAGATTAGTGGTTGCCTGGGGCCATGGGAAGGAACTGACTAAAAAAGAGTATGAGGAAATTTTTGAGGGGGTGATAGAAATGTTCTATATGATGATTGTGGTGGTAGTTATATGAATGCATAGATTTGTCAAAACTCCCTGAACTCTACACTTAAGATTGTTGCATTTTATGGTACATAAATTACACCTCAACAAAAGTGACTTTAAAAACAGGCACCATAGGGGCTTCCCTGGTGGCGCAGTGGTTGAGAATCTGCCCCCCAATGCAGGAGATACAGGTTCAAGCCCTGGTCCAGGAAGATCCCACATGCCGCGGAGCAACTAAGCCCGTACGCCACAACTACTGAGCCTGCGCTGTAGAGCCTGCGAGCCACAACTACTGAGGCCCACGCACCTAGAGCCCGTGCTCCACAACAAGATAAGCCACCGCAATGAGGAGCCCACGCACAGCAACGAAAAGTAGCCCCTGTTCGCCGCAACTAGAGAAAGCCCGCGCGCAGCAACAAAGACCCAACACAACCAAACATAATAAAATAAATAAATTTATTTTTAAAAGGCACTATAATAAAGCAGCCCAGCAAGAGAATTCTTTTTTTTTTAATTTTTAATTTTATTTAATTTATTTTTTTATACAGCAGGTTCTTATTAGTCTCTTATTTTTTTGTATTGAAAAGCAGGAAAAGATAACTGAGAAGCTGTCTGTTTCCATGGAGAACAGAGTATAGTTAGGAATAATCTTTCTTTAGGCCCCCAGTTCTATTTTATTAATCATACTGTCAAAACTGTTTAGTTCAAATGCTTGTCCAGGGACTTCCCTGGTGGTCCAGTGGTTAAGACTCTGTGCTCCCAATGCAGGGGGCCTGGGTTCGATCCCTGGTCAGGAAACTAGATCCCACAGGCCACAACTAAGAGTTCGCATGCCACAACGAAGATCCCACGTGCCGCAACTACGACCTGGCACAGCCAAATAAATAAATAAATATTTTTAAAACCCCCACAAATGCTTGTCCACATTATTTTTTATCAGCATAGGCTAAAATAAGTTTTTTTCTACCACAGCACTTGAATACACAAATACATTGGAGTCCAACTGATTTCCCTTTAATGAAAAAAATACTCCATTCCTAAGAATAGAATTTTTCTAGCTGTATATTTTTCCTGTTCAAAGAAGAAAACTACAGGGTACTCCCTGGCTGCCCAGTGGTTAGGACTCTGCGCTTTCACTGCTGAGGCCGCAGGTTCAATCCCTGGTCAGAGAACTAAGATCCCACAAGCCAAGCCGGGTGGTCCACACCCACCCACCCGCGCCAAAAAAAAAGAGAGAGGAAGAGAAGGAGGAGGACGAGGACGAGGACGAGGAGGAAGTGGAGGAGGAGGAAGAAACATACAACATTCGGTTTCCACTTTGGCTAAGGAGAAAAGGTGAATTTATTGAAACAAAGCTACGAGGGGTCTATCTCTCTGTATCTCTTGGCTTTGCTGTTCTCTGTGTTGACTTCATTCTCAGGTAGAGCCTTCATTTGGGAGACAAAGATGAGCACTTGCAGTTCTAGGCTGGCATTCCACAAGCTCAGGAGCCAGAGTACATCTTTTGCCAATAGTTCTGGAAGGTCTTGAGGCTCTCTTTCATCAGCCCAGCTTGGGTCTTACGTCCATCCCTGAACCAATCATTATGGCCAGGGAACAAAATATGTGGATAATCCAGGTCCTGGGTTGCTCAGAACCACATAAACCACTTGGGTAAGGCTCACCAAAGGAACCCCCAGGCTGTGGTTGGGTCTCTTCACGCACTTTTTACTTCCTCTTTGCTACTGTCTGAATCAATGTAACAGATATCTACTGCTTCTGTCTGCCCATAATCGAGTCCCTCTTAATTTATGTAGATATCATTGAATAAGACAAGTTCCTAATTATGCTAAGCCCCTGGATCCAGCTATACCCAAAGTCAGAGCCACTCCTGCACTATACATTCCCCTTTTCCCTTAGGTAAATCTGAATGGCGTCTTCAGTTAGTTAGTTGCAACCATAAATTACCCTCTCCCTTAAGCCAGTTTGAACGGGGTCCTTAGTAAACTGATAAAGAAATGAATAATTTACAAGGGGAAGAAACTCACTCAAATTAGTAGAGCTAAATGGCATTTACTTTATTGCTTACTAAGGGAAAAATAGTAATTACCAAATGATCAAAGTTAACATTACCAGGCATGTAAGAAATTGACATCATGGGCCTGCTGATATGAAATATTGAAGATACAACAGTATGTCAATGATATTCCTGACTAAAGTGCATAACCTGAATCTAATCATGAGGGAGACATATTGAAATTGAAGGATAATCCACAAAATAGCTGTCCTGTAATCTTCATATATGTCAGGGTCATACAACACAAAAGAAGACTGAATTGTTCCAGCTTAAAGGAGACTAAAGAGACATGGCAACTGAGGGCAACACATATTTTCTATAAAGGGTATTATGGGGACAATTGACAAAACTGAGTAAGAATTGTAGATTAGATAACAATATTGTGTCAATGTTAATTCTATTACACTATGGTTGGGCAAGAGAATGCCTTGTTCTTAGGAAATGTGCACTTAATCGTTTAGGGTAAAAGGTTATCGTGTCTTCAATTTACTCTCAAACAACTGAGAAAAATAATGTGTGTTTATACAGAGAGATAGAAAAGGATAAAACAAAGGTAAAATGTTGACATTTGGGGAATGAGAGTGAACTGTATTGAAATGCTTTGTATCCTTCTTAGAACTTTTCTGGAGGCCTGATATCACATCAAAATAAAAGTTGATTTTAAAAAGTGCGTTGTAAAGGTGCATGACAATGTCATAGAAGAAAAGAATCGGAAGTACAACTGGTCTCATGGGTTGTGCAAATCTATCCAGTTCTTTTTATCTTTTTTTTTTTTTTTTTTTTGCGGTCCGCGGCCCTCTCCCCGCTGCAGCCTCTCCCGCTGCGGAGCACAGGCTCTGGACGCACAGGCCCAGTGGCCATGGCTCACGGGCCCAGCCACTCCGCGACGTGTGGGACCCTCCCGGACCGGGGCACGAACCCGCGTCCCCTGCATCGGCAAGCAGACTCCCAACCACTGCGCCACCAGGGAAGCCCTATCTAGTTCTTTTTATCTTTCATTGGTCCCATCATCTTTTGTCTACATCCCTCAGCAGATTTCCTCCATTCTCTCCTTGTAGATACCTAGCTTCCCTCTTTGTCCATAATTATTGCTTGTCCAAGAATTGACTGCCCCAGTTCTAGAGCACCACACCCTTGCCGGACTCTGAAATGTAGTGCCTTTATTCCAAATTTCAGACAGATAAAATCGGATTGGCTCAAGTTGGGTTAAGAAAAGGAGATCATAAGGGAAATGAAGACTATCTAGAGCAACAACATGGATGAATCTCACACAGTGTTGAATTAAAAGTCAGACCCGGGCTTCCCTGGTGGTGCAGTGGTTGAGAGTCCGCCTGCCGATGCAGGGGACATGGGTTCGTGCCCTGGTCCGGGAAGATCCCACATGCCGCGGAGTGGCTGGGCCCGTGAGCCATGGCTGCTGAGCCTGCGCATCCAGAGCCTGTGCTCCGCAACGGGAGAGACCACAACAGTGAGAGGCCCGAGTACCGCAAAAAAAAAAAAAAAAAAAAAGACCCAAAAGAGAACACATACTGTATGATTTCATCTCTTTAAAGTTAAAAACAGTCAAAACTGATTTGTGGCAAGAGTGGTTACCTTTGGGGGAGAGGGAGACAGTGACTGGAAAGGGACACAAGGAGGGTTTTTACGAGACTGATAATGTTGCTCCTTGACCTGGGTGCTAGTTACACAGGTGTTGTCATTCTTTGAAAATTTATCACACAATACTTGTGATATGGGCCCATTTCTTTATGTGTGTTATATATCATTAAATTTTTTACATTATGTCTCATAGCTGGCGTTATGGTTGGAATTATAATTTTCTGATATGGTTAACAACGCTTGGTACCGTTCTGAACAAATAAATTATAATTGTCACTCTATTTACTGTATAGCTTCATTTCAGAAAAGAAGTTCGTATATTTTAAACCATACCAAAATTTTTCATGCATGCGTGTTTATATTAATTTAAGATAATTATAAACTTATCTTTTTACCCATATGAATGCCTTTAACGATGTTTTCAAGTTGCTCAGGACGCGGACGCAATGTCAAGCAGCATGCCTTGACGCTGGCCTCTTAAATGTCTGGAGGGTGGGAGGGAGGGAGACGCAAGAGGGAAGAGATATGGGAACATACGTATATGTATAACTGATTCACTTTGTTATAAAGCAGAAACTAACACACCATCGTAAAGCAATTATACTCCAATAAAAATGTTTAAAAAATATATGTCTGTAGCGCCCTCCGTCAACGCGGCAACCAAAAACGTTTGCGCAAATTACCAAAACTCCCACCAGGGGGCGGTACCGCCCCGTTTGAGAAGAAACCAATCTACCAGATTTGTTGTGTATTGGGAGCTCAGGGAACGGGGTCTGTGCTGGAGATAATAACTTGGTGATGGTGGTGGGAGTGTCTTCTGCATGTTAAGTGGTCACTGAGCCCCAATATTAAAGGCTAAGTAGCTGTGCAGGGCATCAAGACATAGGGGACCGCAGGAGCACAGCGTGCGGAGGGATTTTCTTAAAATTGTCGCTGGAGAATAACTGTCAAGGCAGGGAGAGGTAGGAATTGAGGCTGACGAGATGGGCAAAGATATATCACGAAGGTCATCTTATGGCGTTTGTACTTTATCCTATGGGTGATACGAAGCCACTGAATAGCTGAAATGCAACAACGGACAGACAGCATTTATTAGCTGTTTCCACATGCCAATCCCTTTTCTAAGTTCTTTTTCTGTATTCTCTTCCGGAACCATCAGAATTACTCATGAGCTCAGTTCTTCTGTCATCCAGAGTTCATTCACCCTTTTCCTGGTGACCTGCAGTCTTCTCTTGGGAAGCATCGGTGCCTGGTCTCCGACTCCAGATATGCTTTGTGCTTCGTATGTAGCCCACTCTACCTGGGGCTCCACGAATAGGGAGAGCCCTGGGAACTGACCAACCAGAGTGTCTTATTTTCTAAGCCCAGTGATTGGCTTACGGGTCATCAGGTGACCCAGTCAGAACTAACGAGAGGACTCTGACCCCCACAATTGTTCTCCCCCTTAGAACTCTGCCCTGCCTCTGAGCTAATATTAAAGCCCCTTTTGCTCTC
>NW_006798798.1:5964249-5965731 GCF_000442215.2 Lipotes vexillifer | reverse complement strand
TCAGCAGGAAGTGGGTGGTCACCCACAGAAGGACCATCTGGGAACTTCATTTAAGAACCTTCCCTAGCTACTGTTGAGCAGCTTGTTGTGTTCTGCCTGTTCTGCCAGGAGCTCAAGGTCCCCCCCCTAGCCTCTGCCCCCCACCGCACTGTCATTTTCAACTTCACTTTCTACCAATCCTAGTTCTGTGTTTCAGGTAGTTAAGAAGAAATGCTTTACCTCCTTGTCTTTAAATGGTCTGTGATCTCGACCTGGTATGCCCACCCATTTTATTCAATAAGAATTTGTGGGGCATCTAGTCCATGCTATACTCTGGAGGATGCAGAGATAAATAGTAGATCTGGTTGTCTTCAATGTTGTGCAATTTCGCTTTGATGTGTTTAGGCACGAATTTATTTTTATTTATCTTGTTTAGGATATACTTGCTTCTTGGAACTGTGGATTCATGTTTTTCATCAGTTCTGGAAAATTCTCAGCCATCATTTCTTCAAAGATTGCTGTTCCTCCGTTCTATTTTCTGCTTTTTGGTCTTTTATTAGATATTTGATGTATCTTAATCTCTCTTTCATATATCCATCTCTTTGTCTCTTTGTGCTATGTAATTTCCTCTGATAAATCTTTCAGTTCAAAAATTCTGTCTTCAGCTATGTCTAATCCACTGTTTTAATTTTTATTGTGGGAATTACATTTATTATATTTTTAATCTCTAAAAGTTTCATCTTTTATTTTTCAAATCCACTTTTTTCATTCCTGATAACTCTCTTGTTGCTTGCTTACATTTGTGATTGTATATTTTATTTCTTTAAAAATTTTACAAAGGGCTAGTCTGTAGTCTGATTTTGACAATTCCAATATCTGAAATTCTAGCAGGTCTGAATCTTTTGTTTGTTGTTGTGTTATATTGTATTTTTCCAAAGGTGGCCAAAACAAGATTTGCTCTTTACAATATGACTTGACACGGCAAATTTATGACTATGGCAGAAGTGACATTGTGATTTCCAAAGCTAGGTCATAAAAGGCAGTACAACTCCTCCCTGATTCCTTTAGGATGCTCACTCTAAGAACTCCACCACCATGCTGCAAAGAAATCCAAGCATCCTATGGAGAGGAACTGAGGCCCCCAGCCCACAGACCTGACCGAATCTCCAGCCAACAGCCAGCACCAAGTTGTCAGGCATGTGAGTACAGTATCTTAAAAGTGCATCCTCCAGCCCCAAGTTGAGCCCACCCTGCTCATACTACATGGAACAGAAACAAACAACGGAACTGAGCCCTGCCCAAATTGAGAAATTGTAAGCAAAATAAATTATCGCTATTTTTAAAAGCTACCAATATTAGGGGTAGTTTATTTTGCAACAGTTGTTAACTGGAGCAGTTGCTTCTGCTAACCTTCACTCATGGTGGCTTACTTTCTTGTGTGCTTGGTGATTTTTTAATATATATATATATATATATATATATATATATATATATATATATATA
>NW_006798798.1:5953154-5963210 GCF_000442215.2 Lipotes vexillifer | reverse complement strand
CCATTGTGTATATGTGCCACATCTTCTTTATCCATTCATCCGTCGATGGACATTTAGGTTGTTTCCATGTCTTAGCTATTGTGAATAGTGCTGCTATTTTTTAATATATATATATATATATATATATATATATATATATATATATATATATATTACCAGGCTGGAACATCATTATTTTAGAGTGATTTATTTTCTCTTTTAGGACAGACCTCAAAGTAAACTACTGATGAGATTTCCCAATTCTCATCCCTCTTACTCGATAACGCTAAAGAACTCACCGCTAGTCTTGGATGGCCCCATCCTGGGACAGTCTGTACTTTTCACATTTGTCAATATCAACATCAGACTGATAATAATCTCATCACCACGCCCCAGTTCACCCCCCACATCTCTACCCTGGGAGAAGAACTAAATTCTTCGATTGGTTAACACATTGTCAGAGGTCAGGGAGCAGGCTAGTTTCCTCCTACTACAGGAAATAGAATACAACCGCACACATCACTAGTTCAGTGTAAGTGTGGCTCACCTATGCCTAATTTGAGAAAGGAGCAAATTCGTTCTCCCTTCGATAATCCCCCTCTATCACCATTAACCTTTGAGATCCCTAAATGCAAGAAGTTCACCTGCTGCTGCTTGGTTCTATCTCCTTAGTTGTGGCTCGCTGGCTCCTTAGTTGTGGCACGCAGGCTCCTTAGCTCTGGCATGTGAACTCTCAGTTGCAGCATGCATGTGGGATCTAGTTCCCTGAGCAGGGATCAAACCTGGGACCCCTGCATTGGGAGTGTGGAGTCTTAACCACTGTTCCACCAGGGAAGTCCTGGTTCTATCTCCTTAAGAACAAGCAAGGGGGGTAAAAAAATAAGATCTGCCAGCTGGGAAATAAAAAATATCTTCTCCAAATCCCACTAAGGTGCCTTTCCCACCCAGAACTGAGTTTTCCCACTGCTATATATCTCCTTGTAACTTAATTAAAGAGCAATCAGGGCCTGCCTGCCTACCCTCCAGCATAAACATCCTTGGAAAACGTCCAACACACCTAGATAACTAATTTTGTCATGAGAACCTCTCATGAGAGAGGGGAAGATCTTGGCACCGCCTCTACTGGAGCGATGAGTGCAACACCACGGCACCTTGGTAAGCAGCGCTGCTGTCAGTAACCACTGTTAGAGCAACTCTACCTCTCCCAGCTGCCCCCTACTCTATCCCCTGTCAGATCATGACTTTTTTGAGGGAGTGATTCTTGTGGCCTCCTCTACTTCTTGCCCGATCAGCACTGACTCAAGAAGTTGATCTTATCCACATGGAAACAACTTAAATGTCCATCAATAGATGAATGGATAAAGAAGATGTGGTACATATATACAATGGAATATTACTCAGCCATAAAAAAGAATGAAATCGTGCTATTTGCAGCAACATGGATGGACCTAGAGATTATCATACTGAGTGAAATAAGTCAGAAAAAGAAAGACAAGTACCATATGATATCACTTATATGTGGAATCAAAAATATGACACAAAAAACTTATCTATGAAACAGAAACAGACTCACAGACATAAACAGAATTGTGGTTGCCAAGGGGTGGGAGAGGGATGGGTTGGGAGTTTGGGATTAGCAGACGCAAACTATTATATATAGAATGGATAAACAACAAGGTCCTACTGTATAGCACAGGGAAGTATATTCAATATCCTGTGATAAACCATAATGGAAAAGAATATGAAAAAGAATGATGTATATATATGTATAACTGAGTCACTTTGCTGTATGGCAGAAATTAACACATTGTAAATCAACTATACTTCAAAAACATAAATTTAAAAATTTATGACTTTAGACCCAAACTCTGGTTTACAGGAAATACAGAAGATAAAGGAACACATTAAATGACATCACAATGACATCATAATCAGGCAAATACAATATGTAGGACATTCTATAAGACAACTTTAAACTTTGTTTGCAAATTTTCATGATAAAATGTCAGGGAAAGTGAAGAAATTATCAGTGATGGGAATCCATTCAACACAACAATCTGCAAATGTTAAAAATGAGGCAGATCAGCAAACTATAGAGAAAATGAACAAAGCCAAAGTTTGAAAAAATCAGCAAGATTGATAAAATCCCCAGTTAGACTGATCACGAAAAAAAAGAGAGAACAGAAATTACTAATGTCAAGATTGGAAGAGAGATTATCACTACAAATTCTGTCACCATTAAAAGGATGTAAAGAGAATATTATGACAACTTTGTGTCAAGGCCTTGACAATTTAGATGAAATGCCAATTCCTTGAAAAACACAACATATGAGAGTAACTCAAGATGCAATAGAAAATATATTTATTCAAGAAATTGAACTTATTATTAAAATCCTTCCCACAAAGAAAGCTCCAGGCCCAGATGGCTTCGCTGGTGAAATCTATCAAAGATTAAAGAAATAACATAAAATCTTTCAAATCTGAGATCCAGCTATAAGTGCTCAGATGGACACAATCCCTCAAAATACATTAAGTAAAAAAATCAATGTGCAAAGGGACAAGTAGTATTTTCTCATTTATGTAACAAAAAGGAGCTATATAGGTGTGTTTCTATGCACAAACTAGCCTCTGCAAGGATACCCTGTTGCTTTAGAGGCATGAATTGAGGAGTTGGAGAAACTGTTTCACTCCTTTTCCTTTTGTATTATTTTAATTTTAAAATATGAACTGTGCATGTAATAAAAAAAAGTTTAAAGATTTTTTAACCCAGGATTTTCTTTCTGGATTTATAGTCTGACTCTTATCCCTTGATTCTGTGAATTAGGTACTGAGGAAAAGACTGCAAAAAGGGTGGTTAAAATTTTATTCCTGGGGTTTAGGGGACAAGGACATTAAATCCACACTTGGCCACTGGCTGTGTGACTTCAGACATCTTTACCTCTCTGAGGCTCCACTTTTACTATCTGTGAATGGGAGGTTGTGCATTAAAGGATTAATTTTGTCCAACTCCTGGGAGGTAACCTCTAAGCCCTTGGAATATCCTGCTTGTTAGGAGTATCTTTGTTTACCTGGGGTCCTTGGGCTGTGCAGTATAAGCTTGACACCTGGAGGGGCTGGAGACTAAGGTCAGTCATGTGGGAGGTAGGCCATGCCCATGTGACTGACCCCCCAATAAAAATCTGGACACCACGGCTCATGTGAATGTCCCTGGCTGTGGCACTCCATGTGTGTTTTCATGTTTTGTTGCTGGGAGAATTGAGCACCATTCACTGGGCTCCGCTGGGAAAGGACGATGAGAAGCTTGCTTTGGTGTCTCCAGGACCTATGTCTTGTCTTGGTGTCTCCAGGTCGTATGTCTCCTATGTCCCATAGCTTCTTCCCTTTGGTATTTTTAATCTGTATCCTTTCACTGTAATAAACCATAACCGTGAGTAAACCAGTTTTTCTGAGTTGAGTCCCTCCAGCGAATCGGTGAGCCTGAGGTGGTTTTGGGGATCCCTAAACACAGGGGTGATTAATGTCATATACCTCTTCAGGGGCATAGACACCAATGGGGTTGTATGTACACAAAACTTAATGATCACAGCCAGTATGTATTGAGCACATACTGTATACCAGGCTGTGTGTGTCCACGAGCTCTCTGGATCCTCATAACAACTCCGTGAGGCTGATACTATGATTAATTTCTTATTTTTATTTTACTGTGAAATGTACTGTACATTCAGGAGTGTAAACTATAAATGTATGGCTTTAAAAAATACAATGTGAACAACTGTGAATCCTCATCAGGTTAAGATAAAAAGGACATAGAAGCCCCCATGAGCCCCTACCCAGTTACAACTCCTCTAATCCCTTGAGGTAACCACCTTTCTGACTTTTGTGATAATAATTTCCTTGCTTGCCTTTCTTTATAGTTTGACCACCCATGTATGTATCCCCCATACTATATTGCCATTTCATTATCCCTGCTTTTGAGTTTTTTGAATAGAATAAGACAGCATGTCCTGTTTGGCTGTTTGGTGTCTGGTTTCTTTCACACACCACGTGTGTGAGATTTATCCATGTGGTTGTATGTATCAGTAGTTTATGCTCTTTTCACTGCTCTGTAGTATTCTGTTGTATGACTATACCACAATGTATTTATCCATTCTCCAGTTGATGGAAATTCCCATTTGGGACTACTACAAACAATGCTGCTGGGAACATTTCTTCCTGCACATGTTTCCTGATGCCCATGTTCAAGTTCTCTAAGATATATACTTAATATGGAACAGATAGGTAAAAGGTTATGTGCATTTTCAAATTTATTCAGTAGCAGTACCCTCTCTCCCATTTTAAGATGAAGCAATTGCAACAAGGGAGGTTAATAACTTTCCCAAGGTCACAAAGCCACACTGCCTTGCTCCCAGAGCCCACATTCTCACTTAACACCCACTGGCATATGATGGGCACCTAATAATTGTGAGCTGTTATTCTGAGGGTCGTTGGGGGCTGTTTTGCGGGGGTTCCTTTCCTGTCCCCATTATTCTGAACTATGTCCCCATAAGTTAATAATTAACTGCCCCTGAAGGAGCCTGTGATCCTAAAGATTTACCTTTCCCTGGTTACTGTCTGGTTAATCAGTCACTGCCCCTGGCCGGGCAAGGGGCACTAGGTGGACCAGCTGCCTCCAAAGCCCCCTGACCTGGTGTGGAAGTGGCAAAGGATTCCTGATGCTCTGGACCTGTCGTGTGCTCTGCTCCCAAGCGGGGCCCTCCCCTGGGGGCTGGAAGGCCCTGAGCTTTGATGGTGGGGCCTTCCACCTCAAGGGCACAGGAGAATTGACCCGGGCTTTGCTGGTGCTACGGCTGTGTGCCTGGCCCCCTCTGGTCACCCACGGCCTGGCGGTGAGCAGTGACCATGGGGACTGGCCCAGGGGGTCCCCAGGGCCAGGCTCTGAGCCCTTGCTCCCTGTCACCCCAGCTCCAAGCCTGGTCTCAGCGACTCCTGGGGTCCCAGCTCTCGAGCGTGCTTCTCCGAGCATCCATCTATGGGCAGTTTGTGGCTGGTGAGACCACAGAGGAGGTGAGGGGCTGTGTCCAACAGCTCCAGACCCTAGGCCTCCGGCCCCTGCTGGCAGTGCCTACTGAGGAGGAGCCAGACTCAGCTGCCAAGACTGGGTGAGTAGGGGGCCAGGGACCAGGGTGGCCGGGAGGCTTGCAAGAAGGGGGTTAGTGGGCTCCAAACCCTGACGCCTGCTGGCTGGGCAGCGAGGCCTGGTATGAGGGGAACCTCAGCGCTATGCTTCGATGTGTGGACCTGTCACGAGGCCTCCTGGAGAGCCCTGGCCCGACTGGAAACATCCTCATGCAGCTGAAGATTACGGCGCTGATGAGTACTTGGCTCTGTGTAAGGGACTGGCAGGGTGGGAGGGGAGGGGGGGGTGCCGCCCAGGTCCCCCTCGCTACCCCACCTACCACCCCATTCCAGAAGGAGCTAACCTCACGCGTCCGAAGGCCAGGGGTGTCCTTGGAGCTGAGCCCTGAAAGACTGGCTGAAGCCATGGACTCTGGGCAGGTAAGGAGCTCAGGCTGGGGGAGATTGAATGGTTGGTGGGGAATGTGGGGGAAGCAGAGCCCCGTGGCCTTGGAGGTAACAGGCACCCGCCAGCGGCACGTTCAAAATGTTTAAGTACCTCTACTTTCCAGGCTTAGAATGGTCAGAATAAGTGTGGTTACAGACCTGGGGCATGGCTGGAATAAATGGAATATGGGTCACCTGGGGACTCTAGGGGAGGGGCCTGGGGGCTGGGAGCTCTCAGAGGAGACACTGAGACAGCAGCTCTTTACCAACTAGAAGAAAGTAATCAATATTTTATCAATTGACTCAGCTATGCTAGTGTGTGCTAACTAGCTGGAAGCTATGATTAGACCAATGGGTTTTGGTTCATTCATTCACTCATTTGTTCTTCCATTTATTCTTTTTTTTTTAATTAACTGTAACTTTTGAAAAATATTTACTTTATTCATTTATTTATTTGGTTGCACCGGGTTTTAGTTGTGGCAGGTGGGCTCCTTAGTTGTGGCACGTGTGCTCTTTAGTTGTTGCCAGCAGGCCCCTTAGTTGCGGCATGCATGTGGGATCTAGTTCCCTGAGCAGGGATTGAACCCGGGCCCCCTGTGTTGGGAGCACGGAGTCTTAACCACTGCGCCCCCAGGGAAGCCCCTCTTTCATTTATTCTTTATTTCCATATCTTATTTCTACCTTCCCGGCCATTAGCAGCATGTATCTCTTTGTTACTGTGATTTTGTTTTGCCAAGTATATGCTCTTTGGGGGCATGATTTTCCAACATTTTATTATGAAAATTTTCAAACATACAGAAAAGTTGAAAGAATTTTATAGTGAACACCCATATACCTGCTGCCGTTAACATTTAACTATACTTGCTTTATTTATTTATTTATTTTTTAAACATCTTTATTGGAGTATAATTGCTTTACAATGGTGTGTTAGTTTCTGCTTTATAACAAAGTGAATCAGCTATACATATACGTATATCCCCATATCTCTTCCCTCTTGCATCTCCCTCCCTCCCACCCTCCCTATCCCACCCCTCCTATCCCACCCCTCTAGGTGGTCACAAAGCACCAAGCTGATCTCCCAGTGCTATGCAGCTACTTCCCACTAGCTATCGGTTTTACATTTGGTATTGTATGTATGTCCATGCCACTGGGCATATACTTGCTTTAAATCGTATCTATCCTTCTATCCATTCCTCTATCCATCCATCAATCCACATTTTTCTGATGCATTTCAAAGTAAGTTGCAGACATCAGCGCACTTCTCCCCCAAATGCTTCAGAACGCACCTCACTAATTAGAGCTCTGTATTTATTTCTTTTCAGGTAAAATTTACATACAATGAAATGCACACATTGTAAATGCACCCTTTGATGAGCTTTGACAAATACACACCTGAGCAATTCAAATCCCTATCAAGGTATAGAACATTTCCATCACTGCAGGAAGTTCCCTTGTGCCCATCTCCATCAATGGGGCTGGGTGGGGGGTGGAGGGTATAGTTTTAAACACACACAAGTAACATTATGTTATCTATGGCAGTCTGTTTCTTACTTTTTTCACTGAGCACTCTGATTTTAAGGTCCCTCCAAGCATCTCTGTGTACATCTAATCCATTTTTTAAAATATTTATTTATTTATTTGGCTGCTCTGGGTCCTAGTTGTGGCACGCGGGATCTTCGTTGCCGCGTGGTGCAAGATCTTTTAGTTGTAGCATGTGGACTCTTAGTTACAGCATGTGGGGTCTAGTTCCCTGACCAAGGATCGAACCTGGGTCCCCTGCACTGGGAGTGTGGAGTCCTAACCACTGGACCACCAGGGAAGTCCCTGATCCATTGTTTTTAATGGCTGCTCTGGCCACATGGTTTACCTCTCCTGGGATGGACACCCGGGTGGTTTCTGAGTCTCCGTCACCCCAAATAATGCTTCCTGGGACCTGCTGAGGTTTCTTTTTTTAATTCGTAATTTTTAATATGTGTCACAGAACACATAGACGCAGGACTTAGTGCTTCAAAGGATCAGCTTTGGAGTGTACCGAATTTCACCTCTTCATGAACTTAGTTTACTCATGTGAGGGCAGTGATAGTAATTTCTTCCCAGGGTGGTTTTAAAGACTAAAGCTCCTGCCAGGTTGGCATCTGCACGACGACAGAGGGAACCTCATCCTTCTGTATCACTAGCTTCCCTTGGCTTCCCCAGCACCATCAGACCTGGTGTTCCTTTTCCATCTCTGCCAGCTCATTCTCAATCTTTGTTAGTTTTTATTCTGCCTGACTCTTAAATATGGAGGTTCCCCAGGGCGAGGTCCCGGCTCACTCCCTTCTCAGTCCTTACTCCCCTCCAAGGGGCCTTCACACCCACCCCTACAGCTTGTTTCCCTGCTCTGCACTCATGATGCCTGCCTTCTATCTCCAGCCCCAGCCTTTCCCCTGAGTCCCTCTGGAACTTCCGCCTGGACGTCCCCCAGACCCCTTACACCAACTGGGTCCCACACTGGCCTGTGTCTCCCCAAACCTGCCCCTTCCTCCTGTCCCCATCTCAGAGCAGTCCTACCACCCCCATCCCGGATCCCAGGCCCCACCCATCCTTGGTCTTCACAGCCACTGGCTCCACAGCACGATTCATAACTGTCCTATTCACGGCCATATCCCAGGCCATGGCACCTAGACAAGATGTGATAAACATATGTTAAATAAATGAGTAAATGAATGGAGCAAGTGAGTCTGAAACAGTAAATTAATGGTGGAGAACTTACCACTCACAATGTGCACTGTCCTAAGTGGTTTATATGTGTTCAAGGGAAGCATTTACTCTCTGCCTGGAGATGCTGAGGTTTAAATCCCAGGTCAAGCTGTGTGATTTTATAAATTTATTTATTTGTTTGTTTATTTATTTATATTTTTGGCTGCGTTGGGTCTTTGTTGCTGCGTGCGGGCTTTCTCTAGTTGCGGCAAGCAGGGGCTACTCTTCATTGAGGTGCGTGGGCTTCTTATTGCAGTGGCTTCTCTTGTTGCGGAGCACAGGCTCTAGGCACGCAGGCTTCAGTAGTTGTGGCGCACGGGCTTAGTTGCTCCGCGGCATGTGGGATCTTCCAGGACCAGGGCTCGGACCTGTGTCCCCTGCATTGGCAGGCGGATTCTTAACCATCCTCCACCAGACACAGCTTGGAAGTCCCAAGCTGGGTGATTTTAGACGAATGACTTCAACTCTCTGTGCCTTCACCTCTGTTTCCCCCTCTGTAAAATGGGGATGACAATAGTCCCTACTTCAGAGGGTGGTGAAGGGTAAATGAGGACCTGAAATTGCATGTGGCACCCTGTCGGCCCTCTGTGAGGGTGGCGGCTCCACCAGCTGCTCACACCCCAGAACTCTCCTGGGATGATGCCCCATAGGGAGACAATTCTCTGATTGGGGAGAACTCCTCGGGTGCCCCTCACCCTTCCCTTCGCCTGGAGAGTCTTCTCCCCCAGGATGGGATCCATATCCATCCTGTTGACTATACTGGAGCCCTGAAGTCCACCTGTTCCTCTTTCTTTAACTTCCCAATTTCTTTGAACCCAGCTGGACTCCCTGAGTCACCAGCAGCTCACATTCACCCTCGAATCCCCATAAGAGGACCCTGAACTAGGGATCGTTATTATTTCCACATTACAAATGTAACAATTCCCTAAACGTTTGTTGAACATCTACCATGTTCCAGTTGCTGTGCCAGGGGTGGGGATGATGACCAAGATAAACAAAATCTCTGCCCTCGAGGTAATTACTTGCTAGTCTGGGAGGTGCAAGAGACACTCAATTTGGGGCTTAGGCTCAAGGAACAGAAGGGACCCAGGCATGCCCCACTCTGGTCTCAGAAGGTGGGGTGGTGGTGGGTGGGTGCGCAGAGCACCAAGCCAGGAAAATCATTCTTTTTCAATTTTAGGTTCTAGTACCCCTTGGGGTCTCAGTTTCCTAATCTGGAAATTGGGAATAATATTTACTTAATTGTTTTAGGGGATCAAATTTATTAATGCAGATAAAGTAGGTGCTTTTGAAATTGGGCTCCGAGGGCTTCCCTGGTGGCGCAGTGGTTGAGAGTCCGCCTGCCGATGCAGGGGACACGGGTTCGTGCCCCGGTCCAGGAAGATCCCACATGCCGTGGAGCTGCTGGGCCCGTGAACCATGGCCGCTAAGCCTGCGTGTCCAGAGCCTGTGCTCCGCAACGGGAGAGGCCACAACAGTGAGAGGCCCGCATACTGCAAAAAAAAGAAAAAAAAGGAAACTGGGCTCCAAGAGCTTCCCCGTATTAGTAAACCGCCTTTTCACTTGAGCTCTTTTGAAAGGTTTCTGTTTATTGTTCCCTTACAATCAAATGATCTTGGATTCAGATGGGGAGTGTGGCGCAGAGACAGACACAGAGAAACATTGCCCTCTCTTCACTCTATCCATAAGTGTGTGAAAAAATGTAATAAATGTTTAATTATACTAAAACAAAAAACAAAGCCGATATGTTACAAGTATAGACAGCCATTGTAGGGA
>NW_006798798.1:5952136-5953003 GCF_000442215.2 Lipotes vexillifer | reverse complement strand
AGGGAAAAATAAGGCTGAGGAAGGGGAAAGGAAAGCCCCAGGAAGGGAGTTGCAAGTTCAAACCAGAGAAAACCTCATAGAGAAGGTGGCATTGAAATAAAGACCCTGCGGAGAGGTTGGAGTGAAGTAAGTGGACATCTGGGCGAAAAGTGTTCCAGGCGGAAGGAACAGCCAGAGCAAAGGCTCTGAGGTGGAAAGGTACCTGGCATGTTCAAAGACTAGCAGGGAGGCCAGTGAGGCTGGAGGGCAGTAAGCCAGGTGGAGGGTGGGAGGAGGTGAGAGCAGAGGGGTCAGACCAGGGGAGCCTTGTGAGTTGCAAAGAGGCCTTCAAAGTTTGATGAGGAAACTGAGGTCCCAAGAGACGAATGCGAGGTAACACTTATGGCTCTTATTCTGAGCTAGCTACTGTTCCAAGCACTTTCTAGATGCTAATTCCAAGTCACGTCACTCTCCCACTGGAAAATGGAGCTTGGAATAACATCTGCCTACTAGGATCATTGTCAAGATTAAATACATAAGATGGCATTTGAAGCCACCTATTATTATAACATATATTGAGTGCTTATCATATTCTGGCACTGTCCTGTCCTGTTTATGTCCAGGCACATCTCATATATTAACCCATTTTTATCCACACAGCAACTCCATGAGGTAGTTATTATTATCACCCCCATTTTACAGAGGAGAATATTGAGGCCCAGAGAGGTTATATGATTTGTTCAAGGCCACACAGTAAGTGGTGGAGCCAGGATTCAAACTCAGATGCTGAGCTCTCAACCATTGTATTATACCTCAATAAATAATATCAATTGATACAGCTTACTTTTCAGATTTCTAACAATTTCTAAACTGTTTTTCCCTTCCTGC
>NW_006798798.1:5950800-5952114 GCF_000442215.2 Lipotes vexillifer | reverse complement strand
CCTGCTGATGGGGGAGAGAAGACTTAGGCTCTGGAAGGGTCCAGTAGCCCTGAACTGCTCTTGCCACCCCCGCCCCCCACAGGACCTCCATGTCTCCTGCCTCAATGTCGAGCAAACCCGGCATCTCCAGGCCTCCTTGAGCCGTTTGCACCGGGTGGTACAGGTAACACCTGCGGCCACGGTCTGGCTCCATTGCACCTGCTTGCTGGTCACTCCTGGGGGCCCGACCACAGTCTCTCTCACCCTCAGCACGCCCGGGCCCAGCACGTGAGGCTCCTCGTGGATGCTGAGTACACCTCCCTGAACCCTGCACTCTCTCTGCTGGTGGCCGCTCTGGCCACTCGCTGGAACAGCCCCAGGGAAGGCGGGCCCTGGGTATGGAACACTTACCAGGCCTATCTGAAGGTGTGTGGTGCACTTGGGGCGGGTGGGGGGTGGTCCGGGGGAGGGGACCGCAGGCCGGGGTCCCAGCACCTTGACCCGAAGCTGCCCCTGTGCTCTGCCAGGACACCTACGAGCAGCTGAGGCGGGATGCTGAGGCCGCAGACAGGGCTGGCCTGGCCTTCGGGGTGAAGTTGGTACGAGGGGCGTATCTGGACAAGGAGAGAGAGGTGGCCCGGCTCCAGGGTACCGAAGATCCCACTCAGCCTGACTACAAGGCTACCAGTCAGAGGTGGGACTGGGGCAGGCTGGCCTCTGAGACAAATAATGTTAGCATCTAACCTTTCATTAGAGCTCACTCCCCAGGGTGCTGAGCGTCCTGTGTGGGTCTACACAACACTCCCTCTCCCCAGTCCAGGACACCGTCACTTCCCACCTGAAGACAGCCTCCCCCCTTGGGCTTCCTGCTCCCTTCTCTATCCCCCCTCCCCATTCGGTCCCCACATGCAGCCAGAGGGAGCCTGCCTCAAATCTTGTCCCTCCTCAGTTCAAAATCCTCCCATGGCTCCCAGTGCACCCTTGATAAACCCCAGATCCTTGCAGTGGCCTGCAATCCTGTCCCCTCGCTCACTTCACTCTAGCCACATTGGCCTCCTTGATGACCCCCAGGGCCTTTGCACTTCCTGTTCCCACTGCCCAGAACCTTCTTCCTCCAGACAGTGGTGTGGCTCAATCCCTCACCTCCTTAGATCTTTACTTGTTGGAACCTTCTCAGGGGACCTTCCTGCCCTCCCTAACAAAAACTAGAACTCTCCACACCCACTCACTTCTTAGATTTATTTTTCTTCTGGCACTTATCAGCAGTTGAGGTTCCACATTCGGTTGTTCATTATTCGTCTCGCCCACGGGAGCGTGGGCCCAGGAGGGCAGGGC
>NW_006798798.1:5934797-5950790 GCF_000442215.2 Lipotes vexillifer | reverse complement strand
GCTGAACCCCCAGTGCTTAAAATTGCGCCTGCTGTGTGGTAGGTGCTCGGTACAGATCTGTTGAAGAATGAATAAACAACCCAAGCGGTAGATACTATTATTATCATCCCCATTTCACAGAGGATGAAATCGAGGCACAGAGAATTGGAATCACTTACCCACAGTCGCACAGCTAGTGAGTGGCAGGGCCAAGATTTTTGGCAGACTGGCTCTAGAACCCACATTTTTACTCACCTCAAATCATTGTGAGTTCCTTGGGCCACCATCCCGTGGCCCTGGGAAGAAAGACTTTATTCTTTCAGGGAATTCCTTGGCAGTCCAGTGGTTAGGATTCTGGGCTTTCACTGTTAGGGGCCCAGGTTCAATCCCTGGTTGGGGAACTAAGATTTTGTAAGCCGAGAGGCTGCAGCCAAAAAAAAAAAAAAAGAATTTATTCTTTCGATACATATTTGCTGACCACTTTATTTATTTATTTTTCTTTTAAATTTATTTATTTATTTTTGGCTGTGTTGGGTCTTCGTTGCTGCGCTCAGGCTTTCTCTAGTTGTGGCAAGTGGGGGCTACTCTTCGTTGCTGTGCGTGGGCTTCTCATTGCGGTGGCTTCTCTTGTTGTGGAGCACGGGCTCTAGGCGCACGGTCTTCAGTAGTTATGGCACGCAGGCTCAGTAGCTGTGGCTCATGGGCTCTAGAGCTCAGGCTCAGTAGTTGTGGCTCATGGGCTCTAGAGCTCAGGCTCAGTAGTTGTGGCGCATGGGCTTAGTTGCTCCGCGGCATGTGGGATCTTCCCGGACCAGGGCTCGAACCCCTGTCCCCTGCATCGGCAGGCGGATTCTTAACCACTGTGCCACCAGGGAAGTCCCTGACTATGTGATTTAGATCAGGAACTGTGTTGCACCCTGGTTGCAGTGGCAACCAAGGTGGCCACCAGGCCCTGTCTTCATGGAGTTTTCAAAGCCCAATTCCATTTCACAGTGGACCAAGGAGAGGTCTGTTGAGTTGCAAGTACTTACCAAGCTTCCAGAGCAAGTTGCCAAGCCACGAAGGCTAAGCTTGCATCCAAGCCCATGAAGGTTCCTAGGCATATTTGTGTCCCATAGGCTTAATCATTTGGCACCATTTTTGTTTTTTTTTTTTTACTGAGATATAATTCACATATCGTAAAATTTGCTATTTTAAAGTGTACAATTCAGTGGCCTTTAGTATGTTCATAAGATTGTGCAGCCATCACCACTATCTAATTCCAGAACATTTTCGTCACCTCAAAAAGAAACCCCATATGCATTAGCAGTCACTCCCCATTCCCACCCCGCCTCAGCCCCTGGCAACCACTAATCTACTTTCTGTCTCTATAGATTTGTCTATTCTGGACATTTCATATTAATGGAATCATATAATATATGACCTTTTGTACCTGGCTTCTTTCACTCAGCACGTTTTCAAGGTTCAACCGTGTTGTAGCACGTGTCAGTGCTTCTTTCCTTGTTACGGTGGCATAATATTCCATTGTATGGAGAGTCCACATTTGATTTATCCTTTCATCAGTTGATGGATATTTGGATTGTTTCCCCTTTTTTTGTCAATTGTGGATAGTGCTGCTATGAACATTCATGTACACATTTTTGTGTAAACATACAGTTTTCATTCTCTTAAAAGTTGAGTTCTCTAGGGCTGGAATCGCTGGGTCATATGGTGACTCCATGTTTAACTTTTTGAGGAACTACCAGATGGTTTTCCAAAGTGGCTGCAGCATTTTAGACTCACACCAGCACAGTGGGAGGGTTCCAATTTCTCCACATCTTCTCCAGCACAGTACCATTAATGTTTTAATAGAGATTTTGAATAAATAATACATTCACATGATTCAAAAATCAAAATGATATGAAAATGAACACACCGACACAGCTCACATCCACTGACATCACCATGTAATCATGGTGTCTCCCTGCCCCCGCAGGGGCACTCCACTCTCCTCTGGGTGTTCATTTAGCCGGTCCCCCACTTACAGACATTTGGGTTGTTACTAACCCTGCTCTGTAGACACTGCTGCCGTGAATGACCTTGGATATATGTCATCTTGTGTGATGTGGCCCTTTGCTGTGAGAGTGCCATTGTGCCCGAGGCTTTATGTCCACCCTCATCTCACTCCATCCTCACAACAACACTGTTAGGTGAACGTGGGTTGTTAAAGAGAAGAAAAAGGCTCAGAGAGGGGATGTCTCTCGCAGCGGAGGCAGGTGGGATGCAGGCATTTCCTGACTTCAGGGTCCTTGCCCTTAGGCACCCCACCTCCCAAGGACAGAGATCCCCCAGTCCCTGGGGCCTAACCCTCACTTACCAGGTGTCATATGCCAGACCGTCATCTCCCTTCAGTTACAGCCGCTGTCTGGAGCTGATGCTGACCCAGGTGTCCCATCGTGGCCCCATGTGCCCCCTCATGGTGGCTTCCCACAATGAGGACTCTGTTCACCAGGCAACCAAGCGGTATGAAGCAGGGGAATGGGAAATAGGTGCCCAAAGGGTGGTGGACGTGGAAGCAGGGGAGGGACAGTGTGGGCCAGTAGGTTCAAAGGGGATCTGGGGAGGATATTCAAAATATTTAACTCCTGCTACACCTGCAGGTCCCATAGGCCCCAGCTGAACAAGGCACTGCCCCTTATTTGCTGGGGCATGGGGAGGTGCCAGGGCTCCAGGGGAGAAGTGGGGACTCACTGGGGATCCTCCAGGAGCCCCAGGGCAGTGGTTATTTATCAGTGAGTTTGGAATTACTTCAATATTTGAATAACTAGAACAGCCATATGCGTACGTCATGGCTGACTTTCAGCTCTGGACCCAGCCACTGTCTGGATTGATGATGTGGCCTTTTCTGTAGCATGTGGGAGCTGGGCATTCCTCTGGATGGGCCTGTCTGTTTTGGACAACTTCTGGGGATGTGTGACCATGTCTCCTTGGCACTGGGTATGTGAATGATCTGTCCCTCCCAGCCCCACTCCCACACCCCACCCAGTCAGCCCCAGGCCTCATTCCCTCCCAAACAGATCCCATCTTCCATTCCCAGACAATGCCTGGCCGGGCTCCCATCCAGAGCCTGCAGCTGGCCGAGCACCAGACCCTTCCAGATAGATCTGTCCCTTAGCTGAAGGCCTTGCAGGCCTGTGTCTCTGTGTCTGCGGTCTGTTGTTTTCGTTGGTTCTTCATCATGGTATCTTGTTGCCTGCGTGCTTTGTTATCCTTACTGTGTTGTTCACCAGGGCCTGAGACCAGAAGATTTATGTTTTCTTCTGCCAGGTGCTAAGGGGTACAAAATCAGTGCACCTAACTTCACAGCTTGAGGCTTATTGAGATATCCCAGGGATGCAAATTGAGGCTGCAAATAATTTAGGGGACTAACCCATGGCCACAACCTATCAGAGATGGATTTCTCTATTTTTTTCCTTGCTCTGCTCATGGTCAAGGCCATTCCCCGGGAGTGAGGGAGTGTCTCTTACTTTGAGGGTCTAGATATTTGGGTTCCAACTTAATCTGGGGAAGTTCTCCTGTATAACTCTTACCCTGGTCAGGCTTTGGACCTCCATTTCTGTACCCCCTCAGCTTTGAAATCATTAAGTAGCAGCTCAATTTTGCCTTCAGGATAGAAATGCTTCTTGTGTAATCCTTCCTTCTCTGGATTCTCACTTTCTCTTAATTCTTGGATTAGTAAATTCCTTATTCTCTTGGCAGCATTTTCATAACTTTGAGAAGATTTTTGTTTAACGTTTACTCCAGGATTTTTAGTTTTTTCAATGGGAGATTTTGTCCAACCCACCTAGTCTGCCATGTTCTCAGAAATGGAAATCTCTGTTCCAGATGGGGCCTGGGGGAGCCTCTCCCCAAACACCAGCCCACACCCTGCAAATACTCTCCCTCCAGGGCAGGCTGGCTATGCTGTGTACAAGTCCATCCCCTATGGCTCCCTGGAGGAAGTGATCCCCTACCTGATCCGGAGGGCCCAGGAGAACCAAAGTGTACTGCGGGGTGCTCGCAGGGAACAGGAACTGCTCAGCCAAGAACTTCGGCGGAGGCTGCTGGGGCGGGGCCTGAGGGTACCCCATTAACATCCCCAGGGGTCATATGGTCAATAAAGGTCCTGAGCTGCTGCCCAGCCAGCTGCCCTGTACGGAAGCCACCTCCTTGGGGAAGGGCTCATCTCAGCCTCAGCCAGTCCAAGCTAAGGGGGCTCTGTGGCTCAAGAGAGATCTTTAGATGACCCTAGAGCATAGCAAGGGCATTGATCAAAGACTAATGAGCTCCCCCACCAACCCTGAGGCAGACAATCCTGCGATGGGCCTGGGGTCAGCTCTACTCAGCCAGTTAGTGGCTCACGCGGGAATTTTCTTTACTCCAGTGGACACCCAGGTGAAGAGCACAGATGAAGAGCAGACACTGAGGCACTGAAATCTAGAGGCTGGGCTAAGGCCACATGTCCACGGAGAGACAGAGAGAAGAACCAAGCCACTCTCTCATTTAATAAGCATTTACTGAGTCTCCTTCTGAGCTAGGCTTCCAGGTGAACAGTGTTAGGGACACAACAGTGACCAAACACAACCCCAGGCCTGGCCTCACAGAGCTCTTAGTCCAGTAGGGGTAGACAGACCCACCTTCAGACAGCGACAGCCCAGGGTGGTCAGGGCTGTGATGAGGGGAGCCCAGGCAGAGTATCAGGGCAACGTTGGGAAAAGCCTTGGAGGCTGTAGGAGGCCAGAGGAGACACCTGGTGATCAAGAGGGAGTCCCAGAGAATTCATAAGAATAACCAAGTGAATACTGAGAAGAGCATTCCAGGACAAGGGCATGTGCATAAACAGACTGCGGAGTCAGGGGACAAGGATGGAGGCTGGGGGGCCAGAAGATGCAGTCTTTGGTGCCACACTGCAGGGTATCGACTCTGTCCCAAGGGCACTGGGGAGTAAGGAGGCTTTGCAGCAGGGGAGGGACAGAGTCAGGTTGGGCTTTAGTGACAGTCCCTTGGCTGCAGCACTGGCGAGTGGACCTTGAGCTTTCCGCCTGAGAGCCCAGGGGAAGCTGGGGTGGGGAATCCTGGCAGGTGGGTAGAGCAGGGCAGGGTGTGGGGAAGGGAGGAGGGGGCTGGTGGAAAGAGCGATCAGGAGGCTGAGCGGAAGGGCCGCGAAGCTGATAGGCTGGATTTGAGGGAGACATTCAGGGCCAGGGCCAGGGCCAGGCCCAGGGCTCTGGCTTAAAGAGGGGACAGTGGGTCCAACTCTGAGATGGGGATCTGGGAGGAGATGCAGTTTGGAGGAGATACTGAGGCCAGCGTGGGACCCAGTGGGTGTGAGGGTCCCAGGGGACGTCCAGAGAGAGGCAGGGTATCAGGACATTGTGGGGCAAAGAAGAGAGGCTGGGGCCGAGATGGAGGAAACCGCCCGTGGGCGTGGGTGAAAAGCCAAGGGCAGGGATCATAAAGGGCCCGCCAGCCCAAACAAGAAGGTGGTAACATTACGGGGCACCTCAGGGCCGCAGGGGCAGCTCTCAGGGGAGGGAGGCTACTGCGCAAGCGCACAGGTGGCCAGAGACAGCTGGTGCGCACGAGCCTAGGATTCCCGCTCAGATCGCCAGAACTAGTGCCCGGGGTCACGTGGCAGCCACATGGGGATCGCTGTCAGAGCCCAACGGTAGGTACAAAGCTGCAGGGACTGGGCCCTCAGCTATCCACCAGGCCCCTTCCCCAGCCCACAGACCCCCGCCCTCAGACCTCCCCCTCCCTCACACTCCTCCCGTCCTTCCCACCCCTCCTACGCCCTCAGACCCACCCCTTTATCAGACCCTGTCTTCATTACGCGCTCCCTTCCCTCAGCCCACGGATGCAGTCCTCAGACCCCTTCCTTCCCTCCGTCCCTTCTCATAATCCATAGACCCCATCCTAGCACACAGACGCTTCCCTAAACCTCAGCCATCTCCCAGGCGACAGACCCCAGCCACTACCCTCAGACCCCTCCTCAAGCCTGCAGACGCTGCCCTCAGGCTGTCCTCCTCCCTTGGACGCCTCCCTCTCACAGCCCGTAGACCCCAGCCCCTCTCAGGTCCTAACCCTCAGACCCCTCTTCCTCCAGCCCCCAGACTCCATTCCCTGGCTCAAATCCTATCCCCGTAGCCCTTACACCCTTTCTCCCAGATGGAGCGCCCAGCCCTCAGATTTCCATAGATTCTCTTCACTCCAGACTCCCTTGGACCCCTGGCCTGTTCTGTAGCTGTCCCAGAGCCCACCCCTTTTCTCATTCTGATACCTCTCTCCAAAGCAGACCCCTCCCGAATTGCCTTTTTTTCTCAGTCTGCCTCCCTGGACTCCCAGCCAGCTCTGTCTTTATTGCCCCCCAGAGGTCTAGTCCTTCACTTCCTCATGCCCTCATGAGACCCGCTAGCTGATCCCTGGCCAGGAGCTGAGTCCAGAGCCCACAGATGCCCTCACTGTGTTCTCGCTTCCCCGTGGAGCTGGGCTCCGTTCGGGATCCAGGAGGCCAGGTGGGCCGTCTGCATCACCTGGCTATGGCCAGGGACCCAGGCTGGGGCCTCACCTGGCTCCTGCGAAGAGGTGAGAGTTTGGCTGCTGGAACTGCCTGGGGGGACAAGATCAAGGGGTAGAATGGAGGGCGCGACTTCAGTTGGCCAGTCAACAGTTGTGTAGCAGCCACCTATCGTGTGCCAAGGCTCTGTTGTCTGAGATGGGGATTTATGGGTAAACATGACCTTCTGGGTCATTGTGAATGAAATCTAATAAAAGAATTTAAGAGAGTGATGAGAATGACGTAGAAAGGAGAGGTAAAGAGGATGGCCTTTCGGATAGGGTGATACTTGGGTCCCACAGTATGAGTCAGTCATGCAAACAGCTGGGGGAAGAGCACTTCAGAAAGATGGAATAGCCAGTGAAAAGGCCCTGAAGTCAAAACACGCTGGGTATGTGTAAGTAGCAGCAAGGAGCAAGGGGACTCAGGGAGAGAACTGAAGCTGAGGGGGCAGCAGGTACAGACAGGAAAGGGCCTTAAGAGGGGTGTGAATTTTGTTGGATTTTGTTCTGTGTGTGATTGGAAACCATCGAGTTGTAGGCAGGAAATTAACGCTATCAGATTTAGTTTCTGTTTTTCATTGATTTTTGTAAGTTGATTGTATATCCAGCCACTTTCTGAACTTGCTTAATAGTTGTAATTGTGTGTTGATTCTTTTACTTTTTTGTTATCTGCAGACGGTGACAGTTTGGTCTCAGCTATTCAATCTTTGAACTCCAATCTCTTTTTCCTGTCATAAGGTACTGGCCAGAACTCCCAAACTTTGTTGTCAATGGACAGCTCTTTCCTTGTTCTTGATATTAAAGAGAAGAGCCTATGTGTCTGCACTAGGTACCATGCTTGCTCTTTGGGTTTTGGTTTGTAATTTTTATCAAGTAAGGAAGTTCCCATCTATTCTTAGTTTTCTGCGGTGGGTTTTTTTTTCTCCCTAATCATAAGTAGGTATTGAATTTTATCAAGTGCTTTTTTCTACTGATGCAGTTATATGTGATTTTTGTCCTTTAATTCATGAATGTGTTTTGTCACACTGATAGATTTTCTTTTGTTGAATCATCCTTGCTTTCTGGGAATAAATAGATTGGGTTACCCTTTTTACTTTATTTAGGGGCTTTGCATATATGATCATAAATTGAATTGATATATAGAATCATTTCTGATTCTGGAAACTCTCATCTGGTTTTGGAGTTAAGGTCGTACTAGCCTCATAAAAATGAGCCTTGCCCTCTTTTTCTATTTTTCTGTTTTGGAACAACTTGTATAAGGTTATACGTGAAATGAAGTGATTATCGTAATGATTATATTGTGAAATGATTTGTGTTTTAAGATGATCCCTCTGCAGGGCAAAACAAATGCAGAAAACCAGTTAGGATGCCATTGCAAAAGATGGTAGGCTACTGAGTAAAATAGGATGCAGTAAATGTGATATTCAGAGGTTCCTGAAGGACCACATTTGGAGGGATCTTGTGGCAGAGACCAAGCTAGGTTGGACCAAGTACATGATTAATTAGCTGTGTCTGCCAGTTACATAGGAATGCAAGGACAAAGACACCATGGGTATATGAGATAGAGTCTGGAGGAGGAGGCACTCGGGGATGATGGATGCAGAGAAACAGGGCTTGGGACATGATGGGTGTGGAGATGAAGGGTTGGGAGGGGGGCTCTGAGCAGGATGATGGTGAGTAGGGGATTGGCAAGGGCATGGAGGCTGAATCCAGAGGAGGTTACTACCTGGATTCAGCTCTTAAATGCAGTGTTCACAAATAAACTTGAGAGATTTCCTGGTAAAATCCAGAGAGTTTGCTTTTCTTGAATTTGGCACTGACCACATGGGCCCTATATTTATATAGTGAATTAGAGCTGGGTGGAGCCTGCCTGCCCTAGACAGTGCACGAGGCTCCTATAAGCCCAAGCGCCCATCAAGTCCACTTCCTCCGGGCCCCTGGGTACCTTGGTGTGATTTTGACACCTCTGGGATGGGGGATGGATATTGGCGTGGCAGGTAGATGTCACCTTGTTCCAGTTCTGTGGACTTAATGGTGAGGACTGTGTTGAGATGGATTCTGAGGCAGAGTCCCCAGCAGCTGGAAGGTGGGCGTTCCAGGACATAGAGATGGAACCTGGAGTCAAGGATCACCCAGTCAAGGAGGGACTGTGGGGGCAGGGAATTGGGAGAGGACCCCTGCCCCCGGAGTAAAGGGCAGGGGTAATCCTCAACCTTGCTGCCCCTCCGTTGTCCAGGTAGGTGGTGAGAACTCTCCTGGGCAGACGGCGCTCTTCCTCGCGGCGCTGCTGGGCCACAGCTCTGCCGTGCAGCTCCTGCTGGCCTTTGGTGCCAGCCCCAACCAGTGAGTGAACAGGTGGTGATGCCCCACACTCCCAGCGCCCTGAGTCTGAGTCCCAGGGAGCCTGAGAGCCAGGGCTGTCTTCCCCAGAGGCCTCTCTCCCTCAGACCCCCTTCCATCCCCTGATGACCCTCCCATCCCCAGTGACCAGCCCCCACCTTGTTCTCTCAGTTGGCCCCTTCTAATCCTCCAGTGACTATTCCCATTCTCCCACTGCCTCCCATGCTCACCGCTATCCTCTCACCCTCTCAGACTCCACTGCGTTCCCAAGTGAGCCCCCCATCTTGATAGCCACCTCCCATGATCGTAGTGACCCCTTTATCCCTCAGTCCTCCCACCCTGCCACCTCCTGTCTCTGTTCCGTCCCTTTCCTAATCCATTACTGTTCTCATCGTTCTGCTGCAGCCGCTGCCTGGACGGCAGCACACCTGTGCATGCGGGCGCCTTCTTGGGCCGCAGCCTGGTGATGCTGCACGTGCTGCAGGCAGGGGGTGACCTGCGTCTGCATGACCAGCAGGGTCGCACCCCTCGGGAGTGGGCAGAGCAAGGCGGTGCCAAGCAGACCTGGGAAGTGAGCCATGGCCGGGGTGGGGTGAGGGCGTCAGGGCGGGCGCCCCACCCTGCCTCACCCCACGTGCCAACCCCTGTCCGGGTGCTGGAGCCGTTACAGCTCTGCCGTGCCCACACATCAGCACTGGTGCATGGCAGTGAGTTGGCACCCACTGCCCCCCTGGGCCAGTTGCAGACCAGCTCTGGACAGAGCCTGTGTGGTGGTGTGCGGCTGATGCAGGTTGACAGGTAACAGCCCACATCCCGAAGCCTGCCCACCCACCACTGCCAGCTACCCTGGACTTACTCTCAGACGGCCCTTTACCCCAGGGCACGGAGGCTGGAGCAGATCAGGAGAACCCCCCAAATCCCAGCCTTAGCGTTCGGCCAGGTAAGCGGGAGATATTGGAGGGAGTGGGGACCACTCCGTCCTCTTCCTGCCTCATGGTCCCGCTCCCCACCCCCAGCGGAACAGCTTGTGGCCACTGGGGCTGGTAACAGGTGGACCCCGAGGAGCTGCTGCCAGCCCGACCGCACCTATGAGAGCAGCTCCCACACCCTCATGGCCAAGAGAGAGAGACCCCTCCCACACGTCTGCCTGTCTGTGCAGCAGAGCTCGGGGGAGAGTCCAGCTCTCCGCTCCCCTTACAGGGAAAACCCCCTTGTCTCAGACCCACACTCTCTCCCCCTCCCCGTTTCTCCAGCCTCCTGTGGAGGGGCCACCCCGTGACCGTGACCGTGACCGTGACCGTGCGGCAGCTGAAGGCACCTGGAGCCCAGCCTGACGTGCTGTTGCCTGACCTTCAGCACTGCAGGTATGTCACCCCAGCCTTCCCGCCAGGCCGGCCCAGTCCTGCAGAACAGTCTCCTGCCTGCCCTCCCGACTCAAGTGTTTCGGAAACAGAAGCGCAGGGAGTGTGGCAGTGGCCGCGGTTACCGTCTTCACCTCTGGGCCAGCGCTTGGCATGAAGCCCTCCTACTGGTGTGACTCCTCCCCACGGGCAGGTGGGGACCCAGTTCTGCGCACTGTCTTGTAGGCCTCTGAGAGCAGGCGGGCACAGGGAGGGGCACCGCGGACAGGGTGCTGGCTCTACCGCTGCCAGGCTGTGCGGCCCGGCGTCTCGGCTTCCCCTCCGTCTGGTGGCTGAGGCAGATCGTCAGCCCCTGGTGCGTGGTGCCCGAGGGCAGCCCCCTGCCCCGTGTGGGTTGGGGCCTCCTCACGAGTGGCCTGCTCTCCGCCTGCCCAGCGCCCTGCACCACCCCAGCCTGTTGCTGCTGATGGCACTGAGCCCCTCGGCCGACCTGTCGGGGCTGTGCCTTCTCTTCGAACCCGTGTGGCTGGGACCGAGAGGGGGCCCCTGCCCTGTGCCGGCCTGCTGCCTGGCCACCTGCCGCTGCAGGTGCTGGAGGCCCTGCTGTTCCTGCAGGCCCGCTGGCGTGCTCCTGGAGGCCTCAGCTCCCATGCTGTGCAGCTGACGCGGCCAGGCCTGGCCAAGGTGGGGGCAGCCTGGAGCACGGGCGCCCGCTGCACCAACTCTGGCTGCGGCCCAGGTTAGGGCCTGCCTCACTTGCCTGCCCCTGCATCCCTGTCCGGCAGCCACTGGCTCACCAGGTTCCTCGGCCTCCACAGGCCACAGCAGGGCTACCCGTGGGGAGGCCCAGGCCCAGGCCCAGGGCTGCCCCCACCTCCCGAACTGTACCCGTGGTTGCCACTTGAGCTCACCTGCGGTAAAACGCCTGCCGCCGCCTCAGACCTTTACAGCTTCCGCATCCTGGCCCAGGAGGTCTTCACTGGTCAGCGAGTGACCCCGCTCCCTGCCCCAGTGAGGCCCCCACCCGTTTGGGTCCCCCAATCATGCTTCCTCACAAGACAGCTTCCCTGGGCTGGAAGAGAAGGGCCTGAACTGGAGGCCGGTGAGAGCACAGCCCTGGACCCCCTGGTGCCAGCCCCCTACCAGGCCCTGGTTCAGGCTGGGCTGGGTCTAGGGCCTGCTGACCACTGGGGCAGCCTGCAGAGTACACGATACCTACTGCGGAAGGCCATGGCTCAGGTATAGGGCAGGTCGGCCAGGGTGGGTGGTAGCCCTGGAACCTCAGGCAGGGCCTGTGTCCCACACCCGGCCTCCTCTCCACAGGACTCAGCCTCTGAGGTGAGCTCCACAATGGATTGCACCACACTGTGCCCTTCACCCCAGGGGTCTCCACCCGGTTAGAGGGCAAGGAGGGGATGGTAGCAGGTGCTAAGCCCAGGTCAGCTGTGCCCCCACCCCATTCCAACCAACTGGTCTGTTCCCCCAGAGCCAAGACTGCACTCAGGCCTGTGCCCTCTGTGATGCCCCCAGGCCCCTCCCCATCCCAGGTGGAAGCCAGGACAGGTATGTGGAGGACCAAGGGAGCTGTGGGGCACCTGGGCAACCATGCCAGCTCTCTGCCGTTGCTCTCTGCAGGTCATGGGCCACAGCAAAGTCCAGAGGGGTGCAGCCTGGGACTCGGGCAGCAGCTTGACTTCAGGCAGCAGCTCGAGTCCCAGCCCCAGCCTCTGCCCAGGGCACAGCCCCACAGCCAGGGTCAGCCTGGACCGCTCGCTGCCTGGAGCCCAGATCAACAGTATGGATACCCTGAGCCCTGCGCCACCATCCATTTGCTCACCTGTGACCCCTCCCTCCAGTTGTCACCAACCCCAATTTTCCTGGCTGCCTCTCCTCTGACCAGGGACCCGCTGGAACCCCCAACTGTCCACTCGATGACCTGTGACCCCCAACCAACACTGCTTCCCCCAGGGCCCTGCCCTGTACTCCAGCCTTCAGGACTCGGCCTCCCTGCTGGGGACTCAGAGCTCTGAGGAGCAGTTTGAGAGGAAGTTCTCAGCCAAGATCCAAGCCCTGCAGGGGCTGTGGCAGCACACACACAGGGCTGCCCTGCGGGAGCCCCAGCCCTGTGAGCCCACCCCCTGCCTACTGACCCACAGGGAGGCTTCCCACACCCTGGAGGCTGCTGGCAGGGAAGGCCACGAGGGCAGGTGAAGCATTGGACCCTGAGCCCAGCCCCTGCCCCACCCCACCCTCCCAGGGCCATCCTGAGCTCCGTGGCCACCGGGTGGCAGCTCTAGTCTTTTACTCCTGCAGGCGCCCAGCCCTGAGCTGATCAGAGGAAGTCTCTTCTCCAGCCTGCAGAAGTGAGAAATGGGGCACTGGTGGGATGGCCACAGGCCCCTTCCTCATCCCTGAGATAACCCTCACCTGCCCACCACCAACCCCCCCACCCCAGGATGGATCTGCTGGAGATCATAGCAGAGCTACAAGGTGGATGCCAACTTGAAGACAGGCCCAGGCTCAATCCCACTCCTGACACAAATTGTTAGAGCACCCATGGCCCCTTCTCTGCAGATATTGCCCCTCAGAGTCTCCCAGGAGTGACTCGCCACTTAGCACCTGCTGAAATGATAAAATGAGAAAGCAACCCATCTGTTACTGCCTCTTTATTCACTGAGCCTGACCCCAGCATGACACTAGCAGCCACATTTTCACCATTTTTATTCATTAATTTTGTCAGATGGTTTAGTGGGGTATGTGGGGGGAGATGGCAGGAACTGTCCCCCCACCCCCTGTGCACAGGACAGGACATGCTGGGAACTCCTGGAGAGAAAGGGAGGACAGGGAGTCAGCCTAACCCTCTCAGATTTGTGCAAGAGCCCCCAGGATGGAGGGTGGTGGGGTGATGGGCATGCCCTTCAGCCCAGGGTAGGTAAGCTATGATAACAGGTTAGGGACCCACATCAGAGGCAAGTTACAAAGTTAGAAACCTGGGGTAGGGGTCAGGAGCTCAAGAAAATACAAAACAAGGGATTAGGTTGGACCAAGATCAGTGAGGGAGAAGAGAAAGGAGGAAGGTCTCTCCCAGCTCTGGCTCAACAGTAGCTTCGGGTCTGGCCCTCAGAGTGGAAGGACCAGCTGGGAGTGGGGTAGGGGGGTGGGGGACCAGCCCCCTCCCTTCCTTGCCCCCCATTCCTGTACAAGGACCCTCGGTGGTGCTCGCCCCCCCTTCCATAGGCTGGTGGGGCTGCCCTGTAGGGGAGAGGGTCTGGAGGGCCCCAGGGCCCAGGCACCCTGTGAGGGGTGTGGTGGCCCCAGGGGGCCCGCTGTTTCTGGGGGAGGCGGGGGGCTGGGGGACCAGGATCAGAACGGCTTCTGGGGTGGGCCGGAGGGGAGGAGGAGCTGGAAGAGGCGGGTGAGGGACCCCTGGGCCCTAGGGCTAGGTTGACATAGAGGGGCTCAGGTCGGGTAGGGCGCCGGGCAGGGTGCTGGGGGGCTGAGTAGCCAAGGTGGTCATGGGGAAAGCAGGAGGGGGGCGCTGGGTAACTGAGCAGGAAGTCGGGGGACCTATGGAGTGGTGGTGATTGGCCAAGCATGCCATACGAGGCATTGAGCCTATCTGGGGGCATGGAACGCAAGGGACTCCAGGACCGGGTTGGACCAGAGTAAGGGGACCCCTCGCCTGCCTCGATCTCATAGTACAGGTTCTCTCCTCTGTCCAGTGGTGCAGGGGGACCCAGGGGGCTCCTCCAGACTGGGGCTGGAGAGCTGGGCTGGAAGGATGGGGAACCAAGGGGGTACAAGCCTGGTCTGGGGACCCCGAGGAAGGATGGTAGGCACTCCCGGGGGGCTGAGAAGAAGCCAGGGGTAGGAACCTGTGGGGGGACAGAACACAGGAAGTGGGCTGCCATCTCTGGCACATCTCTGTACCTCCCACCTGTCCTGAGCTGGGCACTGACCTGGGAAGGGCCCCTGGGTCCCCTCCTTGAGGTCCCCGTGGGCCGCTGGCTCCTCACCAGGCTCCCATCGCTTTGTTGTCTCGGTAGGGAGGGTGGGGGTCCCGGAGCCCAGGCACCTGGGTGGGCTAGGGAGCGGGGGGGTGGCCCACTCCCTGAGGTCCCTGGGGGCTCACTGCCCACCTCCAGGGACAGCGAGCCATGGAAAGGGGAGTGGGGAGCAGACGGGGTGCTGCCCTGCTCCTGCTGACTCTGTCTCTGAGCCACCTGCTGAGCCCGCTCAGCCAGGGCCAGGGCCATGAGGCGCGCTGGGTTTTTGGGAGGCGGGGGCGGGGCCCCCCCAGGACGAAGGAGGGACAGGGGTGGGCGCAGCAGCGGTGAATCCATACCAGCACCTAGGAGAGGAGTGGGAAGAGGAGTCGGCAGGGTCTTGGGCGCAGCCTCAGAGCTGTGAGGGTGCGGGATCGGGTGGGCTGGACAGTACTCACCATGCTGGCCTTGGGCTCCCCGGGGACCAGGCAGTGCCAGCTTGCTGCAGATCTCCTGTTGGCAGGTGTCGCTCAGCTGGGCCTCAGCTCCACGCAGCAGCAGGGGGATGAGATGGGGGCGCAGGCCTGGGCTGGGGCTGAGGGCTGGCGCTGGGGTGGCCGAGGCAGGTGTTCCCCCAGCCCCCAGCAGCTCCAGGACAGCGGGTGGCACCGATACAGCCAGGGGCTCTGAGATGTCCAGGGCAATGGGTGAGGCAGGGCCGGTGGGCCCACGGGGCGAGAGGGCCTGGGGGGTCACCCTGGGTGGAAAGGCAGAGGCGGGGGCCGGGGGTGCCGGGCTGGCGGGAGGTGCAGGGTCCCCTGGGGTGGGGCTGCTGCATCGAAAGGTAAGGGGATCAAAGTCAAGCCCCCGGAGCCCCTCCAGGCAGCGGGGTGGGCTGAAGTCCAGCTCGTCCCCATCATCTAGCCAGGCTGAGGCTCGGTGTGAGGGGGAACCGGAGAGCGCCCCCAGCCCAGCTGCGGAGGACTCGGAGGTCTCGGAGGACTCGGAGGTCTCGGAGGACTCGGAGGATGATAGGCTCTCGCAGGAGCCAGCAGGTGCTGGGCCCACAGGAAAAGCATCACTGCTGGAGTGGGGTCGCCGTAGCCTGTGCAGCCTCTGGAGGCCTGGAAGGGCAGTATGGGGGGCGCAGTTAGGGGTGAGGGGTCAGAACTTTACATACCCATATACATCAATGAGAACAGGACACACCACCCGGTAAGTTGGGGAAATAACATGAAGAGGCACGTCCCTGGATAGGGTCACAATAGCTGGGAATCCAGGGAGAGCTGTTCAGACTCATGGGTGATAAAGGAAATAAATGGCAAGTCCATGAAGAGAATCCTTCCAGACCCAAAGGCAAGAATGAAGTCTGACGACCCCACTGGCTGTGAGCATGAGACCAGCAAGATCTCGTACACAGTGGCCGGGAGTACAGCGTGGGGCGACCACGTCTGGGAAATACTTGGGC
This sequence comes from Lipotes vexillifer, assembly GCF_000442215.2. NCBI lineage: Eukaryota > Metazoa > Chordata > Mammalia > Artiodactyla > Lipotidae > Lipotes > Lipotes vexillifer. The sequence goes on along the minus strand of NW_006798798.1, from coordinate 5,935,080 downwards.
CTTGTCTTGTACAGTTGGACGTTGAGCATACCGTACAGTATGCACCTCCACTCCTGGGCAAGCTCATCAGAGCCCCCAGATCCATCAGGAAGAGGATGGACAAGTAAATCCCAAGGGCACACCCACACATGGAACACTGGAGAGTGACGGAGAGGAAGGAGGCTGAGCTATACTCAGCAGCGCGGACGGCAGCCTATAATGTAATGGTGAGTGAATCCACATATAGTACGATACCGCTTTTAATGATACCCTTTTTTTTTTTTTTTTTTTTTTTTTGTGTGTG
>NW_006798798.1:5930164-5934569 GCF_000442215.2 Lipotes vexillifer | reverse complement strand
CGGGCCCAGCCGCTCCGCGTCACGTGGGATCTTCCCGGACCGGGGCACGAACCCGTGTCCCCTGCATCGGCAGGCGGACTCTCAACCACTGTGCCACCAGGGAAGCCCTAATGATACCCTTTAATTAAAGTTTCAAAACAACTAGAACTTCGCAGTATGTTATTGACGCCTGCACCTGTATGTGATAAAACTGTAAATGCAAAGGGATGAAGACTATCAAATTTAGAGGATGCCTGTGGTGGGGAGGCAGCAGGTGGGAGGGGGAAGAGTTCGCAGGTAACGTAGTGGCGCTCTTTTAGTTCTGGCCAGTGGGTTCACGGGTGTCCATTATACTATTTAATTTTTTTTTCAAAAGGGATGAATAAAAGACTGTTTGAAAGGACGCTGTATGGACCAGTGATCACAGTGCATCATGAAACAAGGGTGAAGCTTTATCCAACTTATTGTACCTATGGTCCAGATTAAAAACGAAAAAAACCCAAGACCCACAAATCTGAAAACACCACTTGGAGGCCAGCTCAGGGCCCCAGTCCCTCCCAGCTCCACCTGGGCATAGGCAGCGCTGCCCTCTGCTCACCAGCCCCGCTGGCCTGCGATGACAGAGACTCCTCACTCTTGGTAGATCTCAGCGTGACAGTGTCAGGTCGGCTGCCTGCAGGGCGAGGAAGAAGGGTCACGGGGGCGCTACACAGTGCCTCTCTGACCACCACGCCAGCTGCCCGGCCTCTGACCTGAAGGCGGCGGTCGGGCACGGGTGCCCCCTAGCCAGGGAAGAGGCTTCTTTCGGGGGATGCTGGGGCCCCGGCCCAGGGCAAAGAAGGTCTTCCAGCTGCTACCCCCAGGCTTCCGCTGTTTCTCGCCTCTCTCCCCTTTCCTCCTGGAGTTTGGGTGAGACACAGGAGGCAGGCTGAGAGCTGGGGCCCCCAGGCGGGCCCCTCCCCTTCCAGGCCTCCCACTCACCTTTCCACAGGTGAAGCTGGGGCCTTGGAAGTTGTGGGCTCGGTGGGCGTCCCCAGCCGGCCCTGGGTGCGAGCCTGGGCTTCCTCCAGTGTCAGCAGGCGAGTGGAGGGGCTGCTGCCAGCAAGGGACTTGGGCCTGGGGAGGAGGCAGCGGCCTGGGAAGTTGGGAAAGGGGGCAGCCGTCAGCTCTGGGACCATTCAAGGCCACAGGCAAAGCCAAGCGCTACAGCCCAAGCCCCGGCCCAGCAGCGTGCCCACCCGGGCTGGCAAGGCAGGGGGCCAGGGCGGATCAGGCGGGAACGGGTGGGCAGCAGGCAGGTGAGGAGAAGGCGTGAGGCAGAACGAGCTGATGAGGAGGCAGCTCCCAGCAGCCAGCGAGGACAGCGGCTCTGGCTTCAGTTACCTCGAGCCAGAGGGCCCTCCGACGTGCTGAATCCTGACTGGGCTGGGGTCCGGGGCAGGGCGGGGAGTCTGGGTGGGGCTGGGGCGGGGTCAAGTCTGGGGACCTCCCCCCTCCTCCCAGGTGGACCCAAGGCCCCGAGCGCCCCCAGGAGCTACAAGGGGTGAAGGAAGAACGATGTCCGGGCCAAGAAGTGGGGATCCTGAGCGTAGGAGCTGAAATGAGAAGGGGGGGGAGGGGAGGGAGAGGCCGGGGCGGGGTCCTCAAGGAGCCAGAAGGGAGGTCCAGCTTCAGTGGGATAGGGATGGGGCTGGGAGCCCACCTGCCCTCCCGCTGCAGCCCGGACAATGAGAGGGCAGTAGTCAGGACATCGGGGGGTGTATGGGCATACCTGCAGGGTCAAGGCCAGCAGAGGTGAAAGTGTCGCTGAACAGGACGTCCACGTGGGTGAGCAGGAATTCCACCACCACCGACTGCACCCGCACCTCCCGGAAGGCTGCTGCCCCCCCCAGCCCCACTGACTCCAGCTCCATGGACCTGGATGGGAGGACGGGGAGGGTGGCCCGATGCCTCGAGCCCCAGATGGTGGGTTCTGGCCAGGCGAGGTAGGGAGCCTTGGAAGCAATGACTATCATTCAACGTCTCTGATCCTGTCAAACTAAAACTGCATTCTCAACCCTTCCCCAGACCTGCTCCCCCCCGCCACCCCATCTCAGTCAGCGCACTTCTAGCGGCTCAGGCCAATCACCCTAGAACTGTCCTTGACCCGTCGTTCCCTCACACCCACATCCAATCTCAGCAGACCCTGTGGGCTCCACCCACAAAGTCTATCCAGAATCTAAACTCTGCTCCTCCACTACCCCCACGCTGGCCCTGCCTCCATCCTCTCCCTCCTGGACCATCACACAGCCTCCTCCCTGGTCTCCCTGCTCCCATCCCGCCCCTACAGTCTGCTCCCCACACACAGCCAGAGGGAGCCTGGAACCCCTGAGTCAGATCAGGGCCCTCCTGGCTCAGAGCCCTCCTCTGGCTGCATCTCACTCCTGGTAAAAGCCAAAGTCCTCACTATGACCCACAACCCATAAGTCCCTCCCCTACCTGGTCCCTCTGCTGCTGGTCCAGTCACACTGGCCCCTCTGCTGCTCCTCCAAAATACTAGGCCCTGACCCAGCCCCAGGACCTTTGCACTTGCTATTCCCTCTGCCTAGTTTGCTCCTCCTCAGATATCCACATGGGTCCTTCCCTCACCTTCTGTAGGTATCAACTCAAATGTTACCTTCGCAATGGAGTCTTCCCCACCCACTTCATTTAAAATTGTAAACCTCTATATTCCAGGTCTGTCTTTATTTTTTCTCCTGTAGTTCTTATACCTACCATGTACCATCTATTTTATTTATTTACTTATCTGTTTCCCAAGAAGAACTGAACTCCTCCAGGACAGAGAACTTGCCTGTCTTGGTCACCATCAAATCCTCTGGGGCTTACCCTGCTGCTGGCCATGGAAGACTTCTTCCTGAAGCCTTCACTGCCAGTCTAAACATTTCAAATGCCATGGCCCTGCAGATCTCCCTTCCCCACTTTGTAATCTTTCTCCTTGCCACTCATCACCATCAGACAGCGCTCTGTGTTTTTCTTGTAATGGTTCACTGTCATCTCCCGCATGAGAATGTGAGCCCAGAGCACAGGTTCCTGCTCACTACTGTGTCCCTGGTGCTGGGAACAGGGGCTGGCATACTGGCATCCAACACTTAAGAAATATGTGAAATGAACAAGAGAGCAAAAGCTGGGTGGGTTCCTGGGGTGGGGATGGGGTAGGGGGGGACTCAAGGCCCAGCCTGTGGGAGGGAGCTAGGGGGGCAGGCTGGTGAGCTGCCAGCTTACCGTAGCAGGTTGGGTGCCCAAACGATGGCCAGGTTGCGGGCATGCATGCTGGTGTTGGCACTGTGTCTCGCCATGCGGGCCAAGTGCCTCAGCAGGTACTCCAGGGTCCTGGGGGTGGAAGCGGAGGGGGACGCCTGAGCCTCAACTCCCTTGGGAGCCCACCACAGCCCTTCCCTGCCCCTCCTGGTTTACCTGTAGTGTGGCGGGGGCAGCTGCTGGATGACGTCGTGGACCCGCACCAGGCGTTCCTCCTCCCCAGGCACTGACATGGCTTCCTGAGATTGTGTGGGCATGAATGAGGGGGGCCGCACGCCTCCCAGCACCCTCCAACCTTGCCAGCGCCCTCACTCACGCTGAACTTCCCGTAGAGCTGGTATGTGAGCAAGGGGTTCGGCAGCTCTCGGAAGTAGAGCTTGCAGAGGGAGGACACGCTGTGGATGTCCTGCAGGAAGGCGGGGCCAGACAGTTCAGGGATCCTCTCACTGTCAAACTCATGCCTGAGGCCACCAGGTCAAGGAGGAGGAAGATTCGGGTCAGAGCTAGCCCACCTGGCCGTGTCCTTCCCCCGCCCCCTAAAGTGTCCACAGGTGGATGCAATTCTCTTCCTGTGCTGGGCTCTTCAGAGGCTCTCAGCACCTTACTGAGCCCCCTTCCCCCCAACAACCCTATGTGCCAAAGACAAGGGCACCCCACTTACAGAGGAGGACACTGAGGCTCAGGTGGGAGATGCCCTGCTTGTAGCTACCCAAGGCTATCTGCCTCCACAGTGTGACCGGGCTCTGTCCACAAAGTTGTGCCATTTTCCTGGCTCCAAGAGGTCACACTGGAAAATGCAGCTGAAATCTCAGCGGCCCCTGCTCACAACCTGGCGGTGTCCCACCCTCTCAGGTAAAAGCTCTATGCACGTGACCTCGGCCTCATCTCTCACTGGCCCAGGCTCCACGATCTTGCTTCACGGCCTCCTGTCAGCTTGGAAGCCCATGCCTCACTGCTTCCCACCTCTTCGACTGTTGTTATGCATGCTGCCCCTCCTGGGCTCAGAACCCATCCTGTGGCTCCCCTCTTACTCCCAGTAAAAGCCCAAATCCTAACAGTCATCAAAAAGGCCCCCCATGGGGCTTCCCTGGTGGCGCAGTGGTTGAGAGTCCGCCTGCCGATGCAGGGG
>NW_006798798.1:5925097-5929757 GCF_000442215.2 Lipotes vexillifer | reverse complement strand
ACTGGGCCTGCGCGTCCGGAGCCTGTGCTCCGCGGCGGGAGAGGCCACGGCAGGGAGAGGGCCGAGGACCGCAAAAAAAAAAAAAAAAAAGGCCCTGCATGCTCTGCGCTTAATCATTTCGCAGACATCATCTCCTGCTGCTTTCCCCTCACGCTGGCTGTTCCCTCCAACGTGGATAAGCACATGGCTCGCTCCCTCACCTCCTCCTCAGAGAGCTCTCCCCCAGGAGGCCTTCTCCGCCCACCCTACTGAAAACCGCAATACCACCCCCCCTGTTTTCTTATTATGATCTTGCTTACCCCTGTCTTTTTTCCTCCATACCACTTGTCACCTATTGTAAACTCTTTCATTTCCTTGTTTGGCTCCCCCTCTAGCACGTGGGCCCCGTGAGGGCAGGATTTTCTGGTTGTCTCATTCACCACTGCGTCCCCAGTGCCTAGTGCTTGGCATGTGGCAGGTGCTCAGTGAAGGCAACCCCTCTGCTTTGAGTGCTTGTTCTGCTCTCACCTTTCAGACCTCAGCTGGGGTGTCACTTCCTCAAGGAAGCCTTCCCTGCCCCCACCCCAGTCCAACCCTGCCCTGTGCCCTCCCAATAACTCTGTGTCCCCAGCACATGGCACAGGGCCTGGAATAGAGATGATGCTCAATAAATGTTTGCAGAGGGAAGGGGTTGGTGGAGGGTCCTCACCGTAGCCTCTGGATGTTGGATGACACACCCGAGAGCCGATAGATTCCATCTACCACCCCATGGGCCTCGATAAACTCAGAGCAGCAGCGAAGCACCTGGGGCACTGGGAGAAACAGCGGGGTCAGGGCTGGGCAGGTTGCAGCCTGGATGGGAGGATCGGGCAGGGAAGGTGGGCCCAGGCCTCACCATCCTGGCCTGAGTTGCTGAGGTGCTCTCCAAGGTCACAGCCAAAGACCCTCTGCCGCAAGATGCCCCGCTGCCGCAGCCGCTGCCGGGAAGGGCGGGAGTGCATGAAGGTGCGGAGGAGGCCGGCCAGCTTCCCACGCGGCCGGGGCACAGCTGTGGGTGTAAAGGCGGGTCAAACAGGGTCAGTGCAGCCCCCAGTCTCTGATGGGGTGGGAGGCAGGGGCCTCGCCCCTCGTTTGCATTACCTGAGGTCAGAGAGGAGATACCCTGGGGAGCTGGGACACCACCCGGGGGACCGTCGGCATCTGTGGGGCGAACAAGGGGTGGAAAGGATGGAGGGCAGACAAGGGATGCAGGAGGGCCTCCCCACTTTGCCCAGGACACTTACCCCCCTTTAGTCCTGGACCCGGCCGCTCTGTGAACAGCTCCACACACTCGCTGGGGAAGAATCCGACCTGAGGAGTGTTTGGGGTCAGTGACTGGGCCATCTGAGCTGGCGCGGTGCCCCGACCCCACCCGTCCACCCCAAGCCAGGCTCACCTGGAAGCCCCGCTTGCCCCGCCACCAGCTCCGATCCTCCGTGGGCGGCATGTCGATCACTGAGACAATGTCTCCCACCTGGGAGTGGGCAGGTGTGAGGAGGGAGGGTCAGAAGGCGCAGGGGAAGTGGGGACCCAGCTGGAGCCTGCTCCTCCACAGCCTCACCTCAAAGGACAGCTCGTCTGGTGCCTGGGCTGTGTACCGCTTCACCACGTGCGCAGCGGCCACTGCAGGGATGTTGAGTGAGGCCTCCTCACTGAGAAGCAGTCGCCGGCCGTGGTTGTCCAGCTGAGATGGAAGAGAACGTGGCAGGGAGAGGCCAGAGGAAGGCGATAATAAAGACAGAGAAGGTTCCTCCATGCCCAATGGAGGCCACCACCTGTCTCCCACCCAAGAGCCCCTGTCACTCAGAGCTATTGGTCAAACACCTACATTCTTGCCCCTCCCAAAACAAAGCCCTTTCCATGTCCCAGGACTCCCCTGCCCGAAGTCTTTCTGATACACCCCTGCACCCTCATCCTCCACAGCAGACACTGCACATCTGCTATCTAAAAACCTGCTGCTTAGGGCTTCCCTGGTGGCGCAGTGGTTAAGAGTCCACCTGCCAATGCAGGGCACACGGGTTTGAGCCCTGGTCCGGGAATATTCCACATGCCACGGAGCAACCAGGCCCGTGCGCTACAGCTAGTGAGCCTGCGTTCTAGAGCCTGCGAGCCACAACTACTGAGCCTGTGAGCCACACCACTGAAGCCCGTGTGCGACAACTACTGAAGCCCGCGCTCCTAGAGCCCGCCCGTGGTCCGCAACAAGAGAAGCCACCGCAATGAGAAGCCCGTGCATCGCAACGAAGAATAGCCCCTGCTCCCTGCAACTAGAGAAAGCCCACGTGCAGCAATGAAGATCCAACTCAGCCGAAATTAAAATTAATTAATTAATTAAAAAAAAACCCAACCCTGCTGCTTTAAGCCACTCTTAGCCCGGCATTCTGTGAGCTACAGCCAAACCTATTTCTAACCAATATACCTTGAAATTCTCACATCCCTACAGCTCAACACCTGCGCGCGCATGCGCGCACACGTTTTTTTCCTCATAGGCAAGCGCCCACACAGACACTGAAATACCAGCGTCTCCTCCACTCCTACTCGTTTCTTTCCTGTGCCCACACACACCCTCCCAGGCTGGTTCTTGCTCCCCAGGCATCCCTCACTCACTCCCAGCTCCAAGCCCTCCTGCCCGGGCCCACCTCCATCCAGGTGAGCACGGGCCCACAGTTGAGGTTACTGTCCACCAGCCCTGACAAGGTCTCCAGGTACTGCAGCAGCAGCGGCACCAGCATCTGGGGGCAGGTGGTCAGAGTGGGCTATGTGAGAAGACCCCGCCCAAGACAGCCCACTGCCCTCCTATACTGCCCTAGCTCGCCTCTGGCAGAGCCGAAATTCAACTTGTACGCATGGGTGCTGCTCTGCTCGCTCTTAAGTACTGAAATGCTGTCATATCAATTGGTTAAATAGACTATGCCGAGTCCCTGTGTGCCCCCATTGGTCTGGCCATTCTGACCCTTCCATGGAACCGCCGGGAACTCCCTATGATCCTACAACTAAAGGGAGTCTCCAGAACCCTGCTGCAGTTCTAAGGCCTCTGACTGGCTGGGACTTGGGCCATACCAGTGCTTAAATATTTATCTATTCCCCTGCCTTGATGGTTTCACACATCTCTGATGAGGACACACCTTGGCTGAGGTAGGGGCAAGGACAACAAGTAGTTTACCTGGGCAGCCCTGGCACCCTCTGGGGGTGGGGGAAGCTCTGGGAGGCACGAAAACCTCCGGTCAAATATGCACCGGTGGAGGTGGGCGTCCAGGGAACGGAAGTCATCATAACTGCGGAGAACTGGCCAGGAACGGCCCTATGGGAGCGGGAAGGACAGGAGGGAGCAATGGTTCCATTACCCTGAGCTGAGGACCGTGGCAGCCAGTCCGCCAGGCTCGATGAGAGGCAGGGGTGGGTGGCCTCACCTGACAGGTCACCTGCACCCCAAACACCAGTTCATTCTCTCCAGAGAAGCTGGGACCTTCACGCTCTGGAGACAGCAGGAGCTGTAGAGGGAAACAAAGGTCCAGGTGAGGGTCTCACTTTTTTCCAGCCCTGACCTCTCCAGATCGGCATTATCTAAGGATGGGTCTGTGTCCCCCTCCTGAGCCTCCTCAAAAGCAGGGCCTGGTGATGTCTTAGTCAGAGTACAGGGTCCTGGCACAAAGCATACACCTAATAAAAAGTTGTTGCCGAATGAATAAAGGAACAAATGAATGAATGAACAACTCTCCCCTTCTGCCCTGCAGCTCCTGCCACTGAGCAGCCAGTCCCAAGGGTAGGTTTCAGGGGGTAAAGTGGCTGATACTGCTTCAGGGCTGGGTGGGATCTTGCCTACCCACCTGGTGCTGCCCCCATACCTGAATGTGGCCGAAGTCAACGTTCTCGTAGTGGAAATGGGCACAGTCAGCCAGCCGGGGAAAGGGACCTCGAGGAGCCGAGAGCCTGGGGGACAGGTGACAGGTCACTAGTGGCTCCTGCGCTTGGTTCCCCTCCTAAGTTGAGCCTCTCCCTCACCTCTCACCTCTTCCCAGGCTTGCCCTTCACACTGGGCCCCCCAGCTGGGGGCAGAGGCTGCACTGAGCCTTCCCCTGGGCCATCCAGGCTGTCAGTGCTGCGAGCCTGTAGAGCAGAAAGAAGAATCAGAGGCCCCCAGAGATGGGAGCAGAGAGACAACGGGAGCATTGTTATCTGTCAGCCTGGGCCTGCGGGCCCGAATTGCTCCATACACTGCCCTGAGCAGGGAGAAGAGGTGTAGGTCAGGGGGAGGTAAAGGCTGGGCTGAGGGTAGGTCGGGAAAGAGCATGTTGGTACCATCTCTCCCCATTTAAAACCCTCCTGTAGTCCCAGCAGAGTACAGTCATCTCCCGTATGTGCCGCTCCACGCCTTTCATAGACATCTGGACAGTCACTGCTCCCATCTTATCAGTCTTCCTGCTTCCACCTCTCCCTCCCTGCCAGCTTCTTCACAGCAAGAGCCTGTATAACTTTCACAAAACACAAATCTGCCTCTGTCTCTCCACAGGTCATGAATCTTCAATGGCTCCCTGTTGTCTTTAAGATAAAGTCTAGGGCTTCCCTGGTGGCGCAGTGGTTGAGATTCCGCCTGCCGATGCAGGGGACGCGGGTTTGTGCCCCGGTCCAGGAAGATCCCATG
>NW_006798798.1:5923545-5925002 GCF_000442215.2 Lipotes vexillifer | reverse complement strand
AAAAAAAAAAAAAAAAAAAAAAAAAAAAGATAAAGTCTAAATATTCTGGTCTGTTTACCTCTCCAGCCTCATCTCTTCCCATTGCCTCTGCTCTCAGAGCTCTCAAACTTCTAAGAGTCCAACAAAAGTACCATCTTCTCATTTCTTTCTAGGGCTTTGCAAAGGCTGTTCCTGCTGCATGGAACACTTCCCCATCCTTTCCTTGTCTTTTCACTTATCCCTCAGGTCTCAACTCTCATGTTCTCCTCTCTCGGAAGTTCTCCCTGACCCTTCAGGCTGTGTCAGGTCCCTCTTCTGGACTCCCGCATCCCCTGAGCCACCCCCATCCCAGGCTTGGTGACGTTGCCTGAGCTTCCCTCATTACAGCCTTGAGCACTCTGAGATGTCCCTGTCTGGTGACAGTCCAATGGAGGAGTCCATCTCCCCCATTGGACTGGGGCTGAGTCCCTAGTCCCCCAGCATTGCCCAGCACAGAGCTGGGCACAGAATTGATGCTCCTCACAGGTTGGGTTGTGCCTGATTCCTCTCTGGGTCCAAATGCCCAGTGCCAGCTCAGTCACACAGTGGGGGCTGGGTAAAATCTGATGCATAAATTAACCATCTGCCAGATGAGGATTCCTCAGACTGGGCTCTAGCCTCTCCCTCCTTCGTATCTCTACAACGCTGACTTCATCCTTTGGGTCTCACCCTTGGGTCTCTCTCCAGCCCATGAAGCTCCCCAAGGCAGGAGGGGATCTGACTTTCTCTGTGCCTGGAGCAAAGGGGCTACACAGAGGTCTCAGTGACTGTTAAGTGAGCGAATGAGGGAATGAATGGATGAATGAGCAGGAGCAGCAGGGTGGGAGAGGGAGATGGTGGGGGAGGGTGGATGAGGACAAGAAGATGGAGAGGACCCAAGGATCACATCGGGGTACAGTGCATGCTTGGGATTAGGGTGGAGTAGGGAGGAGGGTAGCAGCTGGAGAGGCTGAAGTAAAGGTTCAGGCTGATGGGGGATAAGGGAGGGTTGGTTGAGAGGGACTGGGAAGGGGTGAGAAAGACGAGAAGGAGAAGAAAAGGGTCAGGCTGAGGATGGAGCCGGGTGGGGGTGGGGCTCAAGAATGAGAAACCGGCTGATGGTAGGAGGAGGGGTCTAGGCCAGGGAGGGGTGGAGGCTGGGATGAGGACGCTGAGGATGGCTCTGGGATAGGGGCTGTTGAAGGACCCAGATAGCCTCAGCAGGTCCCTACGGGGGCCACTTGGAGGATGCGGGGTCCTTCCCTGGACCAGCCCTTTTTCCTCCCAAGTCTGGGTCTTCGGCCACTGTCACCCCCATCCAGGGCGTGGAAGGGGGGATGCGCGCTGAGGGGGCGGGGCTCGGGTAAGAGCTCCGGCCCAAGACCAGGCCGGGGTACGAGAGGGACCGCGGTGAGGGGTGAGGGGCGGCGCAGGCCGCGGGCTCGGGCGGGGCCGGGGGC
>NW_006798798.1:5906621-5923507 GCF_000442215.2 Lipotes vexillifer | reverse complement strand
GGCCCCGCGCGGACAGACTGACTTCGCCGACAGATTGACGGCCGCGTGGGCGCCTCACCACCATGGTCGCGTAGCCTCCTCAGGCGCCAGCCGCGCTGGACCCCTCGCTCGTCGTCCTCGTCGCCGATGCCGCCGCCATGGCGACACAAAGGGGAGGGCGCGAGCTGCGCGCGGGCGGCTGCAGGCCCCGCCCCTAACGGCCGCCCGTGGCTCCGGCACTAGCCTCACAGGGGCGGGGGCAATGGGGGACGCCGCGCAGCGTCTCATTGGCTCCACCCTTGGCCTTAGGACGACGCCCCGCCCACCTGGCAGATTTTCATTGGCTTGGGTCTCATTTCTGGATCGGTCTCTCCGGTCCCGCCCCGCGAAGTTTGACAGCGCCACGCCTATGCCTGCTGTTCATTGGCCGTCATTCCCCTCCTGAGACACACCCTCAGGTTCTTTATGCTTTGCTTCTAACATTTCTAACACTAAGCTGTGGACCCTTCCCTTAGTCCACTGTCAGTGACCGCTCCTCTGCCACTTTCAATTGGCTTCTCCCATGGCCTCAAGCTTTTCTCCATCCCCCTAAGCAGCTCTTCAAAGTCTCGATCCTCTGACCCCACTTTGTCAGTCCTTGACCCCTCCCCTGCCCACAGAATACTAACAACATTGGCCCCTGGATGTTTTTCACTGGCTCAGATGTCCTGCCTGGGACATAACCCTAGGCAATCTGCGACTTAGCCTCCCCCTACTCACTGGACATTTTCCTTGCCTCCTCCTCTACTGCTTCTTACAGGCTGGCCTCCAGCCTTGACTCCTCGTCCCTAGGAATAAATTTAGCCTGCATGCCTGAACATGACCACGCCTCCCATAAAGCCAGTCCCAATTGTTCCCGCTGTTGACTGAGGCTCAGAAAACACTCTGTAGGGACTTCCCTGGTGGCTCAGTGGTTAAAGATCCGCCTACCAATGCAGGGGATACGGGTTCGAGCCCTGCTACGGGAAGATCCCACATGCCGCGGAGCAACTAAGCCCGTGTGCCACAACTACTGAGCCTGCGCTCTAGAGCCCGCAAGCCACAACTACTAAGCCTGCATGCCACAACTACTGAAGCCTGCACACCTAGAGCCTGTGCTCTACAGCAAGAGAAGCCACTGCAATGAGAAGCCTGTGCACCGCAACCAGGAGTAACCCCGCTTGCCTCAACTAGAGAAAGCCTGTGCGCAGCAACAAAGACCCAATACAGCCAAAAATAAATAAATAAATAAATAATTATAAATAAATAAATACAGCTCTCTGATCCCTGGACCAGGTATGTACATTAAAAAAAAAAAAGAAAGAAAGATGGGCTTCCCTGGTGGCGCAGTGGTTGAGAGTTCGCCTGCCGGTGCAGGGGGCGCGGGTTCGTGCCCCGGTCTGGGAGGATCCCACGTGCCGCGGAGCGGCTGGGCCCCTGAGCCATGGCCCCTGAGCCATGGCCGCTGAGCCTGCGCGTCCAGAGCTTGTGCTCCGCGGCGGCAGAGGCCACAACGGTGAGAGGCCCGCGTGCCGCAAAAACAAACAAACGAACAACAACAAAAAAAAGAAAATAAAAGAAAACACTCTGTAACAACGCCTTCTCCAAGACAATTTGCCATTGGTCATGCCCTCAACAAGGCCCTCGAAGGTACATCCCTGATCCATCCATTCATTCATTCAAAAACTCTGATCGCTTAATTTGTGGATATATCAGCAACCAAAACAGGGGAAAATATACCCTGCCCACACGGAGCTCAAAAGCTAGTGGGAAAAGACAGTTTACAAAATAAGTATTTTAAAATATAGAATATTAGAAAGCGATAAGTTCTATGGATAAAATGTAAGCCAAGATTGGGGAAAGGGAGTGCTGACGGTGGGGTAAATTTACAGCTACTTATTTCAGTTTATTGAACTTGCTGACTTCACTTCCATAACAGGGATTTCCCACATGAATTTCCCTCTGCCCGGAGTATTCGCTGCGCGCCTCCCCCGCCACCCCCACCATTAAAACACGACTGCAAATTCTTTCACACTCCTCTTATGAAAAGGTAGAGTCTATCTCCATCTGGGCAGGATTGTGACAACTTCAACCAATAGAGAATAGTAATGAATAGAAATTGACACTATGTGATTTCCAAGGCTACGTAGTAAAAGGCAAAGGCATTCTTTGTCCACTGGCATGACTAGCTCTGGAGCCTTGAGGCATCATGTGAGAAGTGCAACTCTGCTGAGGTAGTCGTGCTCTGAGGAAGCATAAACCACATGGAGAGACCTTGTGTAGGCACTACAGTCTGTAGTTCCAGCTTAAAGTCATCTGAGCCCTGATGTCAGACTTGGGAGTGAAGAAACCTCCAGAGATTCCGCCCCCAGCTGTCAGGCCACCTTTGTCTTCCCAGCTGAACCCATAGACATCATGGAGCAGAGACAAACTGTCCCCAACTGTGCCCCGTTCAAATTTCTGACTCACAGAATCCATGAGCATAATAAAATGATTGTTTTATACCACTAAGTTTTGGGGTGGCTTGTAATCCAGAAATAGTAATTAGGATGGCCCTTTGTTAGTTATTAATTCCTACCTGTCTCAGCTCAAATATAACTTCCTCAGGAAAATTTCTAGGTCCCACTCACCCCCCAAGATCAGATTCTGCTACTATAAACATCTTTTTTTCTCCTTATATCTAAGCAGCTATTTCCTTCTTTTGATTTTATTTAAATGTATGGTTTGTTCAAAAAGACTGAAAACAAGTATTTACCATGTCTGTGACATAAAGAAGCTACTTTTTACAGAAATCTATCCTATCTTCTCTTTTTTTGTAAATACAAATATCAAAATAATCCTGATCATATATTCTCCAACATTTTATTATAAAAGTTTTCTAACATACAGCAAAGCTGAACAATTTTACACCCATATACCCACCACTTAGATCCTACCATTAGCATTTTACTATATTTGCTTTATCTCACATCTACCTATTACTCTATTCATCCATTAATCTAATTTTTGGATGCATTTCAAAATAAATTAAAGACATTGTATACTGTCTCCTAAATACTTCAGCATGCATATCCTTCATTGGAGTTCAATATTTATTTTTCTTTTGAGGTAAACCTTACATACCATGCAATTCATAAACTTCACTGAATTTTGACACCTTTGTAGTCAAAATCCTTATCCAGGATGGCAACTGGACTTTTTATATGGCATCCCAGGGCTCCAAAAGGAGGGGGACGGGGAGAGACGGAGAGAGAAGAGAGACTGGGAGAAAAACAGGTGGAAATTATATCATCTTTTCTAATCCAATTTAGAAAGTTAAAGTAATATCACTTCCTCTGCATTTTATTTGTGGAGGCAGTCACAAAGTTCAACCCAGTTTCAAGAAGGGACATAGACTCTACTTTTTGGATGGGAAATGTGTCAAAGTATTCACAGATAAAACAATAGGTTTTTCACAATAGTCCGGACAGGTGAATGATAGCCTAGACTGGGGTGGGGCAGTGGAATGGGGAGAAAGGCGGGGTTAAATTCTGGAGAGATTTTAAAGGTAGAGATGATAGAACTTGCTGGTCAACTGACTGTGGGTGTGAGGGAACGAGAGGAGTCAATGACAGCTGTGAGGCTTCTGACCTGAGCAAGTACAAGGATGGAGCTGAGAGCCAGGGAGGAGCAGGTTTAAGGGGAAGATTAAGATCTGTGGAGTTTGAGACATCTCTTAGACTTTTTTGTGTGGATGATGAGCAAGTAGCAGGGTATAAGAACCTGAGGTTCTAGGCTGAAGATAGAAATTTGTGGACTATCAGAAAAGAAATGGGGTTTAGAGCCCATGATGCCAGATGAGAGCACCTGGGATTGACTGTAGATAGAAAAGTCAAGGCCAGGGCCCTGGGACACACTAAAGTGACAGGTGTGAGGCATAATGAGGAGGCACAACCAGAGAGGTGAGGAGAGGGCTGGGGTTCTGGAAGCCAGGAAAAGAAGTGCTTCAAGGAGGGGGTGGGGATCAGAGCACCAAATGCTGCTGCTGGGTCAAGCAGGATGTGGACTGAGGCCTGACCATTGTCCCACACTCTGATGACTCTACAAGCTTCATACCCAGAGGACAGTTCCTTTGGTCTCATCTGAGACAGGAGGATCCACTCCTGAGTTGAAGGTCAGATAAGGTGAGTCCCAGTCTTGCCCGGAACCCCTCTCCTGCCCTCATAGAGGATGAAACCAGAAGAGACTTTGCTTCAGTGGTCAGAAACTAGGGTGAGGTGGGGCAGGGCAGAGCTAGGGTGTGTGTGTGGGGGGAGGCGGGGCATGGGAGCTATTTCCCTAAATTAGCATGACCCTTGGACTTTCCAAAACAACTTCTTTCTCAGAGACAACCAGTAACCTGAAAAAAAAAATTTATTAGGAAAAATAGAATCTGTACAATTCAAAGTCGTCTGGCCTCGAGAGGCTCCTTCCCTCCTCAGCCGCATCCTTGGGGACCCAGAGGCGACCTGGCTGGAGGAGACCAAGACCCTGGGTCTTCAGTGTGGCCCAGCAGGCGGGATATCTGGGCATCTACTTTCCTGGAAAAAGGACAGCGGGGTAGAGGCTGAAGTTTTGCTCAGGATTGGGGTCTGGGGCTGTGTATGTTCTGGGAAAGGGGCTCAGGAGAAGTGGGTACCAAACGGCGGTCTCCGAGGATTCAGGGGCCGGGTGTCTTAAATCCTGGCATGGTCACCTTTTCTGCCGCCGCAGCTCCGCCCTTTGAATCCTTAGCACCTGCAGTATAGGGTCGTCCTGGAACTCGCTGCCGTCGGAGTCTGGGGGAAAAAGAGCGAGATTCAGGGGGCCGGAATCGTAGCGTGCTGGACTGCCATCCAGATCCGGGCAGCCACGAGCGTCGTTGCACATCAGCTCACCTTCCGCAGCCTGAAGAAGTCTGGCAGCCTGGAAGAGGACGTCCTCTGAGGGGGCGTGGCCATCAGCGGATGAGGGCGTGATCACAACTTCAAGAGCCCCCTCCTTGAATGGACGGGGCGGGTCCTTAACACAAGTGGCCGCCTCCTCAAATGGAGGGGGCCGGACCTCGGGCGGCTTACACCCGACTTCAGCCAAGAAAGTGTCTTTGTCCTTCCTAGGCACCGATCCCACTAGGGGGAGCATGGCCTTGGCGTTCCGAGACTCAGCCTTAGACCGATCTTGCGGGGTCTCTGCCTGGGGACACCGTGATTCAGATGGAGGGGCCGTGACCGCTGAACGAGAGGACAGAGTCTCGGTTTGAGGGCGTGTGGCCTTGACTTTCTGAGATTCAGCCTCGGGTGGAGGCTGGCCCTCTTGGCGAGGGGGCGTGTCCTCCAGGCTGTCCGGAAACAGCCGAGCCGCCACTACTTGGCCCAGCGCGCCTCTGAGCTGCGGGCCAGGGCCCTCGTCCGCTGCCGTGATTCGCCCAGCAGACTCCTGGCGCTGGGCTCTGCTTCTTCGAGGCTTGGAGCTCTGCCTCTCGACCTCGGCTGGGCTGCATGGTGCAGGGGTGGGCGGGCCCTGGGGGGCGGCAGGGGGCGCAGGAGTGGAGGCAGATGGCGCAGTGGTTGAGGCTGGAGGCGCAGGAGTGGAGGCTGGGGGCGCTGGGGTGGAGGCCGCGGCCGTGGGAGGGATGGCCCCAAGAGATACCCAGGGACCGGACTGCGGGACCCAGAAGAATCCATGGGGGCTGTGGCCCCAAAAGATATGTGGAGAGAACCCTGGGGGAATAGGAGGCCTCTCCAAGTGGAAGGCTTCCTGGGGACCAGATGGAGCCACACTGCCCCAAAGTGGGATGCAGTTAGGCTGGGTTCCCAAGGAACCAAGGGTCTCCGCAGGGGCAGGAGAGGTCTGTAGACAGCTGGGGATAGGGACCTGAGAGGGAGAGAAAGGGTAGAGGGTCCTCAGTCCCCCTCAGCCTCCCCCTTCCTCCAACTTCCCTTAGGATCCCTGCTCCAGCCCCCTCAGTCTCCTCCCTCCCCCATCTCACCGCAGGGGTGAGGGCAGGGGTCTGGGGCAGCACCCAGGTTCCATCACTCTGGCTTCCTCGAGCCTGTTCAAGCTTCCGCCGCTGCCGCCACTGGTATAGAATGTCATCCTCTGGCCTCAGGGGTGCCAGGGAGGAGACTGGGGATGGAGTAGGGATGGGGGCAGGTGCTGGGGTTGCTGTGGAGTAAGTAGAGGGAAGAGGGGTAAGGCAGGGCCTGGGGGGGATGAGCAAGGACAGCCTAGCACACACCCATCAACTGTACCAGAAGATTATTCAGACAGGCTCTCCAGATAATGTCCCAACTCCCCTGCAGATTGGGAAGTGGGGAAAGGGGCAGAATCAGAGAAGAGGGCCCTCATGGGCTTCTCAACCTGTCATCATTCAATTCTTCATTCATCAACAAATATTTATTGAGCTCTTACTATTTGCCAGGCACTGTTCTGGACATGGTGGTTACAGCAGTGACCAAGGCGGATCCTCCAGAATCTGCCCACTTCTCCCCACTTTACTTCCCTCACCTGCCAACCTCGAAGCAACTTCCTCCCTGGTTTCCCTTCTTCCTATCCTCCCAAACTGTCCCCACCCACAGCCAGAGGGAGCCTGTGAACACCTGAGTCAGATCAGGGTCCTCCTGGGTTAGAATCTTCCCCGGGCTGCACCTCTCTCCTGGTAAAAAGCAAAAGTCTTTGCATTTGTGGTTTCCTGTGCCTGGAAGGCTCTTCGTTCATGTAACCACAGGGTTCACTCCAAGTCTTTCCAATATTTTCCCAGGTATCACCTTCTTAGTGACGCCTTCCCTGGCTACCCTATTCAAAACTGCAACAACCCCAGCCCTACCACTCTCCATCCTCTTTCCTGTTCCATTTTTCTCCTTAGCACTTATTACCTTCTAACTAAATATCTAAATATCGTACTTCTCTGCTTATTTATTGTTCATCTCTCCCTCCACAATGCCAGCTACACAAGGGCAGCAATTTTTGTCTATCTGGCCATTATCATATCCTCAGTGTCAAGAACAGGACCTAGTGTCAGTATTTGTGGCATAAATGCAAAATGAACTGTTTATTGTGTTCCATCCCAGTGCCCAACCCTGTGCTGGGAATACAGCAGTGACTAAAGGCAGGGCCACTGGCTGTCCACAGTCCTGTGGGGCAAAGAGACACCATTCCCTATCAACCAGAGCATCATTTTGTCAGTTATGATTAGTATGGCTACCATTATCTCTCGGAAGCCCCACCTACTAATGCTGCACAGAGAAGGGTGGGGGGTGCATCATGTGGGACCTCTTCTTCTCTCCCTTCTATATACTGTGATTCTACTTCCAGACCTGGCCACTCCCCTCTACTCTGCTCCTCAGGCTGTGGCCCAACCCAAACTACCAGAGTCTGTCTCTCACTAGATGTTGATAGCAGCCATAGGGAGCCAATAAAGATCCTGTGCACTCCTTGCTCAGAACTCTCCCGTGGCTCCCCGGTAGATTATGACCAAATGCCTCACATGCCTACATAGCCCATGGAATCCGACCCCTGCCAATCTCTTCCACCTTATCCCACACTACTCTTACTCCTGGCTCTTGCCTTTCCTAGTTCATTGTCTGCATCGTGTTCCCTCCGACCTCAGGTCCTTTGTGCAGGCTAGAGGGCTATTGTCCCCACCTGCATCATTCAGGTCTCCACTTAGATAGCACCTCTTCCAGGAAGGCCTTCTCTGACATCCCAGCATCGCAATTCTCTCCTGCATGGCCCTCATTTCTGCTTATATTTCACATTTGTTTGTGGAGTTATGTAGCTATTCTCTGCCCCACACTCACTATCCTGTGAGGACCATGAAGGTGGGACCATGTATGGTTGGTTCACTAAGGAATCCCCAATCCCGCTCACAGGCTTCATACACAACAGATATTCAATGTTTGTTATGTGAAATAATGAATACATTTAATCTGCAAAACAACTCATGAAGTAGGTAGTAGTTTTATCCCCATTTTACAGATGAGGAAACTGAGGCTCAAGGAGGAGAAGTGAATAAAAAGAGAAGGAGCAAAGAATCAGACAGGCGAGTGCTTGGGCAGGATCACACAACATGCACAAACACCACTCTGTTCCCTCTGCTTGCCTGTCCCCACTCACGGGAGTCCTGTGAGACATGGAGAGCATCTGTCCTGTGCACCATTGCATCCTAGGACCTGGGCACAGAGTAACGGTAAGAATGATGACCGTAACAGTAACCCATATCCTTAATCCAATCTCTGAACTCTTGGGGGCAGAAATTTGCGAGTTCAACAGTTTGCATGTTTTAGCAAAGTTACATGGTATATACAGTGTTGACAGGGGTCTGGATCAGTACACCAGACTCAAACACATTGGTATTTAGTTGAACAATATGAAATTGCCATTATTCAACCATTTTTCACTTACAGACAAAAATTTCATATGGTTCAATGTTATATATCCATAGAAAGAAGAACGAATATTTACTCCCTGACTTCAGACTATACTACAAAGCTACAGTAATCAAAACAGAACAGTACTGGCACAAAAACAGACAAGTAGATAAATGGAATAGAACAGAGAGCCCAGAAATAAATCCACACACTTATGGTCAATTAATCTACAACAAAGGAAGCAAGAACATACAATGGGGAAAAGACAGTTTCTTCAATAAGTGGTGCTGGGAAAACTGGACAGCTACATGTAAAAGAATGAGATTAGAATATATCCTCCCACTTCATACAAAAAGAAACTCAAAATGGATTAAAGACCTAAACGTAAAACCTGAAGCCATAAAACTCCTACAAGAAAACACAGGCATAGAACACTCTTTGACACAAATCATAGCAATATTTTTGTAGATCTGTCTCCTAACGCAAAGGAAACAAAAGCAAAAATAAATGAATGGGACCTAATTAAACTTAAAAGCTTTTGTACAGCAAAGGAAACCATCAACAAAGCAAAAAGACAACCTACTGAATGGGAGAAAATATTTGCAAACAGTATGACTGACAAGGGATTAATGACCAAAATATATTAACAGCTTATACAACTCAACATCAAAAAACAAACAACCTGATTAAAAGATGGGCAGAAGACCAGAATAGACATTTTTCCAAAGAAGACATACAGAAGGCCAAGAGGCACATTCAAAGATGCTCAACAATGCTACTCATCAGAGAAATGGAAATCAAAATCACAATGAGATATCACCTCATACCTGTCAGAATGGCTATCATCGAAAAGACCACAAATAACAAATGTTGGTGAAGATGTGGAGAAAAGGGAACCCCTGTACACTGTTTATGGGAATGTAAACTGGTGCAGCCACTGTGGAAAACAATATAATGGTTCCTCAAAAAACTAAAAATAGAACTACCATATGATCCAGCAATTCTACTCCTGGGTCTATATCTGAAGAAAATGAAAACAGTAATTCAAAAAGATACATGCACCCCAATGTTCATAGCAGCATTATTTACAATAGCCAACATATGGAAGCAACCTAAGTAAGTGTCCATCAACAGACAAATGGATAAAGAAGATGTGGTGTATATATACAATGGAATCCTACTCATCCATTAAAAAGAATGAAATTCTACCATTTGCAACAACATGGATGGACCTAGAAGGTATTATGCTTAGTTAAATAAGTCAGACAGTGAAAGGTGAATACCATACATTATCACTTACATGTAGAACTGAAAGAATAAAATAAACGAATGAATAGAACAAAACAGAAACTGACTCACAGATATAGGGAACAAACTAGTGGTTACCAGTAGGGAGAGGGAAGCAGAGGAGGGGCAGGATAGGGACAGGGGCTAAGAGGTACAAACTACTATGTATAAAATAAAAAGCTACAAAGAAATATTGTGGAGCACAGGGAATATAGCCAATATTTTATAATAACTTTAAATGGAGTATAATCTGTAAAAATTTTGAATTACTATGTTGTACACCTGAAACTAATATAATATTGTAAATCAACTATACCTCAATAAAATAAGATAGATATATGAATATTCTTCATACTGTTTACATCAAATTTTGCTGGCAAATCAGCTGTGGTGCCAAATTTGCAAAAAGCCTTCTGATTTTGGGGCTTCGTGTTCAGAACTGCAGACAGGACGCAGAGAGAGAACATGCATACTCCTGATAGCTACTGTTAACAGAGCCGTGCTAGGTTTTCCATGTATTCACCAACTCATTTAATCCTCACAACACCCATGGCAGAGGAGTACAATTATTTCCCCTGTTTTACAGCTGGGGAAACAAGGCCCAGAGAGGCCCAAGGTCACAGAGCTGGTAAGTCGAAAGGCTGGGATTTGCACCCAGACTGCCCTCATCCTTGCCTCCCAGAACCTACCTTGTGCCTTGGGGTCAGAGCCCTTGCTGGAGTCAGGAGTGAAGGTCATGGAGAAGGGAGAGAGGCCATCAGAGCCGACGGGGAATGAGGAGATGCCGGCATCGCCGGGGCTGGGGGAGGAGGAGGAAGAGATGGAGGCCTTGCTGTAGGGAGAGGCAGAAGTGAGTCAACGGGGGTCTCAGAGGCAGTAGCCCGAGCCTGGAGGGGTAGGAGTGGGGAGGATGATGGGGGTGGGGGAGGCACCTGCATTTGAGCAGCCTGGCAGCTCTGCTTTGCAGGCTCAGTGTCTCCAAGTCCAGCAGGGATGAGTTCCACGTGTTGAGGCTCTGTGAGGTGACAGGGGTCAGAGGCCAGTCCCCATCCCAAAGGCTACTGGGAAAGGGGCTCGGGACAGAGGGCCTGGATGCAGGTCTACATTCCACCTGGTGCCCTCACATGCTGGCTTAGAATCTGCTCTTCTTCCTCAGGAAAGAGAGACCAGGTTTTCCTCTGTGGATCCATATCCCTCAGTGCAGTCATTGTTATAGAAGGGTTGACCCTGCCTTCTTGATCAGGCCTGGCTAGTCATAATGTTCTGTCCTCTGGTTCACAGTGATTGGCTCAAAGATGAGTGAATGAGAGTAAGCCCTGGGGTTTAGGATGGAGCTATTGGAAAAGCCTTCTCTTTCCACTGGAGTGATCAAGTACATTAGAAGCCTAGAGTTAACGGGGCCATCTTAGCTTTTTTTTTTTTTTTTTTTTTTTGGG
Source organism: Lipotes vexillifer (assembly GCF_000442215.2). Classification (NCBI taxonomy): domain Eukaryota; kingdom Metazoa; phylum Chordata; class Mammalia; order Artiodactyla; family Lipotidae; genus Lipotes; species Lipotes vexillifer. Next base: position 5,912,421 of record NW_006798798.1, on the reverse strand, counting down.
GGACCGCGGGCCTCTCACTGCCGTGGCCTCTCCCATTGCGGAGCACAGGCCCCAGCCGCTCCGCGGCATGTGGGATCTTCCCGGACCGGGGCACGAACCCGTGTCCCCTGCATCGGCAGGCGGATTCTCAACGGCTGCGCCACCAGGGAAGCCCCACCTTAGCTATTTTGAGGGGAAAGCCTACCTGAGGTTGAGCCAAACAAAGAGGAACAGAGAGCCATGAGAGTCAAGTTCCTCCCAGTATGGTTCAAACACCTGGATTCAGCTATGCCTGAAAGCAGCTACCTTTGGATTTCTTGATTGCATTAGCCAGCAAGACCTTCCTCTTTTGTTTATACTTCCTTGAATTGGGGGTTGACTCTAACTCTATCCCAGGGCTGGTGCTGCCAGTTCAGGCATGTAGGGGAAGGAGTGGATGGGGATGTCACCTGCTTTATTTCCTGAAGCGGGGCCATAGTCTGTGATGCACTGACCACCTTGGCACGAGTCGGGACTGCTGTGTTGGGTCTTCCTTCTGGTTCATTGGCTCCTGTTGAGAAGCTCCAATTGATTTAGGGGGGGCCAGGAGGAGTGGCTGCTGGGGGTATAGCTCAGGAGAGGTTATAGGCCAGGAGTAGATGAGACTGAAGCAGGTACCTGCTGCAAGTTGTCTGCTGGGGTCTGGTGATTCAGGCCACAGCCACCAAAAGTCAGCTGCGGTTGGGCCTGCAGACTCGCGTTCCTCTCGGCTTGTGGGCTGAGCCTGTCGGAACCGGTTTATGTACCTGTGAGCATCAGAGAATTGCAAGGTGGGTGGGATGAGGAGAGCCTAATATTTAATAATAACAATAATAATCACAATAGCCAATGTTTACCTAGCTCCATAGCAGCACTTGGGAGTTGTCCCTCAACATCAGTTCTCCTTTCTTATAGAGCAATGCAATTTTGTTTTGTTTTGTTTTGTTTTGTTTGCCAGGCTGTGCGGCATCTGGGATCTTAGTTCCCCAACCAGGGATTGAACCTGTGGCCCCTGCATTGGGAGTGCGGAGTCTTAACCACTGGACCGCCAGGGAAGTTCCCCAGTAATGCAGTATTATATAAGATGATATAATCCGGGGCACATAGCCACTCTTCTATAAATACATTTACCAGGTGCCCTTGTAGCTTTATGGCCATGTAACTCTGTTCTTGACCAACAGGTACGAGGAGATGTGATTCTGGAAAGTGGATGTGGCTGGGAGCCATTATGGGCCATGAAGGAAAGGGTAACAGCCTAGGGAAGTGAGAGCGACAAGACAGAAGGAAACTGTGTCTCTGAGACCTCAATTAGGGGCTGCCATATCAGGCCTGGTTGCTTCTGTCTGGACCATTAGGTGAGGAAGAAATAAGTGCTCTCTTGTTTAAGCCACAATTAATTTGGGACTCTATGTTACAGCAGCTGAACTTGGATCCTACAAATCCAAGTGCTCACTATGTGACAGGCATTGTTATAGATGCTGCACAGACAGTAACTCATTGAAAATTTAAAACAGCCCTAGAGCATACATGCTATTAATATTCCCAATTTACAGATGAGGAAACTGAGGCCAGGATCATATACAGAGTTGGTGACAAAGCTTGGATTTGAACCTCGCTCCAGATCTCTTGCTAACATGCATGAAGTGTGGTCCTAAAAGTGCAGATCTGGCTGTGATATTATGGGATGTCTGCCCCCTCCCACTGATCCAAACCCTTCTTTTCCCCCAGGGCTACTGCTACTTACTTGGCCACCACAGAGTCCCCACTGTCAGTCACAGTGAGTGGTGGAGAGGCTCCCATCTGTCCCTCAGTGGTGCTGGGTGGGGAAGGCGTCCTTGAGCTGGATGGCCAGGACTCCTCAAACAGCTCAGGGGATTTGGGACCTGTGGCCAGAGCCCTGGAAGCTTCTGGGAGCCTGGATCTCTGGGACCTGGATGAGCTCAGGGTCTAAGATAGGGGAAGCGAGGAGAAGAAAAAGTGAGGCCGAGGGGTTATCCCTGTAGGGTAACGAAGACACATACAAAGTCTCAGTCCGGAGGGGAGGAAACATCCCACGATTGCAACAACTCAAAGTGATTGGGGCTGTGATGAGGGATTTAGGTGGTAGAGGACAGGATAAGGGTAGGGCCATAGGGAAAAGAGGAGGGACTGTCTTTTGATCTCTCACCCCCATCTCTCATCATGTCTTCCTTCCCTCTAGTCGTCACTCCCTTGCTACTGGGCTGCGACACAGCACTCTCTGTTGGCTGTCCTCACCTTGGGGTGCCAGGTCAGAAGTGGCTTCGACCCAGGGGGCCGTCCCCCAAAGTACTGTCTTGGGTGGAGAAAACTGGCAAGCTGCAAGGGGAGAGGGGGGTTGGCAGGCAAAGCATGGTCACTGCAGCCCTGCTGGGAGGCTGTATGTGGGTGGGGTGAATGGGAGAATGGTAAGAGGGCAGAACCACACTACGATTCCCATGGATTCCTGGAAGAGATGGACTATAATTCCCTTGAAGCACCACTGCACACTCAAGATAATGATACTGGTGGCACGATTCCCACCAGCCCTTGGAGCAGTCTCAAAAGAGAAGAACCCAGGAACTGTTGGTTGGTGGTTCTTAACCGTGGATCCAGTCCAGGAGGAATCTTTTAAAACTACTGATGCGTGATCCTCACCGCAGACCAAAAGAATCAGAATATCAGGAAGGGGGCTGGGCATCTACGTACATCTTCTTCGCAGTGTCCCAGGTGATTCTGAAGTGGAGCTCACGTTAAGGGCTAAACCTTATCACTGTACATTTCCCATAAGTCCTTGGGACACTATCTGAGGAGAAAGGGGTAGATGGGCTACAGTCCCTATAGTCACTGGGCTCCGCCTAAGCAAGAAAGGTCAAAAATAACACCCATGGGAGTCTGGGGACAAATTCTAAATTAAGAATCTTAATTCCCAAGATGCCCCTGAGAATTGCGAGGTTAGAGGGAAAAAAAAAAAAAAAAAAAAAGCCCTCGGGGCCACTTAGCGGAACGTAAGACGCTATGGAACCCCCGAGATGGTGAAGTCCAAGGCGGGAGCCGCTTAAGGCTGTGGAGCATCTTGGGAGTTGTAGTTCCAGTGCCGTTGAGAACGAGAGACTCCGCACCCTAGAAAACCTGGTCCTAGGCTGCGTTGCTCTCACCCTTGGTCCTCCCCAGGCCCATTGTGATCCCCGGAAGAGGGATCGGTCTCACCTGCGGTCCATCCCGCAGCTACCTCGCCGATTCCGCCTGCTCTGCTCGGTCACCGGACTCACTCTGAGCGCATCTTTGTCGCTTAGCAATGCCCTATCAGCCCCGCCCCTCTCTGGGACTGCAGGCGCGGGAAGAGAGCGGCCTCCAAGGCGACGAATGATAGGAAAATAAAAGTAATTGGACGGTGGCCAAAGGGAGGTGTCTCACAATTGGTTGGCTATAACGTGAATGAGAGAGCATGTTTAATTGGAGAACCGTAGCGAGCTGCAGTAATTGGCAAGTCCGTGGACCAATGGAAAGAAGCTGAGACTGGGCTCGCGGTTAGGAGGGGTTCCAATGCACTCTTGCTTTCCTGTACTCGTGTATTCTGGCCGCTCCCCTTCTTGCTGCGTAAATCTCATCCAGATTTCAGTCTAACTACGGCTTTTCCCGTTGCAGGGGCAATAAGGGCGTCTATGCCCTCTCTAACCGCCGTCCCTCCATCAGTCCAGCAGCCTACCAGTCCCACCCGGTCATCTAAGCATTTCCGTCTTGCTCCAGGAGCAGCTGGTTGCGCCAGATGCCAGGCCTGGGCTCCTGGCCGAGGTGGCTGGATCAAAATGAGCTATTTTGGGCCCCGGCGCGCTGCCCCAGGGGGGCCAGCCTGGACTGTTCTTGCCCGCACCCCCTGGCCGCTGCTCACCTGGCAGACCCCGCTGCCCTGTGCACCCGAGGCTGAGTCAGATGCACAGAATTAGGCCCGGCTTGCAGGGAGGCTGGGACCAGGGCCCTGCTGAGATGGGAATAGGGTCTGTTCAGTGTCCTCCTGACAGCCTGGCCCAGCTACCGCATTCCCGGTACCCAGGAATCTGCTCCTAAGACCGCCATCTGCGTTATCCTCAGAGCGCCTTTGGGGCGGGGGTGGATTAAAGGGACTGGGAATTCTTTGGTGGGTTTCTCAGGCCGTGGATCTCAAACGCCACGCTTGCACCCCACTCTGGCAAGGCTCCGCCTCCTCAGCTTTAATTTTCCTTTCGGAAAATTGGGGAATGATATCTCCCTGGCATTCAGCAGGCGCTTAATAAATGGCCAAGTCATTGTTGGGCTGTCTAAATAAGGCTCTATTAATGGCCGGCTCTGGCCGCAGTCCCAACGTCCCCGGGCGGCCCGCCGAGGGGCGGACACAGAGCGTACTATAAAGCAGCGGCGGCACCCGCTGGGGCACTGCGGAGACTAGGACGGCGGCGGCAGCGGCGGCGGAGCACGATGGAGATCCCGGTGCCTGTGCAGCCGTCTTGGTTGCGCCGCGCCTCGGCCCCGTTGCCCGGGCTTTCGGCACCCGGGCGCCTCTTCGACCAGCGCTTCGGCGAGGGGCTGCTGGAGGCCGAACTGGCTGCGCTCTGCCCCGCCGCGCTGGCCCCCTACTACTTGCGCGCACCCAGCGTGGCGCTGCCTACCGCCCAGGTGCCAGGCCTGGGGGAGGGGCGGTAACCCGTCTACTTCCAAGGCTGGGGTCCCCGGTCACCCTGAGGGGGGTGAAGGAATGTCCCTTGACTTTGAGCGGGCCAGAGAGTCCGGCCCCTCAGAGGGGCTTCCGGAGTTCCCTGAGTATGGATTCTCGGAGGTCAGGTTACTGAAAGGGGTGGGAGGTCCCCGTCAGTCTGAGGAGGGTCTCAGCTTCGAGAGGGAGTGTAAGGGCCGGGTCAGTAATTGGGTGGGGGCGGTCACTCTGAGGGAAGTCTTGGTGATTCTGAAGGAGGCTGGGGACCCAGGGAATCTGGGAAAAAGGGGGAGCCCAGTCATTCTGAAGGGCGTGGGGCTCCCAGTGCCTCCCGAGGGGGAGGGAATAGTTTGTTATTCTTGAGGAAGAGAGTTTGAGACTGTGGTGACTGTATGTCTCCTGGAGAGGTAGAGGGGAGGGAGGGTCCTGTGACTTGAGAAAGGGGGGTCTGGCCACTCAGAAGTGGGGGAGGAGTACTGGTAACTACTGAGGGCGCAAGCAATCCCGTGACTCGAGTGGGAGGGTAGAAAGGGGAGACTGGGGGAGGAGGCATCTTGACGATTTCTGGCGGGGGTGGCGCAGTAAGGGCCCCTGGGGCTCTGAGGGGAAGGGGGCTGAGCAGTGTTCAGAAGGACACGCTGACTACGGCGTTGCTGACACTGGGGGAGAGGGCAGGCCTTACCCCGTGAGGACGGAGGTCCCTGACCTTGTAGGGTAAGGGGGCCTCATCACTCTGGATGAGAGGGGAATCCCAGTGGCTACAAGGGGAGGGATGATCCCAGTTATTCTGGGCGAAGAGGTCCTCGGTGGCTACGTGTAGGAAAGGGGACGCCCCAGTTCCAGAGGCCAGGAACAGCTGCAGCACCGGAACCAACGGAGAACCAAGGGGAGGGGCCTTTCTGGGTCCCCGGAGCCTCGCCCCGCCCGATGACTATCGGGCTGTGCGCAGGTATCGACCGACCCCGGGCATTTCTCGGTGCTGCTGGATGTGAAGCACTTCTCACCGGAGGAAATCGCCGTCAAGGTGGTTGGCGACCACGTGGAGGTGCACGCGCGCCACGAGGAGCGCCCGGTGAGCCCGCCGGCGGGGGCGGGGCCAGAACGAGTACGCGGGAT
>NW_006798798.1:5902046-5906483 GCF_000442215.2 Lipotes vexillifer | reverse complement strand
TTCCCCTCCAGGATGAGCACGGATACATCGCGCGCGAGTTTCACCGCCGCTACCGCTTGCCGCCTGGCGTGGACCCTGCGGCCGTGACGTCTGCGCTGTCCCCTGAGGGCGTCCTTTCCATCCAGGCTGCACCTGCTCCGGCCCAGGCTCCACTGCCGTCGCCGCCAGCAGCTGCCGCCAAGTAGGAGCCAGGGCACGCTTGAACCCTGGGAGCCGCCTGAGGCCCCTCCACCGCACTTTTAAAGCCGACCTGACTCCGCCCAGCCAGATATCCAGAGCGCGCTAAGACTACCCGCCCACCCAATCTGGGATCTGCCTTGAACCTTCCAACCTAGACCTTTCCACTGACACTCCCTCTCTCACACACTCTCCTGTTTTCAAACCTCCCAACACCTCTCTGGCTTCCACACCCTACAAGCACAGTCCCTCAGCCTACCGTCTCCCATCCCCACTGACCCCGCTTGGCATAGAACCCCACTCCAAACTCCCTATTTCCTTCTGACTTTTCTAGGAAAACATCTCCACACCCCGTTTCAATCCCCCCCACCCAAGATTATGGTGTAGACAGACCTGCCCCCACCCTAGGCCTAGGCCAGTCAAGCATAAGCCCCCGCTTCCCCTCAAATGTCCCAGACTCTGCACAGACCTCCCACCCTGGACCTTCCTGGCCTGGTCCCCAAGACTCTGGGTCCTTCCCCTCATTCCAACCAGATACTCCACTTCTCCTCACTCTCTCCCCCCAACCCATCTTCTAACTTGAAACCTCAGCCAGCCACCCCCGCTCTTGAACCCCTTTTCTGACCCCCACCCTTGTACACCTATTCTAGGCCAACCAGGACCCTCAACCTCACACTGTACAGATACCCACCCCATCTCCTCAGACTCTGCACAGATGTCCTAGGCCCCTACGCCCAGCTCTAACCAGAACCCCCCAGTCACTGTCTTGACCCCCAAGTCTCCAACCACATATCCACCTTCCACACCCCTCCCCTTATTCTCCAAGACCCAACCAAGCAGCCACTTTCCTTGATTGCCCACAATCTTTCTCTCGCCTCAAAGTCCCTGATGCCCCGTCTCCTCACTCCCCCAATAAATGTGCTAGAACTGTGCCAACTGCTTTATGTCTGATCCGGGAAGGATGCGCTGGAGAAAGCGGAGGCCAGTGTGGAGGAGAGGAATGTTTATTGGGGTGGGGGTGCGGACAGGGGAACGTCACTGTCGCTCGTACATCTCCCGTAGGATCTTCATGCTTTCTGAGTAACGAAGCTGGTTCCGATGGGATGCCTCCTTCCACCTGCAGTTGGGGTCGGGGGAAGGCAGAGGGAGGACTCAGCAGTTGGAGCACAGGCCACAGGGAACAAGCAGTTGGGGGATGCTCACCTCTGGCGGATGCGTTTCCAGCGCTGCATGTTTCGGTAGATGAGTGTGGAGGGTGAGGGCTCAGGCTCAGAGGGCTGCATGGACAGAGAGGCCAGGCTGGGTGGCCACACCCGAGCCCCACAACTCCTGCCCCATTGCCCCAGGCCGGCCTTGCACACCCACCTCATCATCAGGGGTACCCTGGGTCTCAGGCTGCAGTGGGGTTGGAATTCGGGATCTACAGGCATCTCCGGGTGGTCCGGGAGCTGTGGGTGGAGGCAGCTTATACACATCACGACTCTTGCTGTTGGTGACCTCTGAACCCTGAGGATACAGGACCCCACACCAAGCCCAAGAGAGTCAGAGAAGAGGGCCAGGGGCACACATTTCACACGTCCTTCCTTTCCCAGTGACAAAAGACATGAGGGTCTCACCAGGGACCTGTACTTAGGAGTCATGTCTGTCTGCTCCAAGGATCCCTGTTTTCTCCTATCCAACCCAGGGATCCCCTCAATTACTCCTGCCCAGCACACAGACCTCCATCTATGGAGACTTCCATTCACAGCCCAAGGGGTCCCCATCTGCTCCCCTAGGCCAGGTGGCTACACCTGTTTGCACTAAGAACCCCTGCCCAGTCCCCCAGCCCTTGGGAACCCCTGATCTTGGAGGTCACATCTATTTGCCCAGAAGAACCCTGTCCCCTCTCCCTCCCAGACCAGATAGCCACGTCTGTCTGCTCTGGGGCACTCCAACCGTTCCCCTGGCCTAAGGGTTCCTATCTGTGTGCCTCACCGGATCCAGGAGTTACCTGAGAGACACAGAGACCTGTGCTTGTCTATCCCATCAGCTTGGGGGGAAGGTACCTTGTGACTGTCTACCCACTGTCCTCCCTGGCTGCTGGGCGGGGGCCCACCACCCATCCCACCTCCTCATCCTCAGGCAGTGGGGGCAGCGGTGAACTGGGTGAGCGTTCACGCTCGCGCACTGTGGGGCTGTTGCGCATCCAGGCTCGGCAGATCGGGTACAGCGGTGTGTTCTCACTGAACTGAGCCAAGTCCACGCTCCGGTCAAACAGCTTGATCACGTATGAGTCTAGGGTGGTGAGAGTGGGAGGGGTATGAATATCGTCACGTAGACCGCCATCACTGCCTGCCCTCCAGGGCCACCGACTACTCACTGGATCGCTGTGGCCCTCCCTCGGCCAGCCCCTCATCCATCTCCCTCCTCTTCTTCCTCCGCTGATGGGGGAATCGGGCAGATGGCCTGTGTGGGGAGGGAGAATTTCAGGACCGGGGTGGGGACTGAGGACCTCTCATCAGCTGGCTGGGGCCCCTGCCACCTTACCGTTTGCCGCTGGCCGTGATGGAGCAATCCCTGTGGGGAGAGACAGGGCGTCAGCAGGCTTACCCTTGAACAAATGCCTGCTCAAAAGCCCCCAAAGGGCACCCTTGGGGTACTGTGATCAAGCTCATATAGACGCCACCAACTCCTTGGCCTTGTGTTCCCCCCACACCGGGCCCGAGGTGGCATCATCAGGGCACCTAAGCTTCTGCTGCCCCAGGGCCTTTGTACATGGAGAGTGGTTAGGAGTGTGGTGGAGAAAGCATGGGGCAGGGTGGTCAGGGCTTGGATGAGGAAAGAAGTTATCTACCACAAACCCTCAAACACAGATCTCATCAATAAAACTTACTTGTTGTGGGTGTCTGAGGGGGTCTTCCCAGCTTCCTCATCCAGACGCTCCCTGGTAGCAGAGGAGAACTGTAGGCTCAGGGTTCCAAGGGCCCAGGGTGGGAAGGCACCCAGTGGCCTCGTCCATTGGGCCCCTTCCTCCCTAAGCCAGCCTCTGGGGTCCCACCCAGGGCCCCCGACTCCCTCTGACCCCATATGCTGGGCCAGGTCCCAACCTGTCCATGTGACTCTTCTCCAGCAGACACTGCAGAACAGCATCCAGTTGGTTCCGGGCCTTTGCCATCTCCAACTCTGGGGAAGAGGGTACCGAGCAGGAGTCACTTCCCAGGCCCACAGCAGGTGGGCAGCCACTGGGCCAGGGAAGGGCATGTGTATCCAATCCTTCGGTCGGGCCCAGGCATGCTGGGAGGGTACAGTGGGCAGAGACTACTGAAATGATGAGCAAGAGCTCTGGCTTCCAGGGCTGACCCACATGCTCATGTGTGACCTAAGGTGAATCACCTTACCTCACTGAGCCTGTTTCCTCATCTCGAAAATGGGTCTCCGAATGATATCTACCTGCTAGGACTGTTTTGAGGTTTAAACAAACCTATGTTGTATATGAATCTCTTAGCAGGATGCAATAATAATGAGTAACATATATAGAGTGCTTATTATGTGCCAAGCACTGTTCCAAGCACATCACACATATTAACCCATTGAGTTTTCACAATAACCCTGGCAGGTAAATATGATGTTTATCCCCATTTTAGAAATGATGAAACTGATGCACAGAGATGTTAGTCTACTTGCCCCAAGTCACACAGCTAGGAAATCGCAAGGCTGAGGATTTGCACCCAGGTCATCTGGCTCCACAGCTGAAGTTATAAGGCACGGACTCAAACTGGGTGCAGGATCCAGCCACCAGATGTGCTTTGTTTGGCTGAGGTAGTTGTGTTATTTTAAATCTGAGTTAAATCTGAATAAGATGACATTTAATAATTGGGAGATTTCATCTCAAATACCCATTTTTGGCTTTTTTTTCCCCCAGGAAATGAGATCTGGGCCCACCTTCCTGCATGCCACAGCCCCTGCCTGGCCCTGTCAGCCTGTGTGTTTGCCTCTCTTCATCACGGAACATAAGTAGGTGATGATGTTATAAATATTCTCCTCTTACTCTTGTGGGGTGTTCGCTCTTCTCTTCCAACTAGTAGGAGCTCTGACCCAGCACTCAGAGCCTGGAAGGACACTTGGGGACATGCTTTGCCAGCCCTGAGACTTCCTGAAGAGACCAGGAGACATGACTCAGAGGAGCGACAGGGTGGGGATGCAGGGCTGGGGGCAGCTGAGATTCTAGCAAAGAGCCTTGGTCAGGAGCCAAGGTATGGATCATGCCCACCTCTCTTTTCC
>NW_006798798.1:5892703-5901301 GCF_000442215.2 Lipotes vexillifer | reverse complement strand
TTCCCTAGTCCTTGTTTCTCTCCTGACCCTGGACACTTTCCCCTTGACATCCCCCAGGCTCCTGCCACCTACTGGGTCCCACACTGGCCTCAGTGTCTCTCTATACTTATCCCTTTTCCTAGACCCCCTTCTCAGGGGTATCCACACTGTCACCCCATCCCTCCCTGGGCCTCAACAAGGTCACTTCTCTCCCTCCCCCGCCCACCCCATGACCTGTCCACTTGGTCCCCTGACCTCAGTCTCCCCTTCTAATGAACCCTCCACAAGGTGGCCAGGGGAATCTTCCTAAACCCAAACCTGACCCTGATCCTTCCCTGCTTAGAACCCTCCACGACTCTGCAGTGCCCCCCTGGGGCAGAGTCTGAGTGTTTCAGCCTGGTGTTCACAGGCCTCCATGACCCTGCCTGCTCCTTCCTCACCATCATTTTGTTGTGGTCAGGACCCCTTCACTTTTCCACCCACGATTTTTGGGGCATTTTTGGCATCTGGGGGGCCGTCTTGTAAAACTCCCTCCTTGGTTCAAAACCCTCCCTTGGCTCCCCATTTCCCTCAGAGCAAAAGCCAAAGACCTGCCCCCCTCCCGCCCCCGCCTTTGCTCTCATCTCCTCACACTTTCTAAGTCACTCGCTCTGCTCCAGCCACACTGACCTCCGTGCTGGCCCTTGAACACTCCGGACAAGGCTTTCACCTCTCTGCTGTTTCAAAGCTATTTCCTTTGTCAGATTTGCTGTTCCCTCACTTATCCTCATCGCTCTCTCCCTCACCTTGCCTCACTCCTGATCTCCCTACCTTCTCCTGTTTCGTTTTATTACCACTTATAGCATTTAAAATCTCACGTCATTTTAGTATTATTTTGTTGTCTGGATTCCATGCCTCTCCCACCACCCTTAACGTGCCAGTCCTGGGTTCCCATCAAGCTTGGCCCCAACCCAAAATGACTTCCTCTCTCTCAGATTCAGTTTCCCCACCTACCACATTTCCCACGTCCTAGGATTATTGGGATACAGTGACTACGAGGACTAAAAGCTTTCCTGTACTTCAGGTGCTCAGCAAATGCTGGACTCATGACCACTGCGAGAAACGGGGAAACGGAGAAAAGAGTCCTTCTTTGAGTCACACGGCTCGGGATCCCCATGTCTTACCGCACCCCACGACTGCCTGAGTCACCACCATTCAACCTCAAAGCTATCCTGAACACACACCGGGAGGGTATCAAGGTGGCAGGAATCGCTCGATGCCTGACAGCGATAGTCAGATGGGCTGCGGGGAGAAGTTGCGTAGTCCGTCTTATCGCGATAATGCTGTCTATAGGGACTCCCACCCCCTGATCAGTCCGGTGCTCCCCTACAGGCCCCGGACCTCGGGGTCCTCACCTGATTTCTCCACTTTCACCTTCACCGGGAACATGGTTGGGGTCTGGGGTCTGGCTAGCTGGGTCAGAGAAGCCCAAAAGAGCCTACGGTCACAAGTCAAGGCCAGAGGCAGACGGGGAGAAGTCAAAGGTAAGCTTCGTGTGTGGCCAGTCCTCCGCCCTGAGCAGCGTCCGGCCGCGACGGCCGCGGAAGCCGCCACCTCCTCCAGTTCCCCTTCTGTGGGCGGGCCCTTCGGCAGTCCCTTGTTTCCATTAGTCAATGTAACCGTCAATCTCGCACCCTGGCCAATTCACAGCTGACGCTGTCGGTTCCCAGCTCTAAGTCCCACCTTTCCGGGGGGGGGGTCCAGGTTTCCGGAAACAAACCAACGATATCCCAGGGCGCTTCCTGGGAGGTGTAGTTCTAGCTCCCGAGACTCAGACGAAGTAAGGGCGCCTGCGCCGCGCGAGGGAGGCTGGGAGACCAAGGATCAGAGCGTTGTGAGGCTGCTTGGCACTTATAGTATTAGAAGCTTTGAGCAACACAAATTTGGCTATTGAACAGGAGTTATTTAACCGTGGGAGTCTCTCTTGGTCCCTAAGAGGAAAACAGTTCTGGGGTTAGGCTGGGTTCCCTCTTAACTAAGCACTCACTAGGTGCCAGCTACCTGTTAAACTCTTTTCACGTGCAGCCTCATTCACTTAGCAAATATTAAGTACCTGAGCCAGGTACTCTCCTAGGTATTGGGGACACCGCGGTGAACAAAATGGACAAAAATCCTTGCCCTAATGAGCTTATATTTTAGAGGATGGAAGACGAACAATAAACAAGTAGAACATTTTAAATGAAATGTAAGAGGAGAAAGGATACAGCCTGAAAGAGACATACGGAGTGTGGTGGCCCGAGCGCGGGTTGGAAAAGAATTTCCAGACACAAGGCAGAATGTAAGGAAGATGGAGTTTATTAAAGAGAAGGGTCGCTGCAAGAACAGCGGGCCAACTTCCTGGTAGCCAGGGAAAGTCAACCCCCTGTGTGGGCTGGCAGCCAACTTTTATAGCCTCAAGAAAAAGAAAAATCCTGCGAGCAGGATGGCATTAGGTGATTGGTCGGGAAGCTACAAGGTTACTACATGGTGAATATTTTACCTAATATGGAATGGGGGGGGCTGTCCGGTTTAGATTAGGAGAGGCCATGGCAACAGTTGCTCTGGGGGCTCGGTTAATTCCAGAGTTTTTGTCCTGTGTCCTTGATGTAGCGTGTCCTTGATGTAGGGCTCCACAGGGGGTGCCAAGGTGGGGACTGAAATTTTAAATAGGAGGGTCAAGGAAACCTCTAATAAATCTCTTGAATACATGTCTTTTGCTGCAGACGACCTCCTTCAGAAAATGAGGAACTTCCATTTACCACATGTGCCTTGGCATAGATAAATTCTAGGGGGTAGCATTGTGATCCACACTTCTGATAAGAATAATGAGGGCGAGTGGGGAAGTAATGTTTTCAAATTCACATACTACCTGTACAGGATAGCAGTCCCTAGTAATGGAAGTATTATTCCTTCCTTGGTTCCAGATCTGTACAATAGGGTTCCCAAGCAAGAAAGTTCCTATTTTTGATGGGTTATGAGTAGTATACAGTGAACTAATGCGCATCATGTATGAAGCACTAAGCCTAGCACAAAGTAAGCAATCAATAAATGTTTCTGAATATTAATAATCATTTTAAGTTTCAATCTCCAAAAGATCCCAGGAAATCAATATTGAGAATTAGGGTCCTTTATTAGGGGATGTCAGCAGAGAACACAGGAGATAGGAACAAGTCTTAGGGGCTTGAGAGTGGGCTTGGAGTAGAGGAGCCCATCCTGGTCCTCAGGCCTGTGCAGAAGTTGTCAGGGGGTACCCAGGGGTATGGTGAAGGAGAGGTAGTCCCCAAGGGCGCCCCAACGTGGCCGGTAGATCTGGAAGATAGTGATCCAAGTGGTGAGTACAATCACCCAGAAGAGGAAGCCCACAGCTGAGCGCCAGACATCTGTAAGAGGGAACAGGAGGGGAAAGGTTGGCCACCGCCTGCTCTCTGGTCTCCCCGAGACCGGCCCTCTCTTCTCTTCCACAGAGTCCCAGAATTCTGAAACCTCCATTGTCCCTTCCCACCAAGGCTCCCAGAGTCCCCCTCCCCACACCCGATGGCCTCCCTTCATCTGTGCCCTGGACTCACAGCCTTTGATTTGGCTCTGTTCTGTGTATGCCGGGACAAGGAAGGCCTCTCGGAAGAACCAGAAGATGTTGACCAACCAGAGAAAAGGCAGGAAAGCAAACCCACCTAAAGAGAAGAAAATAAACTGGGACTTAAGGCAATGAGGATCTTCCCAACACCCACGTAGATGACCAATTTGGAAGGTCCTCTCCCATACCCAAATTCAAATGGAGATCTCTGCTATCAGGGATTCAAGAATCTTGACTCCTCCCCGGGATCCAGGAATCTGAGTCCTCAACCATCTTTTCGGCAGGACCAGGAGACCAGGCCCCCAACTCCCCTCCTCTCTTGGGACCCAGAAATTGAGGCCCCAGTCTCCTCCTTCCTCAGGACCCAGGCCCTTCCTCTCTTGGGACCCAGGAGTCGGCGTTCCCAGCCACTTCATCCTCTAGACCCAAGAACCCAGGACCGCAGACCCTCTTCCGCCAGGCGCTCTAGTCCCATCCCCTCTCTTCTCCGGGGACCCTAAGATATCAGCCCTTACCCAGGTAGTACTTCCGGCACAGGTTCAACTTCTCCTCGTTGGACACCCGCTCCAAGTTCATAGTTGCGCTGGGGCCGGGTCTTCCGAGGGTCTTCAGGGCAAGACCCAAGCCCTGACCCTAAGTGACAGATGCAAGGATCACAAACAACCACGCCCCTATTACGACAAAAGGGAGAGAAATTGAAGGGTGGGTTTTCTGAAAGAAGGGTACCCCCGCCCCCACCAGCAAGCTGACTGGGTTGAGACGCTCTTTCTATTTATTGGGGTACGGAGACGACCCCTTAACTCACCAGTGGAGTCTTACTTCCTCCTGTTTGGACCCCTTTGCCACTTTCAACTACGGACTTTTGCGCGAGATGCCGCAAGTATCTCTGGACCTTGTAGTCTTTTCGGTCAGGCGACGCTGCACGCATGCGCTTTCAGGAAACTCCAGTGGGTGAGTCCGTGGGGAGGGTGCGAGCCTCCATCACGCAAGCGCACTAGGGAGTTTCTGAGTGCCCGGAGGCCGCGAAGAACTACATTTCCCAATGCCCTTAAGCAACGGAAGTGACGTAATAGCCGACATAGTTGGAGGGTTCGGGTAAAAATGGCCGAATATTTAGCTTCGATATTCGGGACTGAGAAGGACAAGTGAGAACGGGCGCAGGGAGTGGCCCCTCGGGAGCCCAAGGACGAGGCACTTGGTTCCCTGGTGGCTGGGCGGCGTGGGGCGGTGTTTCTGGGGTGTCCGGCTCCCCGGCCCTCGGTTCACCTCTGTCTCTGCACCTCTTCCAGGGTTAACTGCTCTTTTTACTTTAAGATCGGGGCCTGCCGGCACGGGGACAGGTGCTCCCGGCTTCACAACAAACCGACTTTCAGCCAGGTGAGACCCGGCATGGAGCCTGGGGGGTTAACTTCCTGTCCATTTCCCTTCTGTTGTCCACCATCACGAGGTCCCGCCTTTTCCGGATTTCTAGGGCCCACCCTACCGCCCGGCGTTTTTCTTGTCGGAGCTCTGCAGGTTCCTCTCCCAACCTTCAGGCCCTTCTCCCAGGAACTTGGCCACGCCCCCGTACGTAAAGACCATACCCCTGGGCTGCCCCTCACTGCTAGGTACCCCCTCTTCTGGTTTTCTGAGGGACAGGCGTTGCTGATGCACTCAAGATGCTTATGCTTTTTCTCTGGTGCAAGGTCTCACGCCCAACCTTCATACCCAATCCCTTTGCATATAGCGCCGCCTTCTGAGCTCAGGCCCCGCCCCCTTTAAATTCTGTTCAGACCACAGTGCTGCTCAACCTGTACCGGAATCCACAGAACACCGCCCAAACCGCAGACGGATCGCACTGTGAGTGAGGGACCTGTCTTGGGGGCTGGGCGGACAGCTCCCAGCAGGCCACGCCCTGATTCCACCCTGCCCCCCTCCACCAGGTCACGTGAGCGACGTGGAGGTGCAAGAACACTATGATAACTTTTTCGAGGTGAGGGTTGGCAGGGGTGGGTTCAGTTTCCTGTGGGCCAGCAGCTCAGCTGAGTTCCTCGTGGTCTTCCACAGGAAGTGTTCACGGAACTGCAGGAGAAGTACGGGGAGATTGAAGAGATGAATGTGTGCGACAACCTGGGGGATCACCTCGTGGGCAATGTTTATGTCAAGGTGCCTGCTGTCTCCCCATTAGAGCCTAGAGGTGGAGGCATTTCAATGCCTAACGGCCACCGCTGAAGCCTCACAGCTTGAGGTCCATCACTAAATCCACTCCAGACCCTGAGCTGCTAGCCAGTCCCCTGATTTCTGAGTTTGATTGCTCACCCTGACCGACTTTCCCTCAGTTTCGGCGCGAGGAGGATGCAGAGCGGGCAGTGGCTGAACTCAATAACCGCTGGTTCAACGGGCAGGCTGTGCATGCCGAGCTGTCTCCCGTCACTGACTTCCGGGAATCGTGCTGTCGGCAGTATGAGATGGGGTATGGTAGTGCAGGGGTGGGATGGGCACCTGGAGTCCCAGACTTCTGTGTATGAGTTGAGGGGGCTGTCAGTGACAATGGCCTCATCCGTGCATCCATGCTTTACCCAGGGAATGTACCCGGGGTGGTTTCTGCAACTTCATGCACCTGCGACCTATCTCCCGCAACCTCCGGCGGCAGCTCTATGGGCGGGGACCCAGGCGCAGGTACCTCAGGACCAGCCTGCCAAGACTTCTCGTATCCTAAGGCCCCTGTATCCTGAGATGAATCTGATCCTGTGCCCCAATAAGTGTCTCAAGCCTTTTGTGCCCTAAGACTAGCCCTGAGCCCCATCTGAAGACCAGCACCTAAGTCCCAACCCCCAAACCAGCCTGAACCCCAAACCCAAGTCCATCCTGGATCTCCAATCCTGAGGTTAGCCCCTGTGCACCTATCCTGAGGCCACCCGCAGGAACTCTACTTACTTCATCAACTGCCATGCCTTATCCCAGAGCAGAGAGGCAGAACTGGGGGATCTGCACACCATTCCCATGGCTCTAACCCTCCTCTCTCCTGTCCCCAGGTCACCCCCAAGGCCCCATACTGGCCACCGTCCCCGAGAAAGAAATCGACGACGGTCCCCAGACCACCGGCATGGCCGTTTCTGAGATGCTGACCTCCTTGCCCTCCACCCCTGGCAGGCACATATGTTCCTGGCCAGGGCCGCTCCTCAAAGCCCCCTTAACTCCCTAGTGCCATCTTTTCCAGGCTCCGGGTCTCCATGATGTAATACCTTCAACACAGGGACCTTCTATCACCCCACCCCTAATAAAGTTCTGTATTGCGGGTTTAGAGCTGCGTTGTTAGCTTCAGCCTGGCTGTAGGCTGGTTTCCTTCCACCCCCACATCTGCTGATGAAAAGGGGAAGTAGGGCTGGGCTCTGGCCACAACCTCAGCCAAGAAACTTCCAACAACAGGTGGGAAAGCAGCATGCCCAGGGTCCTAGAAACCCCCAAGTGGGACTGGTTGGGTGGGGCTGTCTTTGTGCTGAAACTTCAGCACGTCCATCAGAGGATTCTCAAGGGGGAGATGCTTGGTTGTGGCAGGTCGGAGGATTCCCAGTCTGGAGGAGATTGGGGTTAGGAGCTAAGGTAAGATTGCTGGGAGTTGGGTGGGAGTCTCCAGTGGGTGATGGCTGGGTCCTCCATGCCCACTGCCCTGAGATGGGAATAGGTAGTACCTAATACTTAAGCTTACACTATGCCAGGTGCCAGGTGTTCTAAATGCTTTGCTTCCAGTAATGGTTTTACTTCTCCACAATAACCTTCTAAGACAGGTACTATTATACCATTTTACAGATGGGGAAAGAGGGGGCAAGAAGATGGCAGAGATGGGATATAAATCCACGCAGTCCGGCTCCAGAGTCCTAGCTGCAGCCATCTTGAGGCCTTGTGGCCGCTCTGTTAACAGGCCAGGAGCTGGTCTGGGGCTGGAGAGTAGATTCCTGGCTTCCAAAGGGGACTGCGGATCCTATGCCCCCACATCCACTGCTTCCTTCTTCTGCCCCGGTTTCCTGGCAAGTGCAGCAGAGGTGCTGTGGCAGGAAGTCCTGTGGTCATGGCCCCCCAGAAGGCAGGCTCCGCCAGGATGGGGCCCCTATGCCTCCTCCTGACTGCTGTGCTGCTCCTGGCCCAGGCGGCGCCGAGGAAGGCCTCTCAGCACTGCAGCCGCCTCGAGTACTGGAACCCTGACGACCTGTGCTGTGTGGCAGCTGCCTGCAGCGCTTCGGGCCGCCGCCTGCTCGGGTAAGGAGCCGGGACTGGGCGTTTGCATATGTTCAGGCGGAGTTAAGGGGTGATAGGGAAGGGGGAAGGGGCGAGGTCTGTGGGGTATGGCCCGTGAGGCTTGCTTCGGGGTGGGGGCAGTGGGCCGTACGTAGACAAAGTGGGGATGGGGGGCTGAGCCTGCGAAGAAAGGGACAGTGTAAGCTAAGACGGTCATGGTTAAGGGGTGTGGCCGGTTAGACAGGCAGGAACCGAGAGGCGAGGAAGAGGTGGGCGGGGGAATGAAAGGGGCGGGGCCTGTGTAGAGAAGGTTGGGAGACTGGCAGGGCTAGTGTGCGGGGCGGGGTGAGGGGGGATAGAGAGATGGGCACGTCCGCTGATAGGTTGGGTGAGTACAGTGCAAGGGGCGGGGACTGCTGGGATAGGACAAAGGGGAAAGCACGTAGCTAGCGCAGAGGAGGCAGGTTTGGCGGTTGCACGTGAGACGCTGTGTCCCACCAGACTGAATTTTCGGAAAACTGCGGGCCCGATGATGCGGGCAATCACGTAACGCACCGGCCCCCACTTCCTTGGGGAGCCGCGGCGGGACCCGGAGGCGCGGCAGACAGGTGCTGGTTGGGCTCCGGAGAGCCTGGGCAAGGTGCCGCCCGCCAGAGTGGGGCGGGGGCGGGGGAGGGGAGCGTGGCTTGGGGTCGGATGGGCGGCGTCTGTATCAAGGGAAGGGAGGGTGTAACCTAACTGAGGAGGACAGGGATGGGGGCACAGTATTAATAGTATCGGGGGTTAAAGGAGTCGGGGTGGGGGGGGGGGGG